>NW_027327650.1:0-322191 GCF_047675955.1 Chlorocebus sabaeus | reverse complement strand
TCCTTTTTCACCATAGCCCTCTACGGGCTTAAAAATATCCCTTTGCCAATTCCACAAGAACAGCCTTAGCGAAAGGCTTCTTGAAGGGAAAGATGTAACTCTGTGAGATGAATTAACAGAACACAAAGCAGTTTCTCAGAAAGTTTCTTTCCAGTTTTGAACGAAAGATATTTCCTTTCCACCATAGCCCTCTATGGGCTTCGAAATATCCCTTTGCCAATTCCACAAGAACAGCCTTAGCGAAAGGCTTCTGGAAGGGAAAGATGTAACTCTGTGAGATGAATTAACAGAACACAGAGCAGTTTCTCAGAAGGCTTCTTTCCAGTTTGAACGGGAAGATATTTCCTTTTTCACCATACCTCTCTATGGGCTTCCAAATATCCCTTTGCCAATTCCACAAGAACAGCCTTAGCGAAAGGCTTCTTGAAGGGAAAGATGTAACTCTGTGAGATGAATTAACAGAACACAGAGCAGTTTCTCAGAAAGCTTCTTTCCAGTTTTGAATGGAAGATATTTCCTTTTTCACCATAGCCTTCTATGGGCTTCCAAATATCCCTTTGCCAATTCCACAAGAACAGCCTTAGCGAAAGGCTTCTTGAAGGGAAAGATGTAACTCTGTGAGATGAATTAACAGAACACAGAGCAGTTTCTCAGAAAGCTTCTTTCCAGTTTTGAACGGAAGATATTTCCTTTTTCACCATAGCCCTCTATGGGCTTCCAAATATCCCTTAGCCAATTCACAAGAACAGACTTAGCGAAAGGCTTCTGAAGGGAAAGATGTAACTCTGTGAGATGAATTAACAGAACACAGAGCAGTTTCTCAGAATGCTTCTTTCAAGTTTTGAACGGAAGATATTTCCTTTTTCACCATAGCCCTCTATGGGCTTCCAAATATCGCTTTGCCAATTCCACAAGAACAGCCTTAGCGAAAGGCTTCTTGAAGGGAAAGATGTAACTCTGTGAGATGAATTAAGAGAACACAGAGCAGTTTCTCAGAAAGCTTCTTTCCAGTTTGAAAGGAAGATATTTCCTTTTTCACCAATAGCCTTCCAACGGCTTCCAAATATCCCTTTGCCAATTCCCCAAGAACAGCCTTAGCGAAAGGCTTCTTGAAGGGAAAGATGTAACTCTGTGAGATGAATCAACAGAACACAGAGCAGTTCTCAGAAAGCTTCTTTCCAGTTTTGAAGGGAAGATATTTCCTTTTTCACCATAGCCCTCTAGGGGCTTCCAAATATCCCTTGCCAATTCCACAAGAACAGCCTTAGCGAAAGACTTCTTGAAGGGAAAGATGTAACTCTGTGAGATGAATTAACAGAACACAGAGCAGTTTCTCAGAAAGCTTCTTTCCAGTTTGAACGGAAGATATTTCCTTTTTCACCATACCTCTCTATGGGCTTCCAAATATCCCTTTGCCAATTCCCACAAGAACAGCCTTAGCGAAAGGCTTCTTGAAGGGAAAGATGTAACTCTGTGAGATGAATTAACAGAACAGAGAGCAGTTTCCTCAGAAAGCTTCTTTCCAGTTTTGAACGGAAGATATTTCCTTTTTCACCATAGCCCTCCTATGGGCTTCCAAATATCCCTTTGCCAATTCCACAAGAACAGCCTTAGCGAAAGGCTTCTTGAAGGGAAAGATGTAACTCTGTGAGATGAATTAACAGAACACAGAGCAGTTTCTCAGAAAGCTTCTTTCCATTATTGAACGGAAGATATTTCCTTTTTCACCATAGCCCTCTATGGGCTTCAAATATTCCTTTGCCAATTCCACAAGAACAGCCTTAGCGAAACGCTTCTTGAAGGGAAAGATGTAACTCTGTGAGATGAATTAACAGAACACAGAGCAGTTTCTCAGAAAGCTTCTTTCCAGTTTTTGAACGGAAGATATTTCCTTTTTCACCATAGCCCTCTATGGGCTTCCAAATATCCCTTTGCCAATTCCACAAGAACAGCCTTAGCGAAAGGCTTCTTGAAGGGAAAGATGTAACTCTGTGAGATGAATTAGGCAGAACACAGAGCAGTTTCTCAGAAAGCTTCTTTCCAGTTTTGAACGGAGATATTATCTTTTTCACCATAGCCCTCTTATGGGCTTCCAAATATCCCTTTGCCAATTCCACAAGAACAGCCTTAGCGAAAGGCTTCTTGAAGGGAAAGATGTAACTCTGTGAGATGAATTAAGAGAACACAGAGAGGTTTTCAGAAAGCTTCTTTTCCAGTTTTGAACGGAAGATATTTCCTTTTTCACCATAGCCCTCTATGGGCTTCCAAATATCCCTTTGCCAATGCCACAAGAACAGCCTTAGCGAAAGGCTTCTAGAAGGGAAAGATGTAACTCTGTGAGATGAATTAACAGAACACAGAGCAGTTTCTCAGAAAGCTTCTTTCCAGTTTTGAACGGAAGATATTCCCTTTTTCACCATAGCCCTCTAAGGGCTTCCAAATATCCCTTTGCCAATTCCACAAGAACAGCCTTAGCGAAAGACTTCTGAAGGGAAAGATGTAACTCTGTGAGATGAATTAGCAGAACACAGAGCAGTTTTCTCAGAAAGCTTCTTTCCAGTTTTGAACGGAAGATATTTCCTTTTTCACCATAGCCCTCTATGGGCTCCCAAATATCCCTTTGCCAATTCCAAAAGAACAGCCTTAGCGAAAGGCTTCTTGAAGGGAAACATGTAACTCTGTGAGATGAATTAACAGAACACAGAGCAGTTTCTCCAGAAAGCTTCTTTCCAGTTTTGAACGGAAGATATTTCCTTTTTCACCATAGCCCTCTATGGGCTTCCACATATCCCTTTGCCAATTCCACAAGAACAGCCTTAGCGAAAGGCTTCTTGAAGGGAAAGATGTAACTCTGTGAGATGAATTAACAGAACACAGAGCAGTTTCTCAGAAAGCTTCTTTCCAGTTTTGAACGGAAGATATTTCCTTTTTCACCATAGCCCTCTATGGGCTTCCAAATATCCCTTTGCCAATTCCACAAGAACAGCCTTAGCGAAAGGCTTCTTGAAGGGAAAGATGTAACTCTGTGAGATGAATTAACAGAACACTGAGTAGTTTCTTCAGAAAGCTTCTTTCCAGTTGAGATGGAAGATATTTCCTTTTTCACCATAGCCCTCTAATGGCTTCCAAGTATCCCTTTGCCAATTACACAAGAACAGCCTTAGCGAAAGGCTTCTTGAAGGGAAAGATGTAACACTGTGAGATGAATTAACACAACACAGAGCAGTTTCTCAGAAAGCTTCTTTCCAGTTTTGAACGGAAGATATTTCCTTTTCCCCATAGCCCTCTATGGGCTTCCAAATATCCCTTTGCCAATTCCACAAAAACAGCCTTAGCGAAAGGCTTCTTGAAGGGAAAGATGTAACTCTGTGAGATGAATTAACAGAACACAGAGCAGTTTCTCAGAAAGCTTCTTTCCAGTTTTGAACTGAAGATATTTCCTTTTTCACCATAGCCCTCTATGGGCTTCCAAATATCCCTATGCCATTTGCACAGGAACAGCCTTAGCGAAAGGCTTCTTGAAGGGAAAGATGTAACTCTGTGAGATGAATTAACAGAACACAGAGCAGTTTCTCAGAAAGGCTTCTTTCCAGTTTTGAACGGAAGATATTTCCTTTTTCACCATAGCCTTCTTTGGGCTTCCAAGTATCCCTTTGCCAATTCCACAAGAACAGCCTTAGCGAAAGGCTTCTTGAAGGGAAAGATGTAACTCTGTGAGATGAATTAACAGAACACAGAGCAGTTTCTCAGAAAGCTTCTTTCCAGTTTTGAACGGAAGATATTTCCTTTTTCACCATAGCCCTCTATGGGCTTCCAAATATCCCTTTGCCAATTCCACAAGAACAGGTTTAGCGAAAGGCTTCTTGAAGGGAAAGATGTAACGCTGTGAGATGAATTAACAGAACACAGAGAAGTTTCTCAGAAATCTTCTTTCCAGTTTTGAACGGAAGTTATTTCCTTTTTCACCATAGCCCTCTATTTGCTTCCAAATATCCCTTTGCCAATTCCCCAAGAACAGCCTTAGCGAAAGGCTTCTTGAAGGGAAAGATGTAACTCTGTGAGATGAATTAACAGAACACAGAGCAGTTTCTCAGAAAGCTTCTTTCCAGTTTTGAACGGAAGATATTTCCTTTTTCACCATAGCCCTCTATGGGCATCCAAATATCCCTTTGCCAATTCCACAAGAACAGCCTTAGCGAAAGGCTTCTTGAAGGGAAAGATGTAAATCTGTGTGATGAATTAACAGAACACAGAGCAGTTTCTCAGAAAGCTTCTTTCCAGTTTTGAACGGAAGATATTTCCTTTTTACCATAGCCCTCTATGGGCTTCCAAATATCCCTTTGCCAATTCCACAAGAACAGCCTTAGCGAAAGGCTTCTTGAAGGGAAAGATGTAACTCTGTGAGATGAATTAACAGAACACAGAGCAGTTTCTCAGAAAGCTTCTTTCCAGTTTTGAACGGAAGATATTTCCTTTTTCACCATAGCCCTCTATGGGCTTCCAAATATCCCTTTGCCAATTCCACAAGAACAGCCTTAGCGAAAGGTTTCTTAAAGGGAAAGATGTAACTCTGTGAGATGAATTAACAGAACACAGAGCAGTTTCTCAGAAAGCTTCTTTCCAGTTTTGAACGGAAGATATTTCCTTTTTCACCATAGCCCTCTATGGGCTTCCAAATATCCCTTTGCCAATTCCCCAAGGACAGCCTTAGCGAAAGGCTTCTTGAAGGGAAAGATGTAACTCTGTGAGATGAATTAACAGAACACAGAGCAGTTTCTCAGAAAGCTTCTTTCCAGTTTTGAACGGAAGATATTTCCTTTTTCACCATAGCCCTCTATGGGCTTCCAAATATCCCTTTGCCAATTCCACAAGAACGGCCTTAGCGAAAGGCTTCTTGAAGGGAAAGATGTAACTCTGTGAGATGAATTAACAGAACACAGAGCAGTTTCTAAGAAAGCTTCTTTATAGTTTTGAACGGAAGATATTTCCTTTTTCACCATAGCCCTCTACGGGCTTAAAAATATCCCTTTGCCAATTCCACAAGAACAGCCTTAGCGAAAGGCTTCTTGAAGGGAAAGATGTAACTCTGTGAGATGAATTAACAGAACACAAAGCAGTTTCTCAGAAAGTTTCTTTCCAGTTTTGAACGAAAGATATTTCCTTTTCCACCATAGCCCTCTATGGGCTTCGAAATATCCCTTTGCCAATTCCACAAGAACAGCCTTAGCGAAAGGCTTCTGGAAGGGAAAGATGTAACTCTGTGAGATGAATTAACAGAACACAGAGCAGTTTCTCAGAAGGCTTCTTTCCAGTTTTGAACGGAAGATATTTCCTTTTTCACCATACCTCTCTATGGGCTTCCAAATATCCCTTTGCCAATTCCACAAGAACAGCCTTAGCGAAAGGCTTCTTGAAGGGAAAGATGTAACTCTGTGAGATGAATTAACAGAACACAGAGCAGTTTCTCAGAAAGCTTCTTTCCAGTTTTGAATGGAAGATATTTCCTTTTTCACCATAGCCTTCTATGGGCTTCCAAATATCCCTTTGCCAATTCCACAAGAACAGCCTTAGCGAAAGGCTTCTTGAAGGGAAAGATGTAACTCTGTGAGATGAATTAACAGAACACAGAGCAGTTTCTCAGAAAGCTTCTTTCCAGTTTTGAACGGAAGATATTTCCTTTTTCACCATAGCCCTCTATGGGCTTCCAAATATCCCTTTGCCAATTCCACAAGAACAGACTTAGCGAAAGGCTTCTTGAAGGGAAAGATGTAACTCTGTGAGATGAATTAACAGAACACAGAGCAGTTTCTCAGAATGCTTCTTTCAAGTTTTGAACGGAAGATATTTCCTTTTTCACCATAGCCCTCTATGGGCTTCCAAATATCGCTTTGCCAATTCCACAAGAACAGCCTTAGCGAAAGGCTTCTTGAAGGGAAAGATGTAACTCTGTGAGATGAATTAAGAGAACACAGAGCAGTTTCTCAGAAAGCTTCTTTCCAGTTTTGAAAGGAAGATATTTCCTTTTTCACCATAGCCTTCCAACGGCTTCCAAATATCCCTTTGCCAATTCCCCAAGAACAGCCTTAGCGAAAGGCTTCTTGAAGGGAAAGATGTAACTCTGTGAGATGAATCAACAGAACACAGAGCAGTTTCTCAGAAAGCTTCTTTCCAGTTTTGAAGGGAAGATATTTCCTTTTTCACCATAGCCCTCTAGGGGCTTCCAAATATCCCTTTGCCAATTCCACAAGAACAGCCTTAGCGAAAGACTTCTTGAAGGGAAAGATGTAACTCTGTGAGATGAATTAACAGAACACAGAGCAGTTTCTCAGAAAGCTTCTTTCCAGTTTTGAACGGAAGATATTTCCTTTTTCACCATACCTCTCTATGGGCTTCCAAATATCCCTTTGCCAATTCCACAAGAACAGCCTTAGCGAAAGGCTTCTTGAAGGGAAAGATGTAACTCTGTGAGATGAATTAACAGAACAGAGAGCAGTTTCTCAGAAAGCTTCTTTCCAGTTTTGAACGGAAGATATTTCCTTTTTCACCATAGCCCTCTATGGGCTTCCAAATATCCCTTTGCCAATTCCACAAGAACAGCCTTAGCGAAAGGCTTCTTGAAGGGAAAGATGTAACTCTGTGAGATGAATTAACAGAACACAGAGCAGTTTCTCAGAAAGCTTCTTTCCATTATTGAACGGAAGATATTTCCTTTTTCACCATAGCCCTCTATGGGCTTCCAAATATTCCTTTGCCAATTCCACAAGAACAGCCTTAGCGAAACGCTTCTTGAAGGGAAAGATGTAACTCTGTGAGATGAATTAACAGAACACAGAGCAGTTTCTCAGAAAGCTTCTTTCCAGTTTTGAACGGAAGATATTTCCTTTTTCACCATAGCCCTCTATGGGCTTCCAAATATCCCTTTGCCAATTCCACAAGAACAGCCTTAGCGAAAGGCTTCTTGAAGGGAAAGATGTAACTCTGTGAGATGAATTAGCAGAACACAGAGCAGTTTCTCAGAAAGCTTCTTTCCAGTTTTGAACGGAAGATATTATCTTTTTCACCATAGCCCTCTTATGGGCTTCCAAATATCCCTTTGCCAATTCCACAAGAACAGCCTTAGCGAAAGGCTTCTTGAAGGGAAAGATGTAACTCTGTGAGATGAATTAAGAGAACACAGAGAGGTTTCTCAGAAAGCTTCTTTCCAGTTTTGAACGGAAGATATTTCCTTTTTCACCATAGCCCTCTATGGGCTTCCAAATATCCCTTTGCCAATGCCACAAGAACAGCCTTAGCGAAAGGCTTCTTGAAGGGAAAGATGTAACTCTGTGAGATGAATTAACAGAACACAGAGCAGTTTCTCAGAAAGCTTCTTTCCAGTTTTGAACGGAAGATATTTCCTTTTTCACCATAGCCCTCTAAGGGCTTCCAAATATCCCTTTGCCAATTCCACAAGAACAGCCTTAGCGAAAGACTTCTTGAAGGGAAAGATGTAACTCTGTGAGATGAATTAGCAGAACACAGAGCAGTTTCTCAGAAAGCTTCTTTCCAGTTTTGAACGGAAGATATTTCCTTTTTCACCATAGCCCTCTATGGGCTTCCAAATATCCCTTTGCCAATTCCAAAAGAACAGCCTTAGCGAAAGGCTTCTTGAAGGGAAACATGTAACTCTGTGAGATGAATTAACAGAACACAGAGCAGTTTCTCAGAAAGCTTCTTTCCAGTTTTGAACGGAAGATATTTCCTTTTTCACCATAGCCCTCTATGGGCTTCCAAATATCCCTTTGCCAATTCCACAAGAACAGCCTTAGCGAAAGGCTTCTTGAAGGGAAAGATGTAACTCTGTGAGATGAATTAACAGAACACAGAGCAGTTTCTCAGAAAGCTTCTTTCCAGTTTTGAACGGAAGATATTTCCTTTTTCACCATAGCCCTCTATGGGCTTCCAAATATCCCTTTGCCAATTCCACAAGAACAGCCTTAGCGAAAGGCTTCTTGAAGGGAAAGATGTAACTCTGTGAGATGAATTAACAGAACACTGAGTAGTTTCTCAGAAAGCTTCTTTCCAGTTGAGAACGGAAGATATTTCCTTTTTCACCATAGCCCTCTAAGGGCTTCCAAGTATCCCTTTGCCAA
This sequence comes from Chlorocebus sabaeus, assembly GCF_047675955.1. NCBI lineage: Eukaryota > Metazoa > Chordata > Mammalia > Primates > Cercopithecidae > Chlorocebus > Chlorocebus sabaeus. Next base: position 314,059 of record NW_027327650.1, on the reverse strand, counting down.
TTACACAAGAACAGCCTTAGCGAAAGGCTTCTTGAAGGGAAAGATGTAACACTGTGAGATGAATTAACACAACACAGAGCAGTTTCTCAGAAAGCTTCTTTCCAGTTTTGAACGGAAGATATTTCCTTTTCCCCATAGCCCTCTATGGGCTTCCAAATATCCCTTTGCCAATTCCACAAAAACAGCCTTAGCGAAAGGCTTCTTGAAGGGAAAGATGTAACTCTGTGAGATGAATTAACAGAACACAGAGCAGTTTCTCAGAAAGCTTCTTTCCAGTTTTGAACTGAAGATATTTCCTTTTTCACCATAGCCCTCTATGGGCTTCCAAATATCCCTATGCCATTTGCACAGGAACAGCCTTAGCGAAAGGCTTCTTGAAGGGAAAGATGTAACTCTGTGAGATGAATTAACAGAACACAGAGCAGTTTCTCAGAAAGCTTCTTTCCAGTTTTGAACGGAAGATATTTCCTTTTTCACCATAGCCTTCTTTGGGCTTCCAAGTATCCCTTTGCCAATTCCACAAAAACAGCCTTAGCGAAAGGCTTCTTGAAGGGAAAGATGTAACTCTGTGAGATGAATTAACAGAACACAGAGCAGTTTCTCAGAAAGCTTCTTTCCAGTTTTGAACGGAAGATATTTCCTTTTTCACCATAGCCCTCTATGGGCTTCCAAATATCCCTTTGCCAATTCCACAAGAACAGGTTTAGCGAAAGGCTTCTTGAAGGGAAAGATGTAACGCTGTGAGATGAATTAACAGAACACAGAGAAGTTTCTCAGAAATCTTCTTTCCAGTTTTGAACGGAAGTTATTTCCTTTTTCACCGTAGCCCTCTATTTGCTTCCAAATATCCCTTTGCCAATTCCCCAAGAACAGCCTTAGCGAAAGGCTTCTTGAAGGGAAAGATGTAACTCTGTGAGATGAATTAACAGAACACAGAGCAGTTTCTCAGAAAGCTTCTTTCCAGTTTTGAACGGAAGATATTTCCTTTTTCACCATAGCCCTCTATGGGCTTCCAAATATCCCTTTGCCAATTCCACAAGAACAGCCTTAGCGAAAGGCTTCTTGAAGGGAAAGATGTAAATCTGTGTGATGAATTAACAGAACACAGAGCAGTTTCTCAGAAAGCTTCTTTCCAGTTTTGAACGGAAGATATTTCCTTTTTCACCATAGCCCTCTATGGGCTTCCAAATATCCCTTTGCCAATTCCACAAGAACAGCCTTAGCGAAAGGCTTCTTGAAGGGAAAGATGTAACTCTGTGAGATGAATTAACAGAACACAGAGCAGTTTCTCAGAAAGCTTCTTTCCAGTTTTGAACGGAAGATATTTCCTTTTTCACCATAGCCCTCTATGGGCTTCCAAATATCCCTTTGCCAATTCCACAAGAACAGCCTTAGCGAAAGGTTTCTTAAAGGGGAAGATGTAACTCTGTGAGATGAATTAACAGAACACAGAGCAGTTTCTCAGAAAGCTTCTTTCCAGTTTTGAACGGAAGATATTTCCTTTTTCACCATAGCCCTCTATGGGCTTCCAAATATCCCTTTGCCAATTCCCCAAGGACAGCCTTAGCGAAAGGCTTCTTGAAGGGAAAGATGTAACTCTGTGAGATGAATTAACAGAACACAGAGCAGTTTCTCAGAAAGCTTCTTTCCAGTTTTGAACGGAAGATATTTCCTTTTTCACCATAGCCCTCTATGGGCTTCCAAATATCCCTTTGCCAATTCCACAAGAACGGCCTTAGCGAAAGGCTTCTTGAAGGGAAAGATGTAACTCTGTGAGATGAATTAACAGAACACAGAGCAGTTTCTAAGAAAGCTTCTTTATAGTTTTGAACGGAAGATATTTCCTTTTTCACCATAGCCCTCTACGGGCTTAAAAATATCCCTTTGCCAATTCCACAAGAACAGCCTTAGCGAAAGGCTTCTTGAAGGGAAAGATGTAACTCTGTGAGATGAATTAACAGAACACAAAGCAGTTTCTCAGAAAGTTTCTTTCCAGTTTTGAACGAAAGATATTTCCTTTTCCACCATAGCCCTCTATGGGCTTCGAAATATCCCTTTGCCAATTCCACAAGAACAGCCTTAGCGAAAGGCTTCTGGAAGGGAAAGATGTAACTCTGTGAGATGAATTAACAGAACACAGAGCAGTTTCTCAGAAGGCTTCTTTCCAGTTTTGAACGGAAGATATTTCCTTTTTCACCATACCTCTCTATGGGCTTCCAAATATCCCTTTGCCAATTCCACAAGAACAGCCTTAGCGAAAGGCTTCTTGAAGGGAAAGATGTAACTCTGTGAGATGAATTAACAGAACACAGAGCAGTTTCTCAGAAAGCTTCTTTCCAGTTTTGAATGGAAGATATTTCCTTTTTCACCATAGCCTTCTATGGGCTTCCAAATATCCCTTTGCCAATTCCACAAGAACAGCCTTAGCGAAAGGCTTCTTGAAGGGAAAGATGTAACTCTGTGAGATGAATTAACAGAACACAGAGCAGTTTCTCAGAAAGCTTCTTTCCAGTTTTGAACGGAAGATATTTCCTTTTTCACCATAGCCCTCTATGGGCTTCCAAATATCCCTTTGCCAATTCCACAAGAACAGCCTTAGCGAAAGGCTTCTTGAAGGGAAAGATGTAACTCTGTGAGATGAATTAAGAGAACACAGAGCAGTTTCTCAGAAAGCTTCTTTCCAGTTTTGAAAGGAAGATATTTCCTTTTTCACCATAGCCTTCCAAGGGCTTCCAAATATCCCTTTGCCAATTCCCCAAGAACAGCCTTAGCGAAAGGCTTCTTGAAGGGAAAGATGTAACTCTGTGAGATGAATCAACAGAACACAGAGCAGTTTCTCAGAAAGCTTCTTTCCAGTTTTGAAGGGAAGATATTTCCTTTTTCACCATAGCCCTCTAGGGGCTTCCAAATATCCCTTTGCCAATTCCACAAGAACAGCCTTAGCGAAAGACTTCTTGAAGGGAAAGATGTAACTCTGTGAGATGAATTAACAGAACACAGAGCAGTTTCTCAGAAAGCTTCTTTCCAGTTTTGAACGCAAGATATTTCCTTTTTCACCATAGCCCTCTAGGGGCTTCCAAATATCCCTTTGCCAATTCCACAAGAACAGCCTTAGCGAAAGACTTCTTGAAGGGAAAGATGTAACTCTGTGAGATGAATTAACAGAACACAGAGCAGTTTCTCAGAAAGCTTCTTTCCAGTTTTGAACGGAAGATATTTCCTTTTTCACCATAGCCCTCTATGGGCTTCCAAATATCCCTTTGCCAATTCCACAAGAACAGCCTTAGCGAAAGGCTTCTTGAAGGGAAAGATGTAACTCTGTGAGATGAATTAACAGAACACAGAGCAGTTTCTCAGAAAGCTTCTTTCCAGTTTTGAACGGAAGATATTTCCTTTTTCACCATACCTCTCTATGGGCTTCCAAATATCCCTTTGCCAATTCCACAAGAACAGCCTTAGCGAAAGGCTTCTTGAAGGGAAAGATGTAACTCTGTGAGATGAATTAACAGAACAGAGAGCAGTTTCTCAGAAAGCTTCTTTCCAGTTTTGAACGGAAGATATTTCCTTTTTCACCATAGCCCTCTATGGGCTTCCAAATATCCCTTTGCCAATTCCACAAGAACAGCCTTAGCGAAAGGCTTCTTGAAGGGAAAGATGTAACTCTGTGAGATGAATTAACAGAACACAGAGCAGTTTCTCAGAATGCTTCTTTCAAGTTTTGAACGGAAGATATTTCCTTTTTCACCATAGCCCTCTATGGGCTTCCAAATATCGCTTTGCTAATTCCACAAGAACAGCCTTAGCGAAAGGCTTCTTGAAGGGAAAGATGTAACTCTGTGAGATGAATTAAGAGAACACAGAGCAGTTTCTCAGAAAGCTTCTTTCCAGTTTTGAAGGGAAGATATTTCCTTTTTCACCATAGCCTTCCAAGGGCTTCCAAATATCCCTTTGCCAATTCCCCAAGAACAGCCTTAGCGAAAGGCTTCTTGAAGGGAAAGATGTAACTCCGTGAGATGAATTAACAGAACACAGAGCAGTTTCTCAGAAAGCTTCTTTCCAGTTTTGAAGGGAAGATATTTCCTTTTTCACCATAGCCCTCTATGGGCTTCCAAATATCCCTTTGCCAATTCCACAAGAACAGCCTTAGCGAAAGACTTCTTGAAGGGAAAGATGTAACTCTGTGAGATGAATTAACAGAACACAGAGCAGTTTCTCAGAAAGCTTCTTTCCAGTTTTGAACGGAAGATATTTCCTTTTTTACCATAGCCCTCTAAGGGCTTCCAAATATCCCTTTGCCAATTCCACAAGAACAGCCTTAGCGAAAGGCTTCTTGAAGGGAAAGATGTAACTCTGTGAGATGAATTAACAGAACACAGAGCAGTTTCTCAGAAAGCTTCTTTCTAGTTTTCAACGGAAGCTATTTCCTTTTTCACCATAGCCCTCTATGGGCTTCCAAATATCGCTTTGCCAATTCCACAAGAACAGCCTTAGCGAAAGGCTTCTTGAAGGGAAAGATGTAACTCTGTGAGATGAATTAACAGAACACAGAGCAGTTTCTCAGAAAGCTTCTTTCCAGTTTTGAAAGGAAGATATTTCCTTTTTCACCATAGCCTTCCAAGGGCTTCCAAATATCCCTTTGCCAATTCCCCAAGAACAGCCTTATCGAAAGGCTTCTTGAAGGGAAAGATGTAACTCTGTGAGATGAATTAACAGAACACAGCGCAGTTTCTCAGAAAGCTTCTTTCCAGTTTTGAACGGAAGATATTTCCTTTTTCACCATAGCCCTCTATGGGCTTCCAAATATCCCTTTGCCAATTCCACAAGAACAGCCTTAGCGAAAGGCTTCTTGAAGGGAAAGATGTAACTCTGTGAGATGAATTAACAGAACACAGAGCAGTTTCTCAGAAAGCTTCTTTCCAGTTTTGAACGGAAGATATTTCCTTTTTAACCATAGCCCTCTATGGGCTACCAAATATCCCTTTGCCAATTCCACAAGAACAGGCTTAGCGAAAGGCTTCTTGAAGGGAAAGATGTAACTCTGTGAGATGAATTAACAGAACACAGAGTAGTTTCTCAGAAAGCTTCTTTCCAGTTGAGAACGGAAGATATTTCCTTTTTCACCATAGCCCTCTAAGGGCTTCCAAATATCCCTTTGCCAATTCCACAAGAACAGCCTTAGCGAAAGACTTCTTGAAAGGAAAGATGTAACTCTGTGAGATGAATTAACAGAACACAGAGCAGTTTCTCAGAAAGCTTCTTTCCAGTTTTGAACGGAAGATATTTCCTTTTTCACCATAGCCCTCTAGGGGCTTCCAAATATCCCTTTGCCATTTCCAAAGAACAGCCTTAGCGAAAGGCTTCTTGAAGGGAAACATGTAACTCTGTGCGATGAATTAACAGAACACAGAGCAGTTTCTCAGAAAGCTTCTTTCCAGTTTTGAACGGAAGATATTTCCTTTTTCACCATAGCCCTCTATGGGCTTCCAAATATCCCTTTGCCAAATCCACAAGAACAGCCTTAGCGAAAGGCTTCTTGAAGGGAAAGATGTAACTCTGTGAGATGAATTCACAGAACACAGAGCAGTTTCTCAGAAAGCTTCTTTCCAGTTTTGAACGGAAGATATTTCCTTTTTCACCATAGCCCTCTATGGGCTTCCAAATATCCCTTTGCCAATTCCACAAGAACAGCCTTAGCGAAAGGCTTCTTGAAGGGAAAGATGTAACTCTGTGAGATGAATTAACAGAACACAGAGCAGTTTCTCAGAAAGCTTCTTTCCAGTTTTGAACGGAACATATTTCCTTTTTCACCATAGCCCTCTATGGGCTTCCAAATATCCCTTTGCCAATTCCACAAGAACAGCCTTAGCGAAAGGCTTCTTGAAGGGAAAGATGTAACTCTGTGAGATGAATTAACAGAACACAGAGCAGTTTCTCAGAAAGCTTCTTTCCAGTTTTGAACGGAAGATATTTCCTTTTTCACCATAGCCCTCTAAGGGCTTCCAAATATCCCTTTGCCAATTCCACAAGAACAGCCTTAGCGAAAGACTTCTTGAAAGGAAAGATGTAACTCTGTGAGATGAATTAACAGAACACAGAGCAGTTTCTCAGAAAGCTTCTTTCCAGTTTTGTACGGAAGATATTTCCTTTTTCACCATAGCCCTCTAAGGGCTTCCAAATATCCCTTTGCCAATTCCACAAGAACAGCCTTAGCGAAAGGCTTCTAGAAGGGAAAGATGTAACACTGTGAGATGAATTCACAGAACACAGAGCAGTTTCTCAGAAAGCTTCTTTCCAGTTTTGAACGGAAGATATTTCCTTTTTCACCATAGCCCTCTAAGGGCTTCCAAGTATCCCTTTGCCAATTCCACAAGAACAGCCTTAGCGAAAGGCTTCTTGAAGGGAAAGATGTAACTCTGTGAGATGAATTAACAGTACACAGAGCAGTTTCTCAGAAAGCTTCTTTGCAGTTTTGAACGGAAGATATTTCCTTTTTCACCACAGCCCTCTATGGGCTTCCAAATATCCCTTTGCCAATTCCACAAGAATAGCCTTAGCGAAAGGATTCTTGAAGGGAAAGATTTAACTCTGTGAGATGAAATAACAGAACACAGAGCAGTTTCTCAGAAAGCTTCTTTACAGTTTTGAACGGAAGATATTTCCGTTTTCACCATAGCCCTCTATGGGCTTCCAAATATCCCTTTACCAATTCCACAAGAACAGCCTTAGTGAAAGGCTTCTTGAAGGGAAAGATGTAACTCTGTGAGATGAATTAAAAGAACACAGAGCAGTTTCTCAGAAAGCTTCTTTCCAGTTTTGAACTGAAGATATTTCCTTTTTCACCATAGCCCTCTATGGGCTTCCAAATATCCCTTTGCCAATTCCGCAAGAACAGCCTTAGCGAAAGGCTTCTTGAAGGGAAAGATGTAACTCTGTGAGATGAATTAACAGAACACAGAGCAGTTTCTCAGAAAGCTTCTTTCCAGTTTTGAACGGAAGATATTTCATTTTTCACCATAGCCCTCTATGGGCTTCCAAGTATCCCTTTGCCAATTCCACAAGAACAGCCTTAGCGAAAGGCTTCTTGAAGGGAAAGATGTAACTCTGTGAGATGAATTAACAGAACACAGAGCAGTTTCTCAGAAAGCTTCTTTCCAGTTTTGAACGGAAGATATTTCCTTTTTCACCATAGCCCTCTATGGGCTTCCAAATATCCCTTTGCCAATTCCACAAGAACAGCCTTAGCGAAAGGCTTCTTGAAGGGAAAGATGTAACTCTGTGAGATGAATTAACAGAACACAGAGCAGTTTCTCAGAAAGCTTCTTTCCAGTTTTGAACGGAAGATATTTCCTTTTTCACCATAGCCCTCTATTGGCTTCCAAATATCCCTTTGCCAATTCCACAAGAACAGCCTTAGCGAAAGGCTTCTTGAAGGGAAAGATGTAACTCTGTGAGATGAATTAGCAGAACACAGAGCAGTTTCTCAGAAAGCTTCTTTCCAGTTTTGAACGGAAGATATTATCTTTTTCACCATAGCCCTCTATGGGCTTCCAAATATCCCTTCGCCAATTCCCCAAGAACAGCCTTAGCGAAAGGCTTCTTGAAGGGAAAGATGTAACACTGTGAGATGAATTAACAGAACACAGAGCAGTTTCTCAGAAAGCTTCTTTCCAGTTTGAACGGAAGATATTTCCTTTTTCACCATAGCCCTCTATGGGATTCCAAATATCAATTGCCAATGCCACAAGAACAGCCTTAGCGAAAGGCTTCTTGAAGGGAAAGATGTAACTCTGTGAGATGAATTAACAGAACACAGAGCAGTTTCTCAGAAAGCTTCTTTCCAGTTTTGAACGGAAGATATTTCCTTTTTCACCATAGCCCTCTATGGGCTTCCAAATATCCCTTTGCCAATTCCACAAGAACAGCCTTAGCGAAAGGCTTCTTGAAGGGAAAGATGTAACTCTGTGAGATGAATTCACAGAACACAGAGCAGTTTCTCAGAAAGCTTCTTTCCAGTTTTGAACGGAAGATATTTCCTTTTTCACCATAGCCCTCTACGGGGTTCCAAATATCCCTTTGCCAATTCCACAAGAACAGCCTTAGCGAAAGGCTTCTTGAAGGGAAAGATGTAACTCTGTGAGATGAATTAACAGAACACAGAGCAGTTTCTCAGAAAGCTTCTTTCCAGTTTTGAACGGAAGATATTTCCTTTTTCACCATAGCCCTCTAGGGGCTTCCAAATATCCCTTTGCCAATTCCACAAGAACAGCCTTAGCGAAAGACTTCTTGAAGGGAAAGATGTAACTCTGTGAGATGAATTAACAGAACACAGAGCAGTTTCTCAGAAAGCTTCTTTCCAGTTTTGAACGGAAGATATTTCCTTTTTCACCATAGCCCTCTATGGGCTTCCAAATATCCCTTTGCCAATTCCACAAGAACAGCCTTAGCGAAAGGCTTCTTGAAGGGAAAGATGTAACTCTGTGAGATGAATTAACAGAACACAGAGCAGTTTCTCAGAAAGCTTCTTTCCAGTTTTGAACGGAAGATATTTCCTTTTTCACCATACCTCTCTATGGGCTTCCAAATATCCCTTTGCCAATTCCACAAGAACAGCCTTAGCGAAAGGCTTCTTGAAGGGAAAGATGTAACTCTGTGAGATGAATTAACAGAACACAGAGCAGTTTCTCAGAAAGCTTCTTTCCAGTTTTGAACGGAAGATATTTCCTTTTTCACCATAGCCCTCTATGGGCTTCCAAATATCCCTTTGCCAATTCCACAAGAACAGCCTTAGCGAAAGGCTTCTTGAAGGGAAAGATGTAACTCTGTGAGATGAAATAACAGAACACAGAGCAGTTTCTCAGAATGCTTCTTTCAAGTTTTGAACGGAAGATATTTCCTTTTTCACCATAGCCCTCTATGGGCTTCCAAATATCGCTTTGCTAATTCCACAAGAACAGCCTTAGCGAAAGGCTTCTTGAAGGGAAAGATGTAACTCTGTGAGATGAATTAAGAGAACACAGAGCAGTTTCTCAGAAAGCTTCTTTCCAGTTTTGAAGGGAAGATATTTCCTTTTTCACCATAGCCTTCCAAGGGCTTCCAAATATCCCTTTGCCAATTCCCCAAGAACAGCCTTAGCGAAAGGCTTCTTGAAGGGAAAGATGTAACTCCGTGAGATGAATTAACAGAACACAGAGCAGTTTCTCAGAAAGCTTCTTTCCAGTTTTGAAGGGAAGATATTTCCTTTTTCACCATAGCCCTCTATGGGCTTCCAAATATCCCTTTGCCAATTCCACAAGAACAGCCTTAGCGAAAGACTTCTTGAAGGGAATGATGTAACTCTGTGAGATGAATTAAGAGAACACAGAGCAGTTTCTCAGAAAGCTTCTTTCCAGTTTTGAAGGGAAGATATTTCCTTTTTCACCATAGCCTTCAAAGGGCTTCCAAATATCCCTTTGCCAATTCCCCAAGAACAGCCTTATCGAAAGGCTTCTTGAAGGGAAAGATGTAACTCTGTGAGATGAATTAACAGAACACAGAGCAGTTTCTCAGAAAGCTTCTTTCCAGTTTTGAACGGAAGATATTTCCTTTTTCACCATAGCCCTCTATGGGCTTCCAAATATCCCTTTGCCAATTCCACAAGAACAGCCTTAGCGAAAGGCTTCTTGAAGGGAAAGATGTAACTCTGTGAGATGAATTAACAGAACACAGAGCAGTTTCTCAGAAAGCTTCTTTCCAGTTGAGAACGGAAGATATTTCCTTTTTCACCACAGCCCTCTAAGGGCTTCCAAATATCCCTTTGCCAATTCCACAAGAACAGCCTTAGCGAAAGACTTCTTGAAGGGAAAGATGTAACTCTGTGAGATGAATTAGCAGAACACAGAGCAGTTTCTCAGAAAGCTTCTTTCCAGTTTTGACCGGAAGATATTTCCTTTTTCACCATAGCCCTCTATGGGCTTCCAAATATCCCTTTGCCAATTCCAAAAGAACAGCCTTAGCGAAAGGCTTCTTGAAGGGAAAGATGTAACTCTGTGAGATGAATTAACAGAACACAGAGCAGTTTCTCAGAAAGCTTCTTTCCACTTTTGAACGGAAGATATTTCCTTTTTCACCATAGCCCTCTATGGGCTTCCAAATATCCCTTTGCCAATTCCACAAGAACAGCCTTAGCGAAAGGCTTCTTGAAGGGAAAGATGTAACTCTGTGAGATGAATTAAAAGAACACAGAGCAGTTTCTCAGAAAGCTTCTTTCCAGTTTTGAACTGAAGATATTTCCTTTTTCACCATAGCCCTCTATGGGCTTCCAAATATCCCTTTGCCAATTCCGCAAGAACAGCCTTAGCGAAAGGCTTCTTGAAGGGAAAGATGTAACTCTGTGAGATGAATTAACAGAACACAGAGCAGTTTCTCAGAAAGCTTCTTTCCAGTTTTGAACGGAAGATATTTCATTTTTCACCATAGCCCTCTATGGGCTTCCAAGTATCCCTTTGCCAATTCCACAAGAACAGCCTTAGCGAAAGGCTTCTTGAAGGGAAAGATGTAACTCTGTGAGATGAATTAACAGAACACAGAGCACTTTCTCAGAAAGCTTCTTTCCAGTTTTGAACGGAAGATATTTCCTTTTTCACCATAGCCCTCTATGGGCTTCCCAATATCCCTTTGCCAATTCCAAAAGAACAGCCTTAGCGAAAGGCTTCTTGAAGGGAAAGATGTAACTCTGTGAGATGAATTAACAGAACACAGAGCATTTTCTCAGAAAGCTTCTTTCCAGTTTTGAACGGAAGATATTTCCTTTTTCACCATAGCCCTCTATGGGCTTCCAAATATCCCTTTGCCAATTCCCCAAGAACAGCCTTAGCGAAAGGCTTCTTGAAGGGAAAGATGTAACTCTGTGAGATGAATTAACAGAACACAGAGCATTTTCTCAGAAAGCTTCTTTCCAGTTTTGAACGGAAGATATTTCCTTTTTCACCATAGCCCTCTATGGGCTTCCCAATATCCCTTTGCCAATTCCAAAAGAACAGCCTTAGCGAAAGGCTTCTTGAAGGGAAAGATGTAACTCTGTGAGATGAATTAACAGAACACAGAGCACTTTCTCAGAAAGCTTCTTTCCACTTTTGAACGGAAGATATTTCCTTTTTCACCATAGCCCTCTATGGGCTTCCAAATATCCCTTTGCCAATTCCAAAAGAACAGCCATAGCGAAAGGCTTCTTGAAGGGAAACATGTAACTCTGTGAGATGTATTAACAGAACACAGAGCAGTTTCTCAGAAAGCTTCTTTCCAGTTTTGAACGGAAGATATTTCCTTTTTCACCATAGCCCTCTATGGGCTTCCAAATATGCCTTTGCCAATTCCAAAAGAACAGCCTTAGCGAAAGGCTTCTTGAAGGGAAAGATGTAACTCTGTGAGATGAATTAACAGAACACAGAGTAGTTTCTCAGAAAGCTTCTTTCCAGTTGAGAACGGAAGATATTTCCTTTTTCACCATAGCCCTCTAAGGGCTTCCAAATATCCCTTTGCCAATTCCACAAGAACAGCCTTAGCGAAACACTTCTTGAAGGGAAAGATGTAACTCTGTGAGATGAATTAGCAGAACACAGAGCAGTTTCTCAGAAAGCTTCTTTCCAGTTTTGACCGGAAGATATTTCCTTTTTCACCATAGCCCTCTATGGGCTTCCAAATATCCCTTTGCCAATTCCAAAAGAACAGCCTTAGCGAAAGGCTTCTTGAAGGGAAAGATGTAACTCTGTGAGATGAATTAACAGAACACAGAGCAGTTTCTCAGAAAGCTTCTTTCCACTTTTGAACGGAAGATATTTCCTTTTTCACCATAGCCCTCTATGGGCTTCCAAATATCCCTTTGCCAATTCCACAAGAACAGCCTTAGCGAAAGGCTTCTTGAAGGGAAAGATGTAACTCTGTGAGATGAATTAAGAGAACACAGAGCAGTTTCTCAGAAAGCTTCTTTCCAGTTTTGAACGGAAGATATTTCCTTTTTCACCATAGCCCTCTATGGGCTTCCAAATATCCCTTTGCCAATTCCACAAGAACAGCCTTAGAGAAAGGCTTCTTGAAGGGAAACATGTAAATCTGTGAGATGAATTAACAGAACACAGAGCAGTTTCTCAGAAAGGTTCTTTCCAGTTTTGAACGGAAGATATTTCCTTTTTCACCATAGCCCTCTATGGGCTTCCAAATATCCCTTTGCCAATTTCAGAAGAACAGCCTTAGCGAAAGGCTTCTTGAAGGGAAAGATGTAACTCTGTGAGATGAATTAACAGAACACAGAGCAGTTTCTCAGAAAGCTTCTTTCCAGTTTTGAACGGAAGATATTTCCTTTTTCACCATAGCCCTCTATGGGCTTCCAAATATCCCTTTGCCAATTCCACAACAACAGCCTTAGCGAAAGGCTTCTTGAAGGGAAAGATGTAACTCTGTGAGATGAATTAACAGAACACAGAGCAGTTTCTCAGAAAGCTTCTTTCTAGTTTTGAACGGAAGATATTTCCTTTTTCAACATAGCCCTCTATGGGCTTCCAAATATCCCTTTGCCAATTGCACAGGAACAGCCTTAGCGAAAGGCTTCTTGAAGGGAAAGATGTAACTCTGTGAGATGAATTAACAGAACACAGAGCAGTTTCTCAGAATGCTTCTCTCCAGTTTTGAACGGAAGATATTTCCTTTTTCACCATAGCCCTCTATGGGCTTCCAAATATCCCTTTGCCAATTCCCCAAGAACAGCCTTAGAGAAAGGCTTCTTGAAGGGAAAGATGTAACTCTGTGAGATGAATTAACAGAACACAGAGCAGTTTCTCAGAAAGCTTCTTTCCAGTTTTGAACGGAAGATATTTCCTTTTTCACCATAGCCCTCTATGGGCTTCCAAATATCCCTTTGCCAATTCCACAAGAACAGCCTTAGCGAAAGGCTTCTTGAAGGGAAAGATGTAACTCTGTGAGATGAATTAACAGAACACAGAGCAGTTTCTCAGAAAGCTTCTTTCCAGTTTTGAACGGAAGATATTTCCTTTTTCACCATAGCCCTCTATGGGCTTCCAAATATCCCTGTGCCAATTCCACAAGAACAGCCTTAGCGAAAGGCTTCTTGAAGGGAAAGATGTAACTCTGTGAGATGAATTAACAGACCACAGAGCAGTTTCTCAGAAAGCTTCTTTCCAGTTTTGTACGGAAGATATTTCCTTTTTCACCATAGCCCTCTAAGGGCTTCCAAATATCCCTTTGCCAATTCCACAAGAACAGCCTTAGCGAAAGGCTTGTTGAAGGGAAAGATGTAACTCTGTGAGATGAATTCACAGAACACAGAGCAGTTTCTCAGAAAGCTTCTTTCCAGTTTTGAACGGAAGATATTTCCTTTTTCACCATAGCCCTCTAAGGGCTTCCAAGTATCCCTTTGCCAATTCCACAAGAACAGCCTTAGCGAAAGGCTTCTTGAAGGGAAAGATATAACTCTGTGAGATGAATTAACAGTACACAGAGCAGTTTCTCAGAAAGCTTCTTTGCAGTTTTGAACGGAAGATATTTCCTTTTTCACCATAGCCCTCTATGGGCTTCCAAATATCCCTTTGCCAATTCCACAAGAATAGCCTTAGCGAAAGGCTTCTTGAAGGGAAAGATTTAACTCTGTGAGATGAAATAACAGAACACAGAGCAGTTTCTCAGAAAGCTTGTTTACAGTTTTGAACGGAAGATATTTCCGTTTTCACCATAGCCCTCTATGGGCTTCCAAATATCCCTTTACCAATTCCACAAGAACAGCCTTAGTGAAAGGCTTCTTGTAGGGAAAGATGTAACTCTGTGAGATGAATTAAAAGAACACAGAGCAGTTTCTCAGAAAGCTTCTTTCCAGTTTTGAACTGAAGATATTTCCTTTTTCACCATAGCCCTCTATGGGCTTCCAAATATCCCTTTGCCAATTCCAAAAGAACAGCCTTAGCGAAAGGCTTCTTGAAGGGAAAGATGTAACTCTGTGAGATGAATTAACAGAACACAGAGCAGTTTCTCAGAAAGCTTCTTTCCACTTTTGAACGGAAGATATTTCATTTTTCACCATACCCCTCTATGGGCTTCCAAGTATCCCTTTGTCAATTCCACAAGAACAGCCTTAGCGAAAGGCTTCTTGAAGGGAAAGATGTAACTCTGTGAGATGAATTAACAGAACACAGAGCAGTTTCTCAGAAAGCTTCTTTCCAGTTTTGAACGGAAGATATTTCCTTTTTCACCATAGCCCTCTATGGGCTTCCAAATATCCCTTTGCCAATTCCACAAGAACAGCCTTTGCGAAAGGCTTCTTGAAGGGAAAGATGTAACTCTGTGAGATGAATTAACAGAACACAGAGCAGTTTCTCAGAAAGCTTCCTTCCAGTTTGAACGGAAGATATTTCCTTTTTCAACATAGCCCTCTATGGGCTTCCAAATATCAATTGCCAATTCCACAAGAACAGCCTTAGCGAAAGGCTTCTTGAAGGGAAAGATGTAACTCTGTGAGATGAATTAACAGAACACAGAGCAGTTTCTCAGAAAGCTTCTTTCCAGTTTTGAACGGAAGATATTTCCTTTTTCACCATAGCCCTCTATGGGCTTCCAAATATCCCTTTGCCAATTCCACAAGAACAGCCTTAGCGAAAGGCTTCTTGAAGGGAAAGATGTAACTCTGTGAGATGAATTAACAGAACACAGAGCAGTTTCTCAGAAAGCTTCTTTCCAGTTTTGAACGGAAGATATTTCCTTTTTCACCATAGCCCTCTATGGGCTTCCAAATATCCCTTTGCCAATTCCAAAAGAACAGCCTTAGCGAAAGGCTTCTTGAAGGGAAAGATGTAACTCTGTGAGATGAATTAACAGAACACAGAGCAGTTTCTCAGAAAGCTTCTTTCCACTTTTGAACGGAAGATATTTCCTTTTTCACCATAGCCCTCTATGGGCTTCCAAATATCCCTTTGCCAATTCCACAAGAACAGCCTTAGCGAAAGGCTTCTTGAAGGGAAAGATGTAACTCTGTGAGATGAATTAAAAGAACACAGAGCAGTTTCTCAGAAAGCTTCTTTCCAGTTTTGAACTGAAGATATTTCCTTTTTCACCATAGCCCTCTATGGGCTTCCAAATATCCCTTTGCCAATTCCGCAAGAACAGCCTTAGCGAAAGGCTTCTTGAAGGGAAAGATGTAACTCTGTGAGATGAATTAACAGAACACAGAGCAGTTTCTCAGAAAGCTTCTTTCCAGTTTTGAACGGAAGATATTTCATTTTTCACCATAGCCCTCTATGGGCTTCCAAGTATCCCTTTGCCAATTCCACAAGAACAGCCTTAGCGAAAGGCTTCTTGAAGGGAAAGATGTAACTCTGTGAGATGAATTAACAGAACACAGAGCAGTTTCTCAGAAAGCTTCTTTCCAGTTTTGAACGGAAGATATTTCCTTTTTCACCATAGCCCTCTATGGGCTTCCAAATATCCCTTTGCCAATTCCACAAGAACACCCTTAGCGAAAGGCTTCTTGAAGGGAAAGATGTAACTCTGTGAGATGAATTAACAGAACACAGAGCATTTTCTCAGAAAGCTTCTTTCCAGTCTAGAATGGAAGATATTTCCTTTTTCACCATAGCCCTCTATGGGCTTCCAAATATCCCTTTGCCAATTCCCCAAGAACAGCCTTAGCGAAAGGCTTCTTGAAGGGAAAGATGTAACTCTGTGAGATGAATTAACAGAACACAGAGCAGTTTCTCAGAAAGCTTCTTTCCAGTTTTGAACGGAAGATATTTCCTTTTTCACCATAGCCCTCTATGGGCTTCCCAATATCCCTTTGCCAATTCCAAAAGAACAGCCATAGCGAAAGGCTTCTTGAAGGGAAACATGTAACTCTGTGAGATGTATTAACAGAACACAGAGCAGTTTCTCAGAAAGCTTCTTTCCAGTTTTGAACGGAAGATATTTCCTTTTTCACCATAGCCCTCTATGGGCTTCCAAATATGCCTTTGCCAATTCCAAAAGAACAGCCTTAGCGAAAGGCTTCTTGAAGGGAAAGATGTAACTCTCTGAGATGAATTAACAGAACACAGAGTAGTTTCTCAGAAAGCTTCTTTCCAGTTGAGAACGGAAGATATTTCCTTTTTCACCATAGCCCTCTAAGGGCTTCCAAATATCCCTTTGCCAATTCCACAAGAACAGCCTTAGCGAAACACTTCTTGAAGGGAAAGATGTAACTCTGTGAGATGAATTAGCAGAACACAGAGCAGTTTCTCAGAAAGCTTCTTTCCAGTTTTGACCGGAAGATATTTCCTTTTTCACCATAGCCCTCTATGGGCTTCCAAATATCCCTTTGCCAATTCCAAAAGAACAGCCTTAGCGAAAGGCTTCTTGAAGGGAAAGATGTAACTCTGTGAGATGAATTAACAGAACACAGAGCAGTTTCTCAGAAAGCTTCTTTCCAGTTTTGAACGGAAGATATTTCCTTTTTCACCATAGCCCTCTATGGGCTTCCAAATATCCCTTTGCCAATTCCACAAGAACAGCCTTAGCGAAAGGCTTCTTGAAGGGAAAGATGTAACTCTGTGAGATGAATTAAGAGAACACAGAGCAGTTTCTCAGAAAGCTTCTTTCCAGTTTTGAACGGAAGATATTTCCTTTTTCACCATAGCCCTCTATGGGCTTCCAAATATCCCTTTGCCAATTCCACAAGAACAGCCTTAGAGAAAGGCTTCTTGAAGGGAAACATGTAAATCTGTGAGATGAATTAACAGAACACAGAGCAGTTTCTCAGAAAGGTTCTTTCCAGTTTTGAACGGAAGATATTTCCTTTTTCACCATAGCCCTCTATGGGCTTCCAAATATCCCTTTGCCAATTTCAGAAGAACAGCCTTAGCGAAAGGCTTCTTGAAGGGAAAGATGTAACTCTGTGAGATGAATTAACAGAACACAGAGCAGTTTCTCAGAAAGCTTCTTTCCAGTTTTGAACGGAAGATATTTCCTTTTTCACCATAGCCCTCTATGGGCTTCCAAATATCCCTTTGCCAATTCCACAACAACAGCCTTAGCGAAAGGCTTCGTGAAGGGAAAGATGTAACTCTGTGAGATGAATTAACAGAACACAGAGCAGTTTCTCAGAAAGCTTCTTTCCAGTTTTGAACGGAAGATATTTCCTTTTTCACCATATCCCTCTATGGATTTTAAAATATCCCTTTGCCAATTCCACAAGAACAGCCTAAGCGAAAGACTTCTTGAAGGGAAAGATGTAAATCTGTGAGATGAATTAACAGAACACAGATCAGTTTCTCTGAAAGCTTCTTTCCAGTTTTGAACGGAAGATATTTCCTTTTTCACCATAGCCCTCTATGGGCTTCCAAATATCCCTTTGCCAATTCCACAAGAACAGCCTTAGCGAAAGGCTTCATGAAGGGAAAGATGTAACTCTGTGAGATGAATTAACAGAACACAGAGCAGTTTCTCAGAAAGCTTCTTTCCAGTTTTGAACGGAAGATATTTCCTTTTTCACCATAGCCCTCTATGGGCTTCCAAATATCCCTTTGCCAATCCCACAAGAACAGCCTTAGAGAAAGACTTCTTGAAGGGAAAGATGTAACTCTGTGAGATGAATTAAGAGAACACAGAGAGGTTTCTCAGAAAGCTTCTTTCCAGTTTTGAACGGAAGATATTTCCTTTTTCACCATAGCCCTCTATGGGCTTCCAAATATCCCTTTGCCAATGCCACAAGAACAGCCTTAGCGAAAGGCTTCTTGAAGGGAAAGATGTAACTCTGTGAGATGAATTAACAGAACACAGAGCAGTTTCTCAGAAAGCTTCTTTCCAGTTTTGAACGGAAGATATTTCCTTTTTCACCATAGCCCTCTATGGGCTTCCAAATATCCCTTTGCCAATTCCACAAGAACAGCCTTAGCGAAAGGATTCTTGAAGGGAAAGATGTAACTCTGTGAGATGAATTAACAGAACACAGAGCAGTTTCTCAGAAAGCTTCTTTCTAGTTTTGAACGGAAGATATTTCCTTTTTCAACATAGCCCTCTATGGGCTTCCAAATATCCCTTTGCCAATTGCACAGGAACAGCCTTAGCGAAAGGCTTCTTGAAGGGAAAGATGTAACTCTGTGAGATGAATTAACAGAACACAGAGCAGTTTCTCAGAATGCTTCTCTCCAGTTTTGAACGGAAGATATTTCCTTTTTCACCATAGCCCTCTATGGGCTTCCAAATATCCCTTTGCCAATTCCCCAAGAACAGCCTTAGAGAAAGGCTTCTTGAAGGGAAAGATGTAACTCTGTGAGATGAATTAACAGAACACAGAGCAGTTTCTCAGAAAGCTTCTTTCCAGTTTTGAACGGAAGATATTTCCTTTTTCACCATAGCCCTCTATGGGCTTCCAAATATCCCTTTGCCAATTCCACAAGAACAGCCATAGCGAAAGGCTTCTTGAAGGGAAAGATGTAACTCTGTGAGATGAATTAACAGAACACAGAGCAGTTTCTCAGAAAGCTTCTTTCCAGTTTTGAACGGAAGATATTTCCTTTTTCACCATAGCCCTCTATTGGCTTCCAAATATCCCTTTGCCAATTCCACAAGAACAGCCTTAGCGAAAGGCTTCTTGAAGGGAAAGATGTAACTCTGTGAGATGAATTAACAGACCACAGAGCAGTTTCTCAGAAAGCTTCTTTCCAGTTTTGTACGGAAGATATTTCCTTTTTCACCATAGCCCTCTAAGGGCTTCCAAATATCCCTTTGCCAATTCCACAAGAACAGCCTTAGCGAAAGGCTTGTTGAAGGGAAAGATGTAACTCTGTGAGATGAATTCACAGAACACAGAGCAGTTTCTCAGAAAGCTTCTTTCCAGTTTTGAACGGAAGATATTTCCTTTTTCACCATAGCCCTCTAAGGGCTTCCAAGTATCCCTTTGCCAATTCCACAAGAACAGCCTTAGCGAAAGGCTTCTTGAAGGGAAAGATGTAACTCTGTGAGATGAATTAACAGTACACAGAGCAGTTTCTCAGAAAGCTTCTTTGCAGTTTTGAACGGAAGATATTTCCTTTTTCACCATAGCCCTCTATGGGCTTCCAAATATCCCTTTGCCAATTCCAAAAGAATAGCCTTAGCGAAAGGCTTCTTGAAGGGAAAGATTTAACTCTGTGAGATGAAATAACAGAACACAGAGCAGTTTCTCAGAAAGCTTGTTTACAGTTTTGAACGGAAGATATTTCCGTTTTCACCATAGCCCTCTATGGGCTTCCAAATATCCCTTTACCAATTCCACAAGAACAGCCTTAGTGAAAGGCTTCTTGTAGGGAAAGATGTAACTCTGTGAGATGAATTAAAAGAACACAGAGCAGTTTCTCAGAAAGCTTCTTTCCAGTTTTGAACTGAAGATATTTCCTTTTTCACCATAGCCCTCTATGGGCTTCCAAATATCCCTTTGCCAATTCCAAAAGAACAGCCTTAGCGAAAGGCTTCTTGAAGGGAAAGATGTAACTCTGTGAGATGAATTAACAGAACACAGAGCAGTTTCTCAGAAAGCTTCCTTCCAGTTGGAACGGAAGATATTTCCTTTTTCACCATAGCCCTCTATGGGCTTCCAAATATCAATTGCCAATTCCACAAGAACAGCCTTAGCGAAAGGCTTCTTGAAGGGAAAGATGTAACTCTGTGAGATGAATTAACAGAACACAGAGCAGTTTCTCAGAAAGCTTCTTTCCAGTTTTGAACGGAAGATATTTCCTTTTTCACCATAGCCCTCTATGGGCTTCCAAATATCCCTTTGCCAATTCCACAAGAACAGCCTTAGCGAAAGGCTTCTTGAAGGGAAAGATGTAACTCTGTGAGATGAATTAACAGAACACAGAGCAGTTTCTCAGAAAGCTTCTTTCCAGTTTTGAACGGAAGATATTTCCTTTTTCACCATAGCCCTCTATGGGCTTCCAAATATCCCTTTGCCAATTCCACAAGAACAGCCTTAGCGAAAGACTTCTTGAAGGGAAAGATGTAACTCTGTGAGATGAATTAACAGAACACAGAGCAGTTTCTCAGAAAGCTTCTTTCCAGTTTTGAACGGAAGATATTTCCTTTTTCACCATAGCCCTCTATGGGCTTCCAAATATCCCTTTGCCAATTCCCCAAGAACAGCCTTAGCGAAAGGCTTCTTGAAGGGAAAGATGTAACTCTGTGAGATGAATTAACAGAACACAGAGTAGTTTCTCAGAAAGCTTCTTTCCAGTTGCGAACGGAAGATATTTCCTTTTTCACCATAGCCCTCTAAGGGCTTCCAAATATCCCTTTGCCAATTCCACAAGAACAGCCTTAGCGAAAGACTTCTTGAAAGGAAAGATGTAACTCTGTGAGATGAATTAACAGAACACAGAGCAGTTTCTCAGAAAGCTTCTTACCAGTTTTGAACGGAAGATATTTCCTTTTTCACCATAGCCCTCTAGAGGCTTCCAAATATCCCTTTGCCAATTCCAAAAGAAAAGCCTTAGCGAAAGGCTTCTTGAAGGGAAACATGTAACTCTGTGAGATGAATTAACAGAACACAGAGCAGTTTCTCAGAAAGCTTCTTTCCAGTTTTGAACGGAAGGTATTTCCTTTTTCACCATAGCCCTCTATGGGCTTCCAAATATCCCTTTGCCATTTCCACAAGAACAGCCTTAGCGAAAGGCTTCTTGAAGGGAAAGATGTAACTCTGTGAGATGAATTAACAGAACACAGAGCAGTTTCTCAGAAAGCTTCTTTCCAGTTTTGAACGGAAGATATTTCCTTTTTCACCATAGCCCATATGGGCTTCCAAATATCCCTTTGCCAATTCCACAAGAACAGCATTAGCGAAAGGCTTCTTGAAGGGAAACATGTAACTCTGTGAGATGAATTAACAGAACACAGAGCAGTTTCTCAGAAAGGTTCTTTCCAGTCTGAACGGAAAATATTTCCTTTTTCACCATAGCCCTTTATGGGCTTCCAAATATCCCTTTGCCAATTCCACAAGAACAGCCTTAGCGAAAGGCTTCTTGAAGGAAAAGATGTAACTCTGTGAGATGAATTAACAGAACACAGAGCAGTTTCTCAGAAAGCTTCTTTCCAGTTTTGAACGGAAGATTTGTCCTTTTTCACCATAGCCCTCCAAGGGCTTCCAAATATCCCTTTGCCAATTCCACAAGAACAGCCTTAGCGAAAGGCTTCTTGAAGGGAAAGATGTAACTCTGTGAGATGAATTAACAGAACACAGAGCAGTTTCTCAGAAAGCTTCTTTCCAGTTTTGAACGGAAGATATTTCCTTTTTCACCATAGCCCTCTATGGGCTTCCAAATATGCCTTTGCCAATTCCAAAAGAACAGCCTTAGCGAAAGGCTTCTTGAAGGGAAAGATGTAACTCTGTGAGATGAATTAAGAGAACACAGAGAGGTTTCTCAGAAAGCTTCTTTCCAGTTTTGAACGGAAGATATTTCCTTTTTCACCATAGCCCTCTATGGGCTTCCAAATATCCCTTTGCCAATGCCACAAGAACAGCCTTAGCGAAAGGCTTCTTGAAGGGAAAGATGTAACTCTGTGAGATGAATTAACAGAACACAGAGCAGTTTCTCAGAAAGCTTCTTTCCAGTTTTGAACGGAAGATATTTCCTTTTTCACCATAGCCCTCTATGGGCTTCCAAATATCCCTTTGCCAATTCCACAAGAACAGCCTTAGCGAAAGGCTTCTTGAAGGGAAAGATGTAACTCTGTGAGATGAATTCACAGAACACAGAGCAGTTTCTCAGAAAGCTTCTTTCCAGTTTTGAACGGAAGATATTTCCTTTTTCACCATAGCCCTCTACGGGTTCCAAATATCCCTTTGCCAATTCCACAAGAACAGCCTTAGCGAAAGGCTTCTTGAAGGGAAAGATGTAACTCTGTGAGATGAATTAACAGAACACAGAGCAGTTTCTCAGAAAGCTTCTTTCCAGTATTTAACGGAAGGTATTTCCTTTTTCACCATAGCCCTCTATGGGCTTCAAAATATCCCTTTGCCAATTCCCCAAGAACAGCCTTAGCGAAAGGCTTCTTGAAGGGAAAGATGTAACTCTGTGAGATGAATTAACAGAACACAGAGCAGTTTCTCAGAAAGCTTCTCTCAAGTTTTGAACGGAAGATATTTCCTTTTTCACCATAGCTCTCTATGGGTTTCCAAATATCCCTTTGTCAATTCCCCAAGAACACCCTTAGCGAAAGGCTTCTTGAAGGGAAAGATGTAACTCTGTGAGATGAATTAACAGAACACAGAGCATTTTCTCAGAAAGCTTCTTTCCAGTCTAGAATGGAAGATATTTCCTTTTTCACCATAGCCCTCTATGGGCTTCCAAATATCCCTTTGCCAATTCCCCAAGAACAGCCTTAGCGAAAGGCTTCTTGAAGGGAAAGATGTAACTCTGTGAGATGAATTAACAGAACACAGAGCAGTTTCTCAGAAAGCTTCTTTCCACTTTTGAACGGAAGATATTTCCTTTTTCACCATAGCCCTCTATGGGCTTCCAAATATCCCTTTGCCAATTCCCCAAGAACAGCCTTAGCGAAAGGCTTCTTGAAGGGAAAGATGTAACTCTGTGAGATGAATTAAAAGAACACAGAGCAGTTTCTCAGAAAGCTTCTTTCCAGTTGAGAACGGAAGATATTTCCTTTTTCACCATAGCCCTCTATGGGCTTCCAAATATCCCTTTGCCAATTCCGCAAGAACAGCCTTAGCGAAAGGCTTCTTGAAGGGAAAGATGTAACTCTGTGAGATGAATTAACAGAACACAGAGCAGTTTCTCAGAAAGCTTCTTTCCAGTTTTGAACGGAAGATATTTCATTTTTCACCATAGCCCTCTATGGGCTTCAAGGTATCCCTTTGCCAATTCCACAAGAACAGCCTTAGCGAAAGGCTTCTTGAAGGGAAAGATGTAACTCTGTGAGATGAATTAACAGAACACAGAGCAGTTTCTCAGAAAGCTTCTTTCCAGTTTTGAACGGAAGATATTTCCTTTTTCACCATAGCCCTCTATGGGCTTCCAAATATCCCTTTGCCAATTCCACAAGAACAGCCTTAGCGAAAGGCTTCTTGAAGGGAAAGATGTAACTCTGTGAGATGAATTAACAGAACACAGAGCAGTTTCTCAGAAAGCTTCTTTCCAGTTTTGAACGGAAGATATTTCCTTTTTCACCATAGCCCTCTATTGGCTTCCAAATATCCCTTTGCCAATTCCACAAGAACAGCCTTAGCGAAAGGCTTCTTGAAGGGAAAGATGTAACTCTGTGAGATGAATTAGCAGAACACAGAGCAGTTTCTCAGAAAGCTTCTTTCCAGTTTTGAACGGAAGATATTATCTTTTTCACCATAGCCCTCTATGGGCTTCCAAATATCCCTTTGCCAATTCCCCAAGAACAGCCTTAGCGAAAGGCTTCTTGAAGGGAAAGATGTAACACTGTGAGATGAATTAACAGAACACAGAGCAGTTTCTCAGAAAGCTTCTTTCCAGTTTGAACGGAAGATATTTCCTTTTTCACCATAGCCCTCTATGGGATTCCAAATATCAATTGCCAATTCCACAAGAACAGCCTTAGCGAAAGGCTTCTTGAAGGGCAAGATGTAACTCTGTGAGATGAATTAACAGAACACAGAGCAGTTTCTCAGAAAGCTTCTTTCCAGTTTTGAACGGAAGATATTTCCTTTTTCACCATAGCCCATATGGGCTTCCAAATATCCCTTTGCCAATTCCACAAGAACAGCATTAGCGAAAGGCTTCTTGAAGGGAAACATGTAACTCTGTGAGATGAATTAACAGAACACAGAGCAGTTTCTCAGCAAGGTTCTTTCCAGTTTTGAACGGAAAATATTTCCTTTTTCACCATAGCCCTTTATGGGCTTCCAAATATCCCTTTGCCAATTCCACAAGAACAGCCTTAGCGAAAGGCTTCTTGAAGGGAAAGATGTAACTCTGTGAGATGAATTAACAGAACACAGAGCAGTTTCTCAGAAAGCTTCTTTCCAGTTTTGAACGGAAGATTTGTCCTTTTTCACCATAGCCCTACAAGGGCTTCCAAATATCCCTTTGCCAATTCCACAAGAACAGCGTTAGCGAAAGGCTTCTTGAAGGGAAAGATGTAACTCTGTGAGATGAATTAACAGAACACAGAGCAGTTTCTCAGAAAGCTTCTTTCCAGTTTTGAACGGAAGATATTTCCTTTTTCACCATAGCCCTCTATGGGCTTCCAAATATGCCTTTGCCAATTCCAAAAGAACAGCCTTAGCGAAAGGCTTCTTGAAGGGAAAGATGTAACTCTGTGAGATGAATTAAGAGAACACAGAGAGGTTTCTCAGAAAGCTTCTTTCCAGTTTTGAACGGAAGATATTTCCTTTTTCACCATAGCCCTCTATGGGCTTCCAAATATCCCTTTGCCAATGCCACAAGAACAGCCTTAGCGAAAGGCTTCTTGAAGGGAAAGATGTAACTCTGTGAGATGAATTAACAGAACACAGAGCAGTTTCTCAGAAAGCTTCTTTCCAGTTTTGAACGGAAGATATTTCCTTTTTCACCGTAGCCCTCTATGGGCTTCCAAATATCCCTTTGCCAATTCCACAAGAACAGCCTTAGCGAAAGGCTTCTTGAAGGGAAAGATGTAACTCTGTGAGATGAATTCACAGAACACAGAGCAGTTTCTCAGAAAGCTTCTTTCCAGTTTTGAACGGAAGATATTTCCTTTTTCACCATAGCCCTCTACGGGGTTCCAAATATCCCTTTGCCAATTCCACAAGAACAGCCTTAGCGAAAGGCTTCTTGAAGGGAAAGATGTAACTCTGTGAGATGAATTAACAGAACACAGAGCAGTTTCTCAGAAAGCTTCTTTCCAGTATTTAACGGAAGGTATTTCCTTTTTCACCATAGCCCTCTATGGGCTTCAAAATATCCCTTTGCCAATTCCCCAAGAACAGCCTTAGCGAAAGGCTTCTTGAAGGGAAAGATGTAACTCTGTGAGATGAATTAACAGAACACAGAGCAGTTTCTCAGAAAGCTTCTCTCAAGTTTTGAACGGAAGATATTTCCTTTTTCACCATAGCTCTCTATGGGCTTCCAAATATCCCTTTGTCAATTCCCCAAGAACACCCTTAGCGAAAGGCTTCTTGAAGGGAAAGATGTAACTCTGTGAGATGAATTAACAGAACACAGAGCATTTTCTCAGAAAGCTTCTTTCCAGTCTAGAATGGAAGATATTTCCTTTTTCACCATAGCCCTCTATGGGCTTCCAAATATCCCTTTGCCAATTCCCCAAGAACAGCCTTAGCGAAAGGCTTCTTGAAGGGAAAGATGTAACACTGTGAGATGAATTAACAGAACACAGAGCAGTTTCTCAGAAAGCTTCTTTCCAGTTTGAACGGAAGATATTTCCTTTTTCACCATAGCCCTCTATGGGATTCCAAATATCAATTGCCAATTCCACAAGAACAGCCTTAGCGAAAGGCTTCTTGAAGGGAAAGATGTAACTCTGTGAGATGAATTAACAGAACACAGAGCAGTTTCTCAGAAAGCTTCTTTCCAGTTTTGAACGGAAGATATTTCCTTTTTCACCGTAGCCCATATGGGCTTCCAAATATCCCTTTGCCAATTCCACAAGAACAGCATTAGCGAAAGGCTTCTTGAAGGGAAACATGTAACTCTGTGAGATGAATTAACAGAACACAGAGCAGTTTCTCAGAAAGGTTCTTTCCAGTTTTGAACGGAAAATATTTCCTTTTTCACCATAGCCCTTTATGGGCTTCCAAATATCCCTTTGCCAATTCCACAAGAACAGCCTTAGCGAAAGGCTTCTTGAAGGGAAAGATGTAACTCTGTGAGATGAATTAACAGAACACAGAGCAGTTTCTCAGAAAGCTTCTTTCCAGTTTTGAACGGAAGATTTGTCCTTTTTCACCATAGCCCTACAAGGGCTTCCAAATATCCCTTTGCCAATTCCACAAGAACAGCCTTAGCGAAAGGCTTCTTGAAGGGAAAGATGTAACTCTGTGAGATGAATTAACAGAACACAGAGCAGTTTCTCAGAAAGCTTCTTTCCAGTTTTGAACGGAAGATATTTCCTTTTTCACCATAGCCCTCTATGGGCTTCCAAATATGCCTTTGCCAATTCCAAAAGAACAGCCTTAGCGAAAGGCTTCTTGAAGGGAAAGATGTAACTCTGTGAGATGAATTAAGAGAACACAGAGAGGTTTCTCAGAAAGCTTCTTTCCAGTTTTGAACGGAAGATATTTCCTTTTTCACCATAGCCCTCTAGGGGCTTCCAAATATCCCTTTGCCAATGCCACAAGAACAGCCTTAGCGAAAGGCTTCTTGAAGGGAAAGATGTAACTCTGTGAGATGAATTAACAGAACACAGAGCAGTTTCTCAGAAAGCTTCTTTCCAGTTTTGAACGGAAGATATTTCCTTTTTCACCATAGCCCTCTATGGGCTTCCAAATATCCCTTTGCCAATTCCACAAGAACAGCCTTAGCGAAAGGCTTCTTGAAGGGAAAGATGTAACTCTGTGAGATGAATTCACAGAACACAGAGCAGTTTCTCAGAAAGCTTCTTTCCAGTTTTGAACGGAAGATATTTCCTTTTTCACCATAGCCCTCTACGGGGTTCCAAATATCCCTTTGCCAATTCCACAAGAACAGCCTTAGCGAAAGGCTTCTTGAAGGGAAAGATGTAACTCTGTGAGATGAATTAACAGAACACAGAGCAGTTTCTCAGAAAGCTTCTTTCCAGTATTTAACGGAAGGTATTTCCTTTTTCACCATAGCCCTCTATGGGCTTCAAAATATCCCTTTGCCAATTCCCCAAGAACAGCCTTAGCGAAAGGCTTCTTGAAGGGAAAGATGTAACTCTGTGAGATGAATTAACAGAACACAGAGCAGTTTCTCAGAAAGCTTCTCTCAAGTTTTGAACGGAAGATATTTCCTTTTTCACCATAGCTCTCTATGGGCTTCCAAATATCCCTTTGTCAATTCCGCAAGAACACCCTTAGCGAAAGGCTTCTTGAAGGGAAAGATGTAACTCTGTGAGATGAATTAACAGAACACAGAGCATTTTCTCAGAAAGCTTCTTTCCAGTCTAGAATGGAAGATATTTCCTTTTTCACCATAGCCCTCTATGGGCTTCCAAATATCCCTTTGCCAATTCCCCAAGAACAGCCTTAGCGAAAGGCTTCTTGAAGGGAAAGATGTAACTCTGTGAGATGAATTAACAGAACACAGAGCAGTTTCTCAGAAAGCTTCTTTCCAGTTTTGAACGGAAGATATTTCCTTGTTCACCATAGCCCTCTATGGGCTTCCCAATATCCCTTTGCCAATTCCAAAAGAACAGCCATAGCGAAAGGCTTCTTGAAGGGAAACATGTAACTCTGTGAGATGTATTAACAGAACACAGAGCAGTTTCTCAGAAAGCTTCTTTCCAGTTTTGAACGGAAGATATTTCCTTTTTCACCATAACCCTCTATGGGCTTCCAATTATGCCTTTGCCAATTCCAAAAGAACAGCCTTAGCGAAAGGCTTCTTGAAGGGAAAGATGTAACTCTGTGAGATGAATTAACAGAACACAGAGTAGTTTCTCAGAAAGCTTCTTTCCAGTTGAGAACGGAAGATATTTCCTTTTTCACCATAGCCCTCTAAGGGCTTCCAAATATCCCTTTGCCAATTCCACAAGAACAGCCTTAGCGAAAGACTTCTTGAAGGGAAAGATGTAACTCTGTGAGATGAATTAGCAGAACACAGAGCAGTTTCTCAGAAAGCTTCTTTCCAGTTTTGACCGGAAGATATTTCCTTTTTCACCATAGCCCTCTATGGGCTTCCAAATATCCCTTTGCCAATTCCACAAGAACAGCCTTAGCGAAAGGCTTCTTGAAGGGAAAGATGTAACTCTGTGAGATGAATTAACAGAACACAGAGCAGTTTCTCAGAAAGCTTCTTTCCACTTTTGAACGGAAGATATTTCCTTTTTCACCATAGCCCTCTATGGGCTTCCAAATATCCCTTTGCCAATTCCACAAGAACAGCCTTAGCGAAAGGCTTCTTGAAGGGAAAGATGTAACTCTGTGAGATGAATTAACAGAACACAGAGCAGTTTCTCAGAATGCTTCTTTCCAGTTTTGAACGGAAGATATTTCCTTTTTCACCATAGCCCTCTATGGGCTTCCAAATATCCCTTTGCCAATTCCACAAGAACAGCCTTAGAGAAAGGCTTCTTGAAGGGAAACATGTAAATCTGTGAGATGAATTAACAGAACACAGAGCAGTTTCTCAGAAAGGTTCTTTCCAGTTTTGAACGGAAGATATTTCCTTTTTCACCATAGCCCTCTATGGGCTTCCAAATATCCCTTTGCCAATTTCAGAAGAACAGCCTTAGCGAAAGGCTTCTTGAAGGGAAAGATGTAACTCTGTGAGATGAATTAACAGAACACAGAGCAGTTTCTCAGAAAGCTTCTTTCCAGTTTTGAACGGAAGATATTTCCTTTTTCACCATAGCCCTCTATGGGCTTCCAAATATCCCTTTGCCAATTCCACAACAACAGCCTTAGCGAAAGGCTTCTTGAAGGGAAAGATGTAACTCTGTGAGATGAATTAACAGAACACAGAGCAGTTTCTCAGAAAGCTTCTTTCCAGTTTTGAACGGAAGATATTTCCTTTTTCACCATATCCCTCTATGGATTTTAAAATATCCCTTTGCCAATTCCACAAGAACAGCCTAAGCGAAAGACTTCTTGAAGGGAAAGATGTAAATCTGTGAGATGAATTAACAGAACACAGATCAGTTTCTCTGAAAGCTTCTTTCCAGTTTTGAACGGAAGATATTTCCTTTTTCACCATAGCCCTCTATGGGCTTCCAAATATCCCTTTGCCAATTCCACAAGAACAGCCTCAGCGAAAGGCTTCATGAAGGGAAAGATGTAACTCTGTGAGATGAATTAACAGAACACAGAGCAGTTTCTCAGAAAGCTTCTTTCCAGTTTTGAACGGAAGATATTTCCTTTTTCACCATAGCTCTCTATGGGCTTCCAAATATCCCTTTGCCAATCCCACAAGAACAGCCTTAGAGAAAGACTTCTTGAAGGGAAAGATGTAACTCTGTGAGATGAATTAAGAGAACACAGAGAGGTTTCTCAGAAAGCTTCTTTCCAGTTTTGAACGGAAGATATTTCCTTTTTCACCATAGCCCTCTATGGGCTTCCAAATATCCCTTTGCCAATGCCACAAGAACAGCCTTAGCGAAAGGCTTCTTGAAGGGAAAGATGTAACTCTGTGAGATGAATTAACAGAACACAGAGCAGTTTCTCAGAAAGCTTCTTTCCAGTTTTGAACGGAAGATATTTCCTTTTTCACCATAGCCCTCTATGGGCTTCCAAATATCCCTTTGCCAATTCCACAAGAACACCCTTAGCGAAAGGATTCTTGAAGGGAAAGATGTAACTCTGTGAGATGAATTAACAGAACACAGAGCAGTTTCTCAGAAAGCTTCTTTCTAGTTTTGAACGGAAGATATTTCCTTTTTCAACATAGCCCTCTATGGGCTTCCAAATATCCCTTTGCCAATTGCACAGGAACAGCCTTAGCGAAAGGCTTCTTGAAGGGAAAGATGTAACTCTGTGAGATGAATTAACAGAACACAGAGCAGTTTCTCAGAATGCTTCTCTCCAGTTTTGAACGGAAGATATTTCCTTTTTCACCATAGCCCTCTATGGGCTTCCAAATATCCCTTTGCCAATTCCCCAAGAACAGCCTTAGAGAAAGGCTTCTTGAAGGGAAAGATGTAACTCTGTGAGATGAATTAACAGAACACAGAGCAGTTTCTCAGAAAGCTTCTTTCCAGTTTTGAACGGAAGATATTTCCTTTTTCACCATAGCCCTCTATGGGCTTCCAAATATCCCTTTGCCAATTCCAAAAGAACAGCCTTAGCGAAAGGCTTCTTGAAGGGAAAGATGTAACTCTGTGAGATGAATTAACAGAACACAGAGCAGTTTCTCAGAAAGCTTCTTTCCAGTTTTGAACGGAAGATATTTCCTTTTTCACCATAGCCCTCTATGGGCTTCCAAATATCCCTGTGCCAATTCCACAAGAACAGCCTTAGCGAAAGGCTTCTTGAAGGGAAAGATGTAACTCTGTGAGATGAATTAACAGACCACAGAGCAGTTTCTCAGAAAGCTTCTTTCCAGTTTTGTACGGAAGATATTTCCTTTTTCACCATAGCCCTCTAAGGGCTTCCAAATATCCCTTTGCCAATTCCACAAGAACAGCCTTAGCGAAAGGCTTCTTGAAGGGAAAGATGTAACTCTGTGAGATGAATTCACAGAACACAGAGCAGTTTCTCAGAAAGCTTCTTTCCAGTTTTGAACGGAAGATATTTCCTTTTTCACCATAGCCCTCTAAGGGCTTCCAAGTATCCCTTTGCCAATTACACAAAAACAGCCTTAGCGAAAGGCTTCTTGAAGGGAAAGATGTAACTCTGTGAGATGGATTAACAGTACACAGAGCAGTTTCTCAGAAAGCTTCTTTGCAGTTTTGAACGGAAGATATTTCCTTTTTCACCATAGCCCTCTATGGGCTTCCAAATATCCCTTTGCCAATTCCACAAGAATAGCCTTAGCGAAAGGCTTCTTGAAGGGAAAGATTTAACTCTGTGAGATGAAATAACAGAACACAGAGCAGTTTCTCAGAAAGCTTGTTTACAGTTTTGAACGGAAGATATTTCCGTTTTCACCATAGCCCTCTATGGGCTTCCAAATATCCCTTTACCAATTCCACAAGAACAGCCTTAGTGAAAGGCTTCTTGTAGGGAAAGATGTAACTCTGTGAGATGAATTAAAAGAACACAGAGCAGTTTCTCAGAAAGCTTCTTTCCAGTTTTGAACTGAAGATATTTCCTTTTTCACCATAGCCCTCTATGGGCTTCCAAATATCCCTTTGCCAATTCCAAAAGAACAGCCTTAGCGAAAGGCTTCTTGAAGGGAAAGATGTAACTCTGTGAGATGAATTAACAGAACACAGAGCAGTTTCTCAGAAAGCTTCTTTCCAGTTTTGAACGGAAGATATTTCATTTTTCACCATAGCCCTCTATGGGCTTCCAAGTATCCCTTTGTCAATTCCACAAGAACAGCCTTAGCGAAAGGCTTCTTGAAGGGAAAGATGTAACTCTGTGAGATGAATTAACAGAACACAGAGCAGTTTCTCAGAAAGCTTCTTTCCAGTTTTGAACGGAAGATATTTCCTTTTTCACCATAGCCCTCTATGGGCTTCCAAATATCCCTTTGCCAATTCCACAAGAACAGCCTTAGCGAAAGGCTTCTTGAAGGGAAAGATGTAACTCTGTGAGATGAATTAACAGAACACAGAGCAGTTTCTCAGAAAGCTTCCTTCCAGTTTGAACGGAAGATATTTCCTTTTTCACCATAGCCCTCTATGGGCTTCCAAATATCAATTGCCAATTCCACAAGAACAGCCTTAGCGAAAGGCTTCTTGAAGGGAAAGATGTAACTCTGTGAGATGAATTAACAGAACACAGAGCAGTTTCTCAGAAAGCTTCTTTCCAGTTTGAACGGAAGATATTTCCTTTTTCACCATAGCCCTCTATGGGCTTCCAAATATCAATTGCCAATTCCACAAGAACAGCCTTAGCGAAAGGCTTCTTGAAGGGAAAGATGTAACTCTGTGAGATGAATTAACAGAACACAGAGCAGTTTCTCAGAAAGCTTCTTTCCAGTTTTGAACGGAAGATATTTCCTTTTTCACCATAGCCCTCTATGGGCTTCCAAATATCCCTTTGCCAATTCCACAAGAACAGCATTAGCGAAAGGCTTCTTGAAGGGAAAGATGTAACTCTGTGAGATGAATTAACAGAACACAGAGCAGTCTCTCCGAAAGGTTCTTTCCAGTTTTGAACGGAAGATATTTCCTTTTTCACCATAGCCCTTTATGGGCTTCCAAATATCCCTTTGCCAATTCCACAAGAACAGCCTTAGCGAAAGGCTTCTTGAAGGGAAAGATGTAACTCTGTGAGATGAATTAACAGAACACAGAGCAGTTTCTCAGAAAGCTTCTTTCCAGTTTTGAACGGAAGATTTGTCCTTTTTCACCATAGCCCTCCAAGGGCTTCCAAATATCCCTTTGCCAATTCCACAAGAACAGCCTTAGCGAAAGGCTTCTTGAAGGGAAAGATGTAACTCTGTGAAATGAATTAACAGAACACAGAGCAGTTTCTCAGAAAGCTTCTCTCAAGTTTTGAACGGAAGATATTTCCTTTTTCAGCATAGCTCTCTATGGGCTTCCAAATATCCCTTTGTCAATTCCCCAAGAACACCCTTAGCGAAAGGCTTCTTGAAGGGAAAGATGTAACACTGTGAGATGAATTAACAGAACACAGAGCATTTTCTCAGAGAGCTTCTTTCCAGTCTAGAATGGAATATATTTCCTTTTTCACCATAGCCCTCTATGGGCTTCCAAATATCCCTTTGCCAATTCCCCAAGAACAGCCTTAGCGAAAGGCTTCTTGAAGGGAAAGATGTAACTCTGTGAGATGAATTAACAGAACACAGAGCAGTTTCTCAGAAAGCTTCTTTCCAGTTTTGAACGGAAGATATTTCCTTTTTCACCATAGCCCTCTATGGGCTTCCAAATATCCCTTTGCCAATTCCAAAAGAACAGCCATAGCGAAAGGCTTCTTGAAGGGAAACATGTAACTCTGTGAGATGTATTAACAGAACACAGAGCAGTTTCTCAGAAAGCTTCTTTCCAGTTTTGAACGGAAGATATTTCCTTTTTCACCATAGCCCTCTATGGGCTTCCAAATATGCCTTTGCCAATTCCAAAAAACAGCCTTAGCGAAAGGCTTCTTGAAGGGAAAGACGTAACTCTGTGAAATGAATTAACAGAACACAGAGCAGTATCTCAGAAAGCTTCTTTGCACTTTTGAACGGAAGATATTTCATTTTTCACCATAGCCCTCTATGGGCTTCCAAGTATCCCTTTGCCAATGCCACAAGAACAGCCTTAGCGAAAGGCTTCTTGAAGGGAAAGATGTAACTCTGTGAGATGAATTAACAGAACACAGAGCAGTTTCTCAGAAAGCTTCTTTCCAGTTTTGAACGGAAGATATTTCCTTTTTCACCACAGCCCTCTATGGGCTTCCAAATATCCCTTTGCCAATTCCACAAGAACAGCCTTAGCGAAAGGCTTCTTGAAGGGAAAGATGTAACTCTGTGAGATGAATTCACAGAACACAGAGCAGTTTCTCAGAAAGCTTCTTTCTAGTTTTGAACGGAAGATATTTCCTTTTTCACCATAGCCCTCTACGGGGTTCCAAATATCCCTTTGAAAATTCCACAAGAACAGCCTTAGCGAAAGGCTTCTTGAAGGGAAAGATGTAACTCTGTGAGATGAATTAACAGAACACAGAGCATTTTCTCAGAAAGCTTCTTTCCAGTATTTAACGGAAGGTATTTCCTTTTTCACCATAGCCCTCTATGGGCTTCAAAATATCCCTTTGCCAATTCCCCAAGAACAGCCTTAGCGAAAGGCTTCTTGAAGGGAAAGATGTAACTCTGTGAGATGAATTAACAGAACACAGAGCAGTTTCTCAGAAAGCTTCTCTCAAGTTTTGAACGGAAGATATTTCCTTTTTCACCATAGCTCTCTATGGGCTTCCAAATATCCCTTTGTCAATTCCCCAAGAACACCCTTAGCGAAAGGCTTCTTGAAGGGAAAGATGTAACTCTGTGAGATGAATTAACAGAACACAGAGCATTTTCTCAGAAAGCTTCTTTCCAGTCTAGAATGGAAGATATTTCCTTTTTCACCATAGCCCTCTATGGGCTTCCAAATATCCCTTTGCCAATTCCCCAAGAACAGCCTTAGCGAAAGGCTTCTTGAAGGGAAAGATGTAACTCTGTGAGATGAATTAACAGAACACAGAGCAGTTTCTCAGAAAGCTTCTTTCCAGTTTTGAACGGAAGATATTTCCTTTTTCACCATAGCCCTCTATGGGCTTCCAAATATCCCTTTGCCAATTCCAAAAGAACAGCCATAGCGAAAGGCTTCTTGAAGGGAAACATGTAACTCTGTGAGATGTATTAACAGAACACAGAGCAGTTTCTCAGAAAGCTTCTTTCCAGTTTTGAACGGAAGATATTTCCTTTTTCACCATAGCCCTCTATGGGCTTCCTAATATGCCTTTGCCAATTCCAAAAGAACAGCCTTAGCGAAAGGCTTCTTGAAAGGAAAGATGTAACTCTGTGAGATGAATTAACAGAACACAGAGTAGTTTCTCAGAAATCTTATTTCCAGTTGAGAACGGAAGATATTTCCTTTTTCACCATAGCCCTCTAAGGGCTTCCAAATATCCCTTTGCCATTTCCACAAGAACAGCCTTAGCGAAAGACTTCTTGAAGGGAAAGATGTAACTCTGTGAGATGAATTAGCAGAACACAGAGCAGTTTCTCAGAAAGCTTCTTTCCAGTTTTGAACGGAAGATATTTCCTTTTTCACCATAGCCCTCTATGGGCTTCCAAATATCCCTTTGCCAATTCCAAAAGAACAGCCTTAGCGAAAGGCTTCTTGAAGGGAAACATGTAACTCTGTGAGATGAATTAACAGAACACAGAGCAGTTTCTCAGAAAGCTTCTTTCCAGTTTTGAACGGAAGATATTTCCTTTTTCACCATAGCCCTCTATGGGCTTCCAAATATCCCTTTGCCAATTCCACAAGAACAGCCTTAGCGAAAGGCTTCTTGAAGGGAAAGATGTAACTCTGTGAGATGAATTAACAGAACACAGACCAGTTTCTCAGAAAGCTTCTTTGCAGTTTTGAACGGAAGATATTTCCTTTTTCACCATAGACCTCTATGGGATTCCAAATATCCCTTTGCCAATTCCACAAGAATAGCCTTAGCGAAAGGCTTCTTGAAGGGAAAGATTTAACTCTGTGAGATGAAATAACAGAACACAGAGCAGTTTCTCAGAAAGCTTCTTTACAGTTTTGAACGGAAGATATTTCCGTTTTCACCATAGCCCTCTATGGGCTTCCAAATATCCCTATGCCAATTCCACAAGAACAGCCTTAGCGAAAGGCTTCTTGAAGGGAAAGACGTAACTCTGTGAAATGAATTAACAGAACACAGAGCAGTTTCTCAGAAAGCTTCTTTGCACTTTTGAACGGAAGATATTTCATTTTTCACCATAGCCCTCTATGGGCTTCCAAGTATCCCTTTGCCAATGCCACAAGAACAGCCTTAGCGAAAGGCTTCTTGAAGGGAAAGATGTAACTCTGTGAGATGAATTAACAGAACACAGAGCAGTTTCTCAGAAAGCTTCTTTCCAGTTTTGAACGGAAGATATTTCCTTTTTCACCATAGCCCTCTATGGGCTTCCAAATGTCCCTTTGCCAATTCCACAAGAACAGCCTTAGCGAAAGGCTTCTTGAAGGGAAAGATGTAACTCTGTGAGATGAATTAACAGAACACAGAGCAGTTTCTCAGAAAGCTTCTTTCCAGTTTTGACCGGAAGATTTGTCCTTTTTCACCATAGCCCTCCAAGGGCTTCCAAATATCCCTTTGCCAATTCCACAAGAACAGCCTTAGCGAAAGGCTTCCTGAAGGGAAAGATGTAACTCTGTGAGATGAATTAACAGAACACAGAGCAGTTTCTCAGAAAGCTTCTTTCCAGTTTTGAACGGAAGATATTTCCTTTTTCACCATAGCCCTCTATGGGCTTCCAAATATGCCTTTGCCAATTCCAAAAGAACAGCCTTAGCGAAAGGCTTCTTGAAGGGAAAGATGTAACTCTGTGAGATGAATTAAGAGAACACAGAGAGGTTTCTCAGAAAGCTTCTTTCCAGTTTTGAACGGAAGATATTTCCTTTTTCACCATAGCCCTCTATGGGCTTCCAAATATCCCTTTGCCAATGCCACAAGAACAGCCTTAGCGAAAGGCTTCTTGAAGGGAAAGATGTAACTCTGTGAGATGAATTCACAGAACACAGAGCAGTTTCTCAGAAAGCTTCTTTCCAGTTTTGAACGGAAGATATTTCCTTTTTCACCATAGCCCTCTACGGGGTTCCAAATATCCCTTTGCCAATTCCACAAGAACAGCCTTAGCGAAAGGCTTCTTGAAGGGAAAGATGTAACTCTGTGAGATGAATTAACAGAACACAGAGCAGTTTCCCAGAAAGCTTCTTTCCAGTATTTAACGGAAGGTATTTCCTTTTTCACTATAGCCCTCTATGGGCTTCAAAATATCCCTTTGCCAATTCCCCAAGAACAGCCTTAGCGAAAGGCTTCTTGAAGGGAAAGATGTAACTCTGTGAGATGAATTAACAGAACACAGAGCAGTTTCTCAGAAAGCTTCTCTCAAGTTTTGAACGGAAGATATTTCCTTTTTCACCATAGCTCTCTATGGGCTTCCAAATATCCCTTTGTCAATTCCCCAAGAACACCCTTAGCGAAAGGCTTCTTGAAGGGAAAGATGTAACTCTGTGAGATGAATTAACAGAACACAGAGCATTTTCTCAGAAAGCTCCTTTCCAGTCTAGAATGGAAGATATTTCCTTTTTCACCATAGCCCTCTATGGGCTTCCAAATATCCCTTTGCCAATTCCAAAAGAACAGCCATAGCGAAAGGCTTCTTGAAGGGAAACATGTAACTCTGTGAGATGTATTAACAGAACACAGAGCAGTTTCTCAGAAAGCTTCCTTCCACTTTTGAACGGAAGATATTTCCTTTTTCACCATAGCCCTCTATGGGCTTCCAAATATCCCTTTGCCAATTCCACAAGAACAGCCTTAGCGAAAGGCTTCTTGAAGGGAAAGATGTAACTCTGTGAGATGAATTAACAGAACACAGAGCAGTTTCTCAGAAAGCTTCTTTCCAGTTTTGAACGGAAGATATTTCCTTTTTCACCATAGCCCTCTATGGGCTTCCAAATATCCCTTTGCCAATTCCACAAGAACAGCCTTAGCGAAAGGCTTCTTGAAGGGAAAGATGTAACTCTATGAGATGAATTAACAGAACACAGAGCAGTTTCTCAGAAAGCTTCTTTCCACTTTTGAACGGAAGATGTTTCATTTTTCACCTAGCCCTCTATGGGCTTCCAAATATCCCTTTGCCAATTCCCCAAGAACAGCCTTAGCGAAAGGCTTCTTGAAGGGAAAGATGTAAATCTGTGAGATGAATTAACAGAACACAGAGCAGTTTCTCAGAAAGCTTCTTTCCAGTTTTGAACGGAAGATATTTCCTTTTTCACCATAGCCCTCTATGGGCTTCCAAATATCAGTTTGCCAATTCCCCAAGAACAGCCTTAGCGAAAGGCTTCATGAAGGGAAAGATGTAACTCTGTGAGATGAATTAACAGAACACAGAGCAGTTTCTCAGAAAGCTTCTTTCCAGTTTTGAACGGAAGATATTTCCTTTTTCACCATAGCCCTCTATGGGTTTCCAAATATCCCTTTGCCAATTCCACAAGAACAGCCTTAGGGAAAGGCTTCTTGAAGGGAAAGATGTAACTCTGTGAGATGAATTAACAGAACACAGAGCAGTTTCTCAGAAAGTTTCTTTCCAGTTTTGAACGGAAGATATTTCCTTTTTCACCATAGCCCTCGATGGGCTTCCAAATATCCCTTTGCCAATTCCACAAGAACAGCCTTAGCGAAAGGCTTCTTGAAGGGAAAGATGTAACTCTGTGAGATGAATTAACAGAACACAGAGCCGTTTCTCAGAAAGCTTCTCTCAAGTTTTGAACGGAAGATATTTCCTTTTTCACCATAGCTCTCTATGGGCTTCCAAATATCCCTTTGTCAATTC
Source organism: Chlorocebus sabaeus (assembly GCF_047675955.1). Lineage (NCBI taxonomy): Eukaryota > Metazoa > Chordata > Mammalia > Primates > Cercopithecidae > Chlorocebus > Chlorocebus sabaeus. Next base: position 276,239 of record NW_027327650.1, on the reverse strand, counting down.
CCCAAGAACACCCTTAGCGAAAGGCTTCTTGAAGGGAAAGATGTAACTCTGTGAGATGAATTAACAGAACCAGAGCATTTTCTCAGAAAGCTTCTTTCCAGTCTAGAATGGAAGATATTTCCTTTTTCACCATAGCCCTCTATGGGCTTCCAAATATCCCTTTGCCAATTCCCCAAGAACAGCCTTAGCGAAAGGCTTCTTGAAGGGAAAGATGTAACTCTGTGAGATGAATTAACAGAACACAGAGCAGTTTCTCAGAAAGCTTCTTTCCAGTTTTGAACGGAAGATATTTCCTTTTTCACCATAGCCCTCTATGGGCTTCCAAATATCCCTTTGCCAATTCCAAAAGAACAGCCATAGCGAAAGGCTTCTTGAAGGGAAACATGTAACTCTGTGAGATGTATTAACAGAACACAGAGCAGTTTCTCAGAAAGCTTCTTTCCAGTTTTGAACGGAAGATATTTCCTTTTTCACCATAGCCCTCTATGGGCTTCCAAATATGCCTTTGCCAATTCCAAAAGAGCAGCCTTAGCGAAAGGCTTCTTGAAGGGAAAGATGTAACTCTGTGAGATGAATTAACAGAACACAGAGTAGTTTCTCAGAGAGCTTCTTTCCAGTTGAGAACGGAAGATATTTCCTTTTTCACCATAGCCCTCTAAGGGCTTCCAAATATCCCTTTGCCAATTCCACAAGAACAGCCTTAGCGAAAGACTTCTTGAAGGGAAAGATGTAACTCTGTGAGATGAATTAGCAGAACACAGAGCAGTTTCTCAGAAAGCTTCTTTCCAGTTTTGAACGGAAGATATTTCCTTTTTCACCATAGCCCTCTATGGGCTTCCAAATATCCCTTTGCCAATTCCACAAGAACAGCCTTCGCGAAAGGCTTCTTGAAGGGAAATATGTAACTCTGTGAGAGGAATTAACAGAACACAGAGCAGTTTCTCAGAAAGCTTCTTTCCAGTTTTGAACGGAAGATATTTCCTTTTTCACCATAGCCCTCTATGGGCTTCCAAATATCCCTTTGCCAATTCCACAAGAACAGCCTTAGCGAAAGGCTTCTAGAATGGAAAGCTGTAACTCTGTGAGATGAATTAACAGAACCCAAAGCAGTTTCTCAGAAAGCTTCTTTCCAGTTTTGAACGGAAGATATTTCCTTTTTCACCATAGTCCTCTATGGGCTTCCAAATATCCCTTTGCCATTCCACAAGAAAAGCCTTAGCGAAAAGCTTCTTGAAGGGAAAGATGTAACTCTGTGAGATGAATTAACAGAACACAGAGCAGTTTCTCGGAAAGCTTCTTTCCAGTTTTGAACGGAAGATATTTCCTTTTTCACCATAGCCATCTATGGGCTTCCAAATATCCCTTTGCCAAATCCCCAAGAACAGCGTTAGCGAAAGGCTTCTTGAAGGGAAAGATGTAACTCGGTGAGATGAAATAACAGAACACAGAGCAGTATCTCAGAAAGCTTCTTTCCAGTTTTGAACGGAAGGTATTTCCTTTTTCACCATAGCCCTCTATGGGCTTCCAAATATCCCTTTGCCAATTCCCCAATAACAGCCTTAGCGAAAGGCTTCTTGAGGGGAAAGATGTAACTCTGTGAGATGAATTAACAGAACACAGAGCAGTTTCTCAGAAAGCTTCTTTCCAGTTTTGAAGGGAAGATATTTCCTTTTTCACCATAGCCCTCTATGGGCTTCCAAATATCCCTTTGCCAATTCCACAAGAACAGCCTTAGCGAAAGGCTTCTTGAAGGGAAAGATGTAACTCTGTGAGATGAATTAACAGAACACAGAGCAGTTTCTCAGAAAGCGTCTTTCCAGTTTTGAACGGAAGATATTTCCTTTTTCACCATAGCCCTCTACGGGGTTCCAAATATCCCTTTGCCAATTCCACAAGAACAGCCTTAGCGAAAGGCTTCTTGAAGGGAAAGATGTAACTCTGTGAGATGAATTAACAGAACACAGAGCAGTTTCTCAGAAAGCTTCTTTCCAGTTTTTATCGGAAGGTATTTCCTTTTTCACCATAGCCCTCTATGGGCTTCCAAATATCCCTTTGCCAATTCCCCAAGAACAGACTTAGCGAAAGGCTTCTTGAAGGGAAAGATGTAACTCTGTGAGATGAATTAACAGAACACAGAGCAGTTTCTCAGAAAGCTTCTCTCAAGTTTTGAACGGAAGATATTTCCTTTTTCACCATAGCTCTCTATGAGCTTCCAAATATCCCTTTGTCAATTCCCCAAGAACACCCTTAGCGAAAGGCTTCTTGAAGGGAAAGATGTAACTCTGTGAGATGAATTAACAGAACCAGAGCATTTTCTCAGAAAGCTTCTTTCCAATCTAGAATGGAAGATATTTCCTTTTTCACCATAGCCCTCTATGGGCTTCCAAATATCCCTTTGCCAATTCCCCAAGAACAGCCTTAGCGAAAGGCTTCTTGAAGGGAAAGATGTAACTCTGTGAGATGAATTAACAGAACACAGAGCAGTTTCTCAGAAAGCTTCTTTCCAGTTTTGAACGGAAGATATTTCCTTTTTCACCATAGCCCTCTACGGGGTTCCAAGTATCCCTTTGCCAATTCCACAAGAAGAGCCTTAGCGAAAGGCTTCTTGAAGGGAAAGATGTAACTCTGTGAGATGAATTAACAGAACACAGAGCAGTTTCTCAGAAAGCTTCTTTCCAGTTTTTAACGGAAGGTATTTCCTTTTTCACCATAGCCCTCTATGGGCTTCCAAATATCCCTTTGCCAATTCCCCAAGAACAGCCTTAGCGAAAGGCTTCTTGAAGGGAAAGATGTAACTCTGTGAGATGAATTAACAGAACACAGAGTAGTTTCTCAGAAAGCTTCTCTCAAGTTTTGAACGGAAGATATTTCCTTTTTCACCATAGCTCTCTATGGGCTTCCAAATATCCCTTTGCCAATTCCCCAAGAACAGACTTAGCGAAAGGCTTCTTGAAGGGAAAGATGTAACTCTGTGAGATGAATTAACAGAACACAGAGCAGTTTCTCAGAAAGCTTCTCTCAAGTTTTGAACGGAAGATATTTCCTTTTTCACCATAGCTCTCTATGGGCTTCCAAATATCCCTTTGTCAATTCCCCAAGAACACCCTTAGCGAAAGGCTTCTTGAAGGGAAAGATGTAACTCTGTGAGATGAATTAACAGAACACAGAGTAGCTTCTCAGAAAGCTTCTTTCCACTTGAGAACGGAAGATATTTCCTTTTTCACCATAGCCCTCTAAGGGCTTCCAAATATCCCTTTGCCAATTCCACAAGAACAGCCTTAGCGAAAGACTTCTTGAAGGGAAAGATGTAACTCTGTGAGATGAATTAGCAGAACACAGAGCAGTTTCTCAGAAAGCTTCTTTCCAGTTTTGAACGGAAGATATTTCCTTTTTCACCATAGCCCTCTATGGGCTTCCAAATATCCCTTTGCCAATTCCCCAAGAACAGCCTTAGCGAAAGGCTTCTTGAAGGGAAACATGTAACTCTGTGAGATGAATTAACAGAACACAGAGCAGTTTCTCAGAAAGCTTCTTTCCACTTTTGAACGGAAGAGATTTCCTTTTTCACCATAGCCCTCTATGGGCTTCCAAATATCCCTTTGCCAATTCCACAAGAACAGCCTTAGCGAAAGGCTTCTTGAAGGGAAAGATGTAACTCTGTGAGATGAATTAACAGAACACAGAGCAGTTTCTCAGAAAGCTTCTTTCCAGTTTTGAACGGAAGATATTTCCTTTTTCACCATAGCCCTCTATTGGCTTCCAAATATCCCTTTGCCAATTCCCCAAGAACAGCCTTAGCGAAAGGCTTCTTGAAGGTAAACATGTTACTCTGTGAGATGAATTAACAGAACACAGAGCAGTTTCTCAGAAAGCTTCTTTCCAGTTTTGAACGGAAGATATTTCCTTTTTCACCATAGCGCTCTATGGGCTTCCAAATATCCCTTTGCCAATTCCACAAGAACAGCCTTAGCGAAAGACTTCTTGAAGGGAAAGATGTAACTCTGTGATATGAATTAACAGAACACAGAGCAGTTTCTCAGAAAGCTTCTTTCCAGTTTTGAACGGAAGATATTTCCTTTTTCACCATAGCCCTCTATGGGCTTCCAAATATCTCTTTGCCAATTCCACAAGAACAGCCTTAGAGAAAGGCTTCTTGAGGGGAAAGATGTAACTCTGTGAGATGAATTAACAGAACACAGAGTAGTTTCTCAGAAAGCTTCTTTCCAGTTTTGAACGGAAGATATTTCCTTTTTCACCATAGCCCTCTATGGGCTTCCAAATATCCCTTTGCCAATTCCACAAGAACAGCCTTAGCGAAGGCTTCTTGAAGGGAAAGATGTAACTCTGTGAGATGAATTAACAGAACACAGAGCAGTTTCTCAGAAAGCTTCTTTCCAGTTTTGAACGGAAGATATTTCCTTTTTCACCATAGCCCTCTACGGGGTTCCAAATATCCCTTTGCCAATTCCACAAGAACAGCCTTAGCGAAAGGCTTCTTGAAGGGAAAGATGTAACTCTGTGAGATGAATTAACAGAACACAGAGCAGTTTCTCAGAAAGCTTCTTTCCAGTTTTTAATGGAAGGTATTTCCTTTTTCACCATAGCCCTCTATGGGCTTCCAAATATCCCTTTGCCAATTCCCCAAGAACAGCCTTAGCGAAAGGCTTCTTGAAGGGAAAGATGTAACTCTGTGAGATGAATTAACAGAACACAGAGCAGTTTCTCAGAAAGCTTCTCTCAAGTTTTCAACGGAAGATATTTCCTTTTTCACCATAGCTCTCTATGGGCTTCCAAATATCCCTTTGTCAATTCCCCAAGAACACCCTTAGCGAAAGGCTTCTTGAAGGGAAAGATGTAACTCTGTGAGATGAATTAACAGAACCAGAGCATTTTCTCAGAAAGCTTCTTTCCAGTCTAGAATGGAAGATATTTCCTTTTTCACCATAGCCCTCTATGGGCTTCCAAATATCCCTTTGCCAATTCCCCAAGAACAGCCTTAGCGAAAGGCTTCTTGAAGGGAAAGATGTAACTCTGTGAGATGAATTAACAGAACACAGAGCAGTTTCTCAGAAAGCTTCTTTCCAGTTTTTAACGGAAGATATTTCCTTTTTCACCATAGCCCTCTATGGGCTTCCAAATATCCCTTTGCCAATTCCAAAAGAACAGCCATAGCGAAAGGCTTCTTGAAGGGAAACATGTAACTCTGTGAGATGTATTAACAGAACACAGAGCAGTTTCTCAGAAAGATTCTTTCCAGTTTTGAACGGAAGATATTTCCTTTTTCACCATAGCCCTCTATGGGCTTCCAAATATGCCTTTGCCAATTCCAAAAGAACAGCCTTAGCGAAAGGCTTCTTGAAGGGAAAGATGTAACTCTGTGAGATGAATTAACAGAACACAGAGTACTATCTCAGAAAGCTTCTTTCCAGTTGAGAACGGAAGATATTTCCTTTTTCACCATAGCCCTCTAAGGGCTTCCAAATATCCCTTTGCCAATTCCACAAGAACAGCCTTAGCGAAAGACTTCTTGAAGGGAAAGATGTAACTCTATGAGATGAATTAGCAGAACACAGAGCAGTTTCTCAGAAAGCTTCTTTCCAGTTTTGAACGGAAGATATTTCCTTTTTCACCATAGCCCTCTATGGGCTTCCAAATATCCCTTTGCCAATTCCACAAGAACAGCCTTAGCGAAAGGCTTCTTGAAGGGAAACATGTAACTCCGTGAGATGAATTAACAGAACACAGAACAGTTTCTCAGAAAGCTTCTTTCCACTTTTGAACGGAAGATATTTCCTTTTTCACCATAGCCCTCTATGGGCTTCCAAATATCCCTTTGCCAATTCCACAAGAACAGCCTTAGCGAAAGGCTTCTTGAAGGGAAAGATGTAACTCTGTGAGATGAATTAACAGAACACAGAGCAGTTTCTCAGAAAGCTTCTTTCCAGTTTTGAACGGAAGATATTTCCTTTTTCACCATAGCCCTCTATGGGCTTCCAAATATCCCTTTGCCAATTCCCCAAGAACAGCCTTAGCGAAAGGCTTCTTGAAGGGAAAGATGTAACTCTGTGAGATGAATTAACAGAAAATAGAGCAGTTTCTCAGAAAGCTTCTTTCCAGTTTTGAACGGAAGATATTTCCTTTTTCACCATAGCCCTCTATGGGCTTCCAAATATCCCTTTGCCAATTCCCCAAGAACAGCTTTAGCGAAAGGCTTCTTGAAGGTAAAGATGTTACTCTGTGAGATGCATTAACAGAACACAGAGCAGTTTCTCAGAAAGCTTCTTTCCAGTTTTGAACGGAAGATATTTCCTTTTTCACCATAGCGCTCTATGGGCTTCCAAATATCCCTTTGCCAATTCCACAAGAACAGCCTTAGCGAAAGACTTCTTGAAGGGAAAGATGAAACTCTTTGATATGAATTAACAGAACACAGAGCAGTTTCTCAGAAAGCTTCTTTCCAGTTTTGAACGGAAGATATTTCCTTTTTCACCTTAGCCCTCTATGGGCTTCCAAATATCTCTTTGCCAATTCCACAAGAACAGCCTTAGAGAAAGGCTTCTTGAAGGGATACATGTAACTCTGTGAGATGAATTAACAGAACACACAGCAGTTTCTCAGAAAGGTTCTTTCCAGTTTTGAACGGAAGATATTTCCTTTTTCACCATAGCCCTCTATGGGCTTCCAAATATCCCTTTGCCAATTTTAGAAGAACAGCCTTAGCGAAAGGCTTCTTGAAGGGAAAGATGTAACTCTGTGAGATGAATTAACAGAACACAGAGCAGTTTCTCAGAAAGCTTCTTTCCAGTTTTGAACGGAAGATATTTCCTTTTTCACCATAGCCCTCTATGGGCTTCCAAATATCCCTTTGCCAATTCCACAAGAACAGCCTTAGCGAAAGGCTTCTTGAAGGGAAACATGTAACTCTGTGAGATGAATTAACAGAACACAGAGCAGTTTCTCTGAAAGCTTCTTTCCAGTTTTGAACGAAAGATATTTCCTTTTTCACCATAGCCCTCTATGGGTTTCCAAATGTCCCTTTGCCAATTTCACAAGAACAGCCTTAGCGAAAGGCTTCTTGAAGGGAAAGATGTAACTCTGTGAGATGAATTAACAGAACACAGAGCAGTTTCTCAGAAAGCTTCTTTCCAGTTTTGAACGGAAGATATTTCCTTTTTCACCATAGCCCTCTATGGGCTTCCAAATAACCCTTTGCCAATTCCACAAGAACAGCCTTAGCGAAAGGCTTCTTGAAGGGAAAGATGTAACTCTGTGAGATGAATTAACAGAACACAGAGCAGTTTCTCAGAAAGCTTCTTTCCAGTTTTGAACGGAAGATATTTCCTTTTTCACCATAGCCCTCTTTGGGCTTCCAAATATCCCTTTGCCAATTCCACAAGAACAGTCTTAGCGAAAGACTTCTTGAAGGGAAAGATGTAACTCTGTGAGATGAATTAACAGAACACAGATCAGTTTCTCTGAAAGCTTCTTTCCAGTTTTGAACGGAAGGTATTTCCTTTTTCACCATAGCCCTCTATGGGCTTCCAAATATCCCTTTGCCAATTCCACAAGAACAGCCTTAGCGAAAGGCTTCATGAAGGGAAAGATGTAACTCTGTGAGATGAATTAACAGAACACAGAGCAGTTTCTCAGAAACAGCAGTTTCCAGTTTTGAACGGAAGATATTTCCTTTTTCACCATAGCCCTCTATGGGCTTCCAAATATCCCTTTGCCAATCCCACAAGAACAGCCTTAGAGAAAGACTTCTTGAAGGGAAAGATGTAACTCTGTGAGATGAATTAAGAGAACACAGAGAGGTTTCTCAGAAAGCTTCTTTCCAGTTTTGAACGGAAGATATTTCCTTTTTCACCATAGCCCTCTATGGGCTTCCAAATATCCCTTTGCCAATGCCACAAGAACAGCCTTAGCGAAAGGCTTCTTGAAGGGAAAGATGTAACTCTGTGACATGAATTAACAGAACACAGAGCAGTTTCTCAGAAAGCTTCTTTCCAGTTTTGAACGGAAGATATTTCCTTTTTCACCATAGCCCTCTATGGGCTTCCAAATATCCCTTTGCCAATTCCACAAGAACAGCCTTAGCGAAAGACTTCTTGAAGGGAATGATGTAACTCTGTGAGATGAATTAACAGAACACAGAGAGGTTTCTCAGAAAGCTTCTTTCCAGTATTGAACGGAAGATATTTCCTTTTTCACCATAGCCCTCTATGGGCTTCCAAATATCCCTTTGCCAATTCCACAAGAACAGCCTTAGCGAAAGGCTTCTTGAAGGGAAAGATGTAACTCTGTGAGATGAATTAACGGAACACAGAGCAGTTTCTCAGAAAGCTTCTTTCCACTTTTGAACGGAAGATATTTCCTTTTTCACCATAGCCCTCTATGGGCTTCCAAATATCCCTTTGCCAATTCCACAAGAACAGCCTTAGCGAAAGGCTTCTTGAAGGGAAAGATGTAACTCTGTGAGATGAATTAACAGAACACAGAGCAGTTTCTCAGAAAGCTTCTTTCCAGTTTTGAACGGAAGATATTTCCTTTTTCACCATAGCCCTCTATGGGCTTCCAAATATCCCTTTGCCAATTCCACAAGAACAGCCTTAGCGAAAGGCTTCTTGAAGGGAAAGATGTAACTCTATGAGATGAATTAACAGAACACAGAGCAGTTTCTCAGAAAGCTTCTTTCCACTTTTGAACGGAAGATGTTTCCTTTTTCACCTAGCCCTCTATGGGCTTCCAAATATCCCTTTGCCAATTCCCCAAGAACAGCCTTAGCGAAAGGCTTCTTGAAGGGAAAGATGTAAATCTGTGAGATGAATTAACAGAACACAGAGCAGTTTCTCAGAAAGCTTCTTTCCAGTTTTGAACGGAAGATATTTCCTTTTTCACCATAGCTCTCTATGGGCTTCCAAATATCCCTTTGTCAATTCCCCAAGAACACCCTTAGCGAAAGGCTTCTTGAAGGGAAAGATGTAACTCTGTGAGATGAATTAACAGAACCAGAGCATTTTCTCAGAAAGCTTCTTTCCAGTCTAGAATGGAAGATATTTCCTTTTTCACCATAGCCCTCTATGGGCTTCCAAATATCCCTTTGCCAATTCCCCAAGAAGAGCCTTAGCGAAAGGCTTCTTGAAGGGAAAGATGTAACTCTGTGAGATGAATTAACAGAACACAGAGCAGTTTCTCAGAAAGCTTCTTTCCAGTTTTGAACGGAAGATATTTCCTTTTTCACCATAGCCCTCTATGGGCTTCCAAATATCCCTTTGCCAATTCCAAAAGAACAGCCATAGCGAAAGGCTTCTTGAAGGGAAACATGTAACTCTGTGAGATGTATTAACAGAACACAGAGCAGTTTCTCAGAAAGCTTCTTTCCAATTTTGAACGGAAGATATTTCCTTTTTCACCATAGCCCTCTATGGGCTTCCAAATATGCCTTTGCCAATTCCAAAAGAACAGCCTTAGCGAAAGGCTTCTTGAAGGGAAAGATGTAACTCTGTGAGATGAATTAACAGAACACAGAGCAGTTTCTCAGAAAGCTTCTTTCCAGTTTTGAACGGAAGATATTTCCTTTTTCACCATAGCCCTCTATGGGCTTCCAAATATCCCTTTGCCAATTCCACAAGAACAGCCTTAGCGAAAGGCTTCTTGAAGGGAAACATGTAACTCTGTGAGATGAATTAACAGAACACAGAGCAGTTTCTCTGAAAGCTTCTTTCCAGTTTTGAACGAAAGATATTTCCTTTTTCACCATAGCCCTCTATGGGTTTCCAAATATCCCTTTGCCAATTTCACAAGAACAGCCTTAGCGAAAGGCTTCTTGAAGGGAAAGATGTAACTCTGTGAGATGAATTAACAGAACACAGAGCAGTTTCTCAGAAAGCTTCTTTCCAGTTTTGAACGGAAGATATTTCCTTTTTCACCATAGCCCTCTATGGGCTTCCAAATAACCCTTTGCCAATTCCACAAGAACAGCCTTAGCGAAAGGCTTCTTGAAGGGAAAGATGTAACTCTGTGAGATGAATTAACAGAACACAGAGCAGTTTCTCAGAAAGCTTCTTTCCAGTTTTGAACGGAAGATATTTCCTTTTTCACCATAGCCCTCTTTGGGCTTCCAAATATCCCTTTGCCAATTCCACAAGAACAGTCTTAGCGAAAGACTTCTTGAAGGGAAAGATGTAACTCTGTGAGATGAATTAACAGAACACAGATCAGTTTCTCTGAAAGCTTCTTTCCAGTTTTGAACGGAAGGTATTTCCTTTTTCACCATAGCCCTCTATGGGCTTCCAAATATCCCTTTACCAATTCCACAAGAACAGCCTTAGCGAAAGGCTTCATGAAGGGAAAGATGTAACTCTGTGAGATGAATTAACAGAACACAGAGCAGTTTCTCAGAAACAGTAGTTTCCAGTTTTGAACGGAAGATATTTCCTTTTTCACCATAGCCCTCTATGGGCTTCCAAATATCCCTTTGCCAATCCCACAAGAACAGCCTTAGAGAAAGACTTCTTGAAGGGAAAGATGTAACTCTGTGAGATGAATTAAGAGAACACAGAGAGGTTTCTCAGAAAGCTTCTTTCCAGTTTTGAACGGAAGATATTTCCTTTTTCACCATAGCCCTCTATGGGCTTCCAAATATCCCTTTGCCAATGCCACAAGAACAGCCTTAGCTAAAGGCTTCTTGAAGGGAAAGATGTAACTCTGTGAGATGAATTAACAGAACACAGAGCAGTTTCTCAGAAAGCTTCTTTCCAGTTTTGAACGGAAGATATTTCCTTTTTCACCATAGCCCTCTATGGGCTTCCAAATATCCCTTTGCCAATTCCACAAGAACAGCCTTAGCGAAAGACTTCTTGAAGGGAATGATGTAACTCTGTGAGATGAATTAACAGAACACAGAGAGGTTTCTCAGAAAGCTTCTTTCCAGTATTGAACGGAAGATATTTCCTTTTTCACCATAGCCCTCTATGGGCTTCCAAATATCCCTTTGCCAATTCCACAAGAACAGCCTTAGCGAAAGGCTTCTTGAAGGGAAAGATGTAACTCTGTGAGATGAATTAACGGAACACAGAGCAGTTTCTCAGAAAGCTTCTTTCCACTTTTGAACGGAAGATATTTCCTTTTTCACCATAGCCCTCTATGGGCTTCCAAATATCCCTTTGCCAATTCCACAAGAACAGCCTTAGCGAAAGGCTTCTTGAAGGGAAAGATGTAACTCTGTGAGATGAATTAACAGAACACAGAGCAGTTTCTCAGAAAGCTTCTTTCCAGTTTTGAACGGAAGATATTTCCTTTTTCACCATAGCCCTCTATGGGCTTCCAAATATCCCTTTGCCAATTCCACAAGAACAGCCTTAGCGAAAGGCTTCTTGAAGGGAAAGATGTAACTCTATGAGATGAATTAACAGAACACAGAGCAGTTTCTCAGAAAGCTTCTTTCCAGTTTTGAACGGAAGATGTTTCCTTTTTCACCTAGCCCTCTATGGGCTTCCAAATATCCCTTTGCCAATTCCCCAAGAACAGCCTTAGCGAAAGGCTTCTTGAAGGGAAAGATGTAAATCTGTGAGATGAATTAACAGAACACAGAGCAGTTTCTCAGAAAGCTTCTTTCCAGTTTTGAACGGAAGATATTCCCTTTTTCACCATAGCTCTCTATGGGCTTCCAAATATCCCTTTGTCAATTCCCCAAGAACACCATTAGCGAAAGGCTTCTTGAAGGGAAAGATGTAACTCTGTGAGATGAATTAACAGAACCAGAGCATTTTCTCAGAAAGCTTCTTTCCAGTCTAGAATGGAAGATATTTCCTTTTTCACCATAGCCCTCTATGGGCTTCCAAATATCCCTTTGCCAATTAACCAAGAACAGCCTTAGCGAAAGGCTTCTTGAAGGGAAAGATGTAACTCTGTGAGATGAATTAACAGAACACAGAGCAGTTTCTCAGAAAGCTTCTTTCCAGTTTTGAACGGAAGATATTTCCTTTTTCACCATAGCCCTCTATGGGCTTCCAAATATCCCTTTGCCAATTCCAAAAGAACAGCCATAGCGAAAGGCTTCTTGAAGGGAAACATGTAACTCTGTGAGATGTATTAACAGAACACAGAGCAGTTTCTCAGAAAGCTTCTTTCCAATTTTGAACGGAAGATATTTCCTTTTTCACCATAGCCCTCTATGGGCTTCCAAATATTCCTTTGCCAATTCCAAAAGAACAGCCTTAGCGAAAGGCTTCTTGAAGGGAAAGATGTAACTCTGTGAGATGAATTAACAGAACACAGAGTAGTTTCTCAGAAAGCTTCTTTCCAGTTGAGAACGGAAGATATTTCCTTTTTCACCATAGCCCTCTAAGGGCTTCCAAATATCCCTTTGCCAATTCCACAAGAACAGCCTTAGCGAAAGACTTCTTGAAGGGAAAGATGTAACTCTGTGAGATGAATTAGCAGAACACAGAGCAGTTTCTCAGAAAGCTTCTTTCCAGTTTTGAACGGAAGATATTTCCTTTTTCACCATAGCCCTCTATGGGCTTCCAAATATCCCTTTGCCAATTCCAAAAGAACAGCCTTAGCGAAAGGCTTCTTGAAGGGAAACATGTAACTCTGTGAGATGAATTAACAGAACACAGAGCAGTTTCTCAGAAAGCTTCTTTCCAGTTTTGAACGGAAGATATTTCCTTTTTCACCATAGCCCTCTATGGGCTTCCAAATATCCCTTTGCCAATTCCACAAGAACAGCCTTAGCGAAAGGCTTCTTGAAGGGAAAGATGTAACTCTGTGAGATGAATTAACAGAACACAGAGCAGTTTCTCAGAAAGGTTCTTTCCAGTTTTGAACGGAAGATATTTCCTTTTTCACCATAGCCCTCTATGGGCTTCCAAATATCCCTTTGCCAATTCCACAAGAACAGCCTTATCGAAAGGCTTCTTGAAGGGAAAGATGTAACTCTGTGAGATGAATTAACAGAACACAGAGCAGTTTCTCAGAAAGCTTCTTTCCAGTTTTGAACGGAAGATATTTCCTTTTTCACCATAGCCCTCTATGGGCTTCAAAATATCCCTTTGCCAATTCCCCAAGAACAGCCTTAGCGAAAGGCTTCTTGAAGGGAAAGATGTAACACTGTGAGATGAATTAACAGAACACAGAGCAGTTTCTCAGAAAGCTTCTTTCCAGTTTTGAACGGAAGATATTTCCTTTTTCACCATAGCCCTCTATGGGCTTCCAAATATACCTTTGCCAATTCCCCAAGAACAGCCTTAGCGAAAGGCTTCTTGAAGGGAAAGATGTAACTCTGTGAGATGAATTAACAGAAAATAGAGCAGTTTCTCAGAAAGCTTCTTTCCAGTTTTGAACGGAAGATATTTCCTTTTTCACCATAGCCCTCTATGGGCTTCCAAATATCCCTTTGCCAATTTCCCAAGAACAGCCTTAGCGAAAGGCTTCTTGAAGGTAAAGATGTTACTCTGTGAGATGAATTAACAGAACACAGAGCAGTTTCTCAGAAAGCTTCTTTCCAGTTTTGAACGGAAGATATTTCCTTTTTCACCATAGCGCTCTATGGGCTTCCAAATATCCCTTTGCCAATTCCACAAGAACAGCCTTAGCGAAAGACTTCTTGAAGGGAAAGATGTAACTCTGTGATATGAATTAACAGAACACAGAGCAGTTTCTCAGAAAGCTTCTTTCCAGTTTTGAACGGACGATATTTCCTTTTTCACCATAGCCCTCTATGGGCTTCCAAATATCTCTTTGCCAATTCCACAAGAACAGCCTTAGAGAAAGGCTTCTTGAAGGGATACATGTAACTCTGTGAGATGAATTAACAGAACACAGAGCAGTTTCTCAGAAAGGTTCTTTCCAGTTTTGAACGGAAGATATTTCCTTTTTCACCATAGCCCTCTATGGGCTTCCAAATAACCCTTTGCCAATTCCACAAGAACAGCCTTAGCGAAAGGCTTCTTGAAGGGAAAGATGTAACTCTGTGAGATGAATTAACAGAACACAGAGCAGTTTCTCAGAAAGCTTCTTTCCAGTTTTGAACGGAAGATATTTCCTTTTTCACCATAGCCCTCTTTGGGCTTCCAAATATCCCTTTGCCAATTCCACAAGAACAGTCTTAGCGAAAGACTTCTTGAAGGGAAAGATGTAACTCTGTGAGATGAATTAACAGAACACAGATCAGTTTCTCTGAAAGCTTCTTTCCAGTTTTGAACGGAAGGTATTTCCTTTTTCACCATAGCCCTCTATGGGCTTCCAAATATCCCTTTGCCAATTCCACAAGAACAGCCTTAGCGAAAGGCTTCATGAAGGGAAAGATGTGACTCTGTGAGATGAATTAACAGAACACAGAGCAGTTTCTCAGAAACAGCAGTTTCCAGTTTTGAACGGAAGATATTTCCTTTTTCACCATAGCCCTCTATGGGCTTCCAAATATCCCTTTGCCAATCCCACAAGAACAGCCTTAGAGAAAGACTTCTTGAAGGGAAAGATGTAACTCTGTGAGATGAATTAAGAGAACACAGAGAGGTTTCTCAGAAAGCTTCTTTCCAGTTTTGAACGGAAGATATTTCCTTTTTCACCATAGCCCTCTATGGGCTTCCAAATATCCCTTTGCCAATGCCACAAGAACAGCCTTAGCGAAAGGCTTCTTGAAGGGAAAGATGTAACTCTGTGAGATGAATTAACAGAACACAGAGCAGTTTCTCAGAAAGCTTCTTTCCAGTTTTGAACGGAAGATATTTCCTTTTTCACCATAGCCCTCTATGGGCTTCCAAATATCCCTTTGCCAATTCCACAAGAACAGCCTTAGCGAAAGACTTCTTGAAGGGAATGATGTAACTCTGTGAGATGAATTAACAGAACACAGAGAGGTTTCTCAGAAAGCTTCTTTCCAGTATTGAACGGAAGATATTTCCTTTTTCACCATAGCCCTCTATGGGCTTCCAAATATCCCTTTGCCAATTCCACAAGAACAGCCTTAGCGAAAGGCTTCTTGAAGGGAAAGATGTAACTCTGTGAGATGAATTAACGGAACACAGAGCAGTTTCTCAGAAAGCTTCTTTCCACTTTTGAACGGAAGATATTTCCTTTTTCACCATAGCCCTCTATGGGCTTCCAAATATCCCTTTGCCAATTCCACAAGAACAGCCTTAGCGAAAGGCTTCTTGAAGGGAAAGATGTAACTCTGTGAGATGAATTAACAGAACACAGAGCAGTTTCTCAGAAAGGTTCTTTCCAGTTTTGAACGGAAGATATTTCCTTTTTCACCATAGCCCTCTATGGGCTTCCAAATATCCCTTTGCCAATTCCACAAGAACAGCCTTATCGAAAGGCTTCTTGAAGGGAAAGATGTAACTCTGTGAGATGAATTAACAGAACACAGAGCAGTTTCTCAGAAAGCTTCTTTCCAGTTTTGAACGGAAGATATTTCCTTTTTCACCATAGCCCTCTATGGGCTTCAAAATATCCCTTTGCCAATTCCCCAAGAACAGCCTTAGCGAAAGGCTTCTTGAAGGGAAAGATGTAACACTGTGAGATGAATTAACAGAACACAGAGCAGTTTCTCAGAAAGCTTCTTTCCAGTTTTGAACGGAAGATATTTCCTTTTTCACCATAGCCCTCTATGGGCTTCCAAATATACCTTTGCCAATTCCCCAAGAACAGCCTTAGCGAAAGGCTTCTTGAAGGGAAAGATGTAACTCTGTGAGATGAATTAACAGAAAATAGAGCAGTTTCTCAGAAAGCTTCTTTCCAGTTTTGAACGGAAGATATTTCCTTTTTCACCATAGCCCTCTATGGGCTTCCAAATATCCCTTTGCCAATTTCCCAAGAACAGCCTTAGCGAAAGGCTTCTTGAAGGTAAAGATGTTACTCTGTGAGATGAATTAACAGAACACAGAGCAGTTTCTCAGAAAGCTTCTTTCCAGTTTTGAACGGAAGATATTTCCTTTTTCACCATAGCGCTCTATGGGCTTCCAAATATCCCTTTGCCAATTCCACAAGAACAGCCTTAGCGAAAGACTTCTTGAAGGGAAAGATGTAACTCTGTGATATGAATTAACAGAACACAGAGCAGTTTCTCAGAAAGCTTCTTTCCAGTTTTGAACGGACGATATTTCCTTTTTCACCATAGCCCTCTATGGGCTTCCAAATATCTCTTTGCCAATTCCACAAGAACAGCCTTAGAGAAAGGCTTCTTGAAGGGATACATGTAACTCTGTGAGATGAATTAACAGAACACAGAGCAGTTTCTCAGAAAGGTTCTTTCCAGTTTTGAACGGAAGATATTTCCTTTTTCACCATAGCCCTCTATGGGCTTCCAAATAACCCTTTGCCAATTCCACAAGAACAGCCTTAGCGAAAGGCTTCTTGAAGGGAAAGATGTAACTCTGTGAGATGAATTAACAGAACACAGAGCAGTTTCTCAGAAAGCTTCTTTCCAGTTTTGAACGGAAGATATTTCCTTTTTCACCATAGCCCTCTTTGGGCTTCCAAATATCCCTTTGCCAATTCCACAAGAACAGTCTTAGCGAAAGACTTCTTGAAGGGAAAGATGTAACTCTGTGAGATGAATTAACAGAACACAGATCAGTTTCTCTGAAAGCTTCTTTCCAGTTTTGAACGGAAGGTATTTCCTTTTTCACCATAGCCCTCTATGGGCTTCCAAATATCCCTTTGCCAATTCCACAAGAACAGCCTTAGCGAAAGGCTTCATGAAGGGAAAGATGTGACTCTGTGAGATGAATTAACAGAACACAGAGCAGTTTCTCAGAAACAGCAGTTTCCAGTTTTGAACGGAAGATATTTCCTTTTTCACCATAGCCCTCTATGGGCTTCCAAATATCCCTTTGCCAATCCCACAAGAACAGCCTTAGAGAAAGACTTCTTGAAGGGAAAGATGTAACTCTGTGAGATGAATTAAGAGAACACAGAGAGGTTTCTCAGAAAGCTTCTTTCCAGTTTTGAACGGAAGATATTTCCTTTTTCACCATAGCCCTCTATGGGCTTCCAAATATCCCTTTGCCAATGCCACAAGAACAGCCTTAGCGAAAGGCTTCTTGAAGGGAAAGATGTAACTCTGTGAGATGAATTAACAGAACACAGAGCAGTTTCTCAGAAAGCTTCTTTCCAGTTTTGAACGGAAGATATTTCCTTTTTCACCATAGCCCTCTATGGGCTTCCAAATATCCCTTTGCCAATTCCACAAGAACAGCCTTAGCGAAAGACTTCTTGAAGGGAATGATGTAACTCTGTGAGATGAATTAACAGAACACAGAGAGGTTTCTCAGAAAGCTTCTTTCCAGTATTGAACGGAAGATATTTCCTTTTTCACCATAGCCCTCTATGGGCTTCCAAATATCCCTTTGCCAATTCCACAAGAACAGCCTTAGCGAAAGGCTTCTTGAAGGGAAAGATGTAAGTCTGTGAGATGAATTAACGGAACACAGAGCAGTTTCTCAGAAAGCTTCTTTCCACTTTTGAACGGAAGATATTTCCTTTTTCACCATAGCCCTCTATGGGCTTCCAAATATCCCTTTGCCAATTCCACAAGAACAGCCTTAGCGAAAGGCTTCTTGAAGGGAAAGATGTAACTCTGTGAGATGAATTAACAGAACACAGAGCAGTTTCTCAGAAAGCTTCTTTCCAGTTTTGAACGGAAGATATTTCCTTTTTCACCATAGCCCTCTATGGGCTTCCAAATATCCCTTTGCCAATTCCACAAGAACAGCCTTAGCGAAAGGCTTCTTGAAGGGAAAGATGTAACTCTATGAGATGAATTAACAGAACACAGAGCAGTTTCTCAGAAAGCTTCTTTCCACTTTTGAACGGAAGATGTTTCCTTTTTCACCTAGCCCTCTATGGGCTTCCAAATATCCCTTTGCCAATTCCCCAAGAACAGCCTTAGCGAAAGGCTTCTTGAAGGGAAAGATGTAAATCTGTGAGATGAATTAACAGAACACAGAGCAGTTTCTCAGAAAGCTTCTTTCCAGTTTTGAACGGAAGATATTTCCTTTTTCACCATAGCTCTCTATGGGCTTCCAAATATCCCTTTGTCAATTCCCCAAGAACACCCTTAGCGAAAGGCTTCTTGAAGGGAAAGATGTAACTCTGTGAGATGAATTAACAGAACCAGAGCATTTTCTCAGAAAGCTTCTTTCCAGTCTAGAATGGAAGATATTTCCTTTTTCACCATAGCCCTCTATGGGCTTCCAAATATCCCTTTGCCAATTCCCCAAGAACAGCCTTAGCGAAAGGCTTCTTGAAGGGAAAGATGTAACTCTGTGAGATGAATTAACAGAACACAGAGCAGTTTCTCAGAAAGCTTCTTTCCAGTTTTGAACGGAAGATATTTCCTTTTTCACCATAGCCCTCTATGGGCTTCCAAATATCCCTTTGCCAATTCCAAAAGAACAGCCATAGCGAAAGGCTTCTTGAAGGGAAACATGTAACTCTGTGAGATGTATTAACAGAAAACAGAGCAGTTTCTCAGAAAGCTTCTTTCCAATTTTGAACGGAAGATATTTCCTTTTTCACCATAGCCCTCTATGGGCTTCCAAATATGCCTTTGCCAATTCCAAAAGAACAGCCTTAGCGAAAGGCTTCTTGAAGGGAAAGATGTAACTCTGTGAGATGAATTAACAGAACACAGAGTAGTTTCTCAGAAAGCTTCTTTCCAGTTGAGAACGGAAGATATTTCCTTTTTCACCATAGCCCTCTAAGGGCTTCCAAATATCCCTTTGCCAATTCCACAAGAACAGCCTTAGCGAAAGACTTCTTGAAGGGAAAGATGTAACTCTGTGAGATGAATTAGCAGAACACAGAGCAGTTTCTCAGAAAGCTTCTTTCCAGTTTTGAACGGAAGATATTTCCTTTTTCACCATAGCCCTCTATGGGCTTCCAAATATCCCTTTGCCAATTCCAAAAGAACAGCCTTAGCGAAAGGCTTCTTGAAGGGAAACATGTAACTCTGGGATATGAATTAACAGAACACAGAGCAGTTTCTCAGAAAGCTTCTTTCCAGTTTTGAACGGAAGATATTTCCTTTTTCACCA
Organism: Chlorocebus sabaeus; assembly: GCF_047675955.1. Classification (NCBI taxonomy): domain Eukaryota; kingdom Metazoa; phylum Chordata; class Mammalia; order Primates; family Cercopithecidae; genus Chlorocebus; species Chlorocebus sabaeus. The sequence goes on along the minus strand of NW_027327650.1, from coordinate 257,193 downwards.
TAGCCCTCTATGGGCTTCCAAATATCCCTTTGCCAATTCCACAAGAACAGCCTTAGCGAAAGGCTTCTTGAAGGGAAAGATGTAACTCTGTGAGATGAATTAACAGAACACAGAGCAGTTTCTCAGAAAGGTTCTTTCCAGTTTTGAACGGAAGATATTTCCTTTTTCACCATAGCCCTCTATGGGCTTCCAAATATCCCTTTGCCAATTCCACAAGAACAGCCTTATCGAAAGGCTTCTTGAAGGGAAAGATGTAACTCTGTGAGATGAATTAACAGAACACAGAGCAGTTTCTCAGAAAGCTTCTTTCCAGTTTTGAACGGAAGATATTTCCTTTTTCACCATAGCCCTCTATGGGCTTCAAAATATCCCTTTGCCAATTCCCCAAGAACAGCCTTAGCGAAAGGCTTCTTGAAGGGAAAGATGTAACACTGTGAGATGAATTAACAGAACACAGAGCAGTTTCTCAGAAAGCTTCTTTCCAGTTTTGAACGGAAGATATTTCCTTTTTCACCATAGCCCTCTATGGGCTTCCAAATATCCCTTTGCCAATTCCCCAAGAACAGCCTTAGCGAAAGGCTTCTTGAAGGGAAAGATGTAACTCTGTGAGATGATTTAACAGAAAATAGAGCAGTTTCTCAGAAAGCTTCTTTCCAGTTTTGAACGGAAGATATTTCCTTTTTCACCATAGCCCTCTATGGGCTTCCAAATATCCCTTTGCCAATTCCCCAAGAACAGCCTTAGCGAAAGGCTTCTTGAAGGTAAAGATGTTACTCTGTGAGATGAATTAACAGAACACAGAGCAGTTTCTCAGAAAGCTTCTTTCCAGTTTTGAACGGAAGATATTTCCTTTTTCACCATAGCGCTCTATGGGCTTCCAAATATCCCTTTGCCAATTCCACAAGAACAGCCTTAGCGAAAGACTTCTTGAAGGGAAAGATGTAACTCTGTGATATGAATTAACAGAACACAGAGCAGTTTCTCAGAAAGCTTCTTTCCAGTTTTGAACGGACGATATTTCCTTTTTCACCATAGCCCTCTATGGGCTTCAAAATATCCCTTTGCCAATTCCCCAAGAACAGCCTTAGCGAAAGGCTTCTTGAAGGGAAAGATGTAACACTGTGAGATGAATTAACAGAACACAGAGCAGTTTCTCAGAAAGCTTCTTTCCAGTTTTGAACGGAAGATATTTCCTTTTTCACCATAGCCCTCTATGGGCTTCCAAATATCCCTTTGCCAATCCCACAAGAACAGCCTTAGAGAAAGACTTCTTGAAGGGAAAGATGTAACTCTGTGAGATGAATTAAGAGAACACAGAGAGGTTTCTCAGAAAGCTTCTTTCCAGTTTTGAACGGAAGATATTTCCTTTTTCACCATAGCCCTCTATGGGCTTCCAAATATCCCTTTGCCAATGCCACAAGAACAGCCTTAGCTAAAGGCTTCTTGAAGGGAAAGATGTAACTCTGTGAGATGAATTAACAGAACACAGAGCAGTTTCTCAGAAAGCTTCTTTCCAGTTTTGAACGGAAGATATTTCCTTTTTCACCATAGCCCTCTATGGGCTTCCAAATATCCCTTTGCCAATTCCACAAGAACAGCCTTAGCGAAAGACTTCTTGAAGGGAATGATGTAACTCTGTGAGATGAATTAACAGAACACAGAGAGGTTTCTCAGAAAGCTTCTTTCCAGTATTGAACGGAAGATATTTCCTTTTTCACCATAGCCCTCTATGGGCTTCCAAATATCCCTTTGCCAATTCCACAAGAACAGCCTTAGCGAAAGGCTTCTTGAAGGGAAAGATGTAACTCTGTGAGATGAATTAACGGAACACAGAGCAGTTTCTCAGAAAGCTTCTTTCCACTTTTGAACGGAAGATATTTCCTTTTTCACCATAGCCCTCTATGGGCTTCCAAATATCCCTTTGCCAATTCCACAAGAACAGCCTTAGCGAAAGGCTTCTTGAAGGGAAAGATGTAACTCTGTGAGATGAATTAACAGAACACAGAGCAGTTTCTCAGAAAGCTTCTTTCCAGTTTTGAACGGAAGATATTTCCTTTTTCACCATAGCCCTCTATGGGCTTCCAAATATCCCTTTGCCAATTCCACAAGAACAGCCTTAGCGAAAGGCTTCTTGAAGGGAAAGATGTAACTCTATGAGATGAATTAACAGAACACAGAGCAGTTTCTCAGAAAGCTTCTTTCCACTTTTGAACGGAAGATGTTTCCTTTTTCACCTAGCCCTCTATGGGCTTCCAAATATCCCTTTGCCAATTCCCCAAGAACAGCCTTAGCGAAAGGCTTCTTGAAGGGAAAGATTTAAATCTGTGAGATGAATTAACAGAACACAGAGCAGTTTCTCAGAAAGCTTCTTTCCAGTTTTGAACGGAAGATATTCCCTTTTTCACCATAGCTCTCTATGGGCTTCCAAATATCCCTTTGTCAATTCCCCAAGAACACCATTAGCGAAAGGCTTCTTGAAGGGAAAGATGTAACTCTGTGAGATGAATTAACAGAACCAGAGCATTTTCTCAGAAAGCTTCTTTCCAGTCTAGAATGGAAGATATTTCCTTTTTCACCATAGCCCTCTATGGGCTTCCAAATATCCCTTTGCCAATTCCCCAAGAACAGCCTTAGCGAAAGGCTTCTTGAAGGGAAAGATGTAACTCTGTGAGATGAATTAACAGAACACAGAGCAGTTTCTCAGAAAGCTTCTTTCCAGTTTTGAACGGAAGATATTTCCTTTTTCACCATAGCCCTCTATGGGCTTCCAAATATCCCTTTGCCAATTCCACAAGAACAGCCTTAGCGAAAGGCTTCTTGAAGGGAAAGATGTAACTCTGTGAGATGAATTAACAGAACACAGAGCAGTTTCTCAGAAAGCTTCTTTCCAGTTTTGAACGGAAGATATTTCCTTTTTCACCATAGCCCTCTATGGGCTTCCAAATATCCCTTTGCCAATTCCACAAGAACAGCCTTAGCGAAAGGCTTCTTGAAGGGAAAGATGTAACTCTATGAGATGAATTAACAGAACACAGAGCAGTTTCTCAGAAAGCTTCTTTCCACTTTTGAACGGAAGATGTTTCCTTTTTCACCTAGCCCTCTATGGGCTTCCAAATATCCCTTTGCCAATTCCCCAAGAACAGCCTTAGCGAAAGGCTTCTTGAAGGGAAAGATGTAAATCTGTGAGATGAATTAACAGAACACAGAGCAGTTTCTCAGAAAGCTTCTTTCCAGTTTTGAACGGAAGATATTCCCTTTTTCACCATAGCTCTCTATGGGCTTCCAAATATCCCTTTGTCAATTCCCCAAGAACACCATTAGCGAAAGGCTTCTTGAAGGGAAAGATGTAACTCTGTGAGATGAATTAACAGAACCAGAGCATTTTCTCAGAAAGCTTCTTTCCAGTCTAGAATGGAAGATATTTCCTTTTTCACCATAGCCCTCTATGGGCTTCCAAATATCCCTTTGCCAATTCCCCAAGAACAGCCTTAGCGAAAGGCTTCTTGAAGGGAAAGATGTAACTCTGTGAGATGAATTAACAGAACACAGAGCAGTTTCTCAGAAAGCTTCTTTCCAGTTTTGAACGGAAGATATTTCCTTTTTCACCATAGCCCTCTATGGGCTTCCAAATATCCCTTTGCCAATTCCAAAAGAACAGCCATAGCGAAATGCTTCTTGAAGGGAAACATGTAACTCTGTGAGATGTATTAACAGAACACAGAGCAGTTTCTCAGAAAGCTTCTTTCCAATTTTGAACGGAAGATATTTCCTTTTTCACCATAGCCCTCTATGGGCTTCCAAATATTCCTTTGCCAATTCCAAAAGAACAGCCTTAGCTAAAGGCTTCTTGAAGGGAAAGATGTAACTCTGTGAGATGAATTAACAGAACACAGAGTAGTTTCTCAGAAAGCTTCTTTCCAGTTGAGAACGGAAGATATTTCCTTTTTCACCATAGCCCTCTAAGGGCTTCCAAATATCCCTTTGCCAATTCCACAAGAACAGCCTTAGCGAAAGACTTCTTGAAGGGAAAGATGTAACTCTGTGAGATGAATTAGCAGAACACAGAGCAGTTTCTCAGAAAGCTTCTTTCCAGTTTTGAACGGAAGATATTTCCTTTTTCACCATAGCCCTCTATGGGCTTCCAAATATCCCTTTGCCAATTCCAAAAGAACAGCCTTAGCGAAAGGCTTCTTGAAGGGAAACATGTAACTCTGTGAGATGAATTAACAGAACACAGAGCAGTTTCTCAGAAAGCTTCTTTCCAGTTTTGAACGGAAGATATTTCCTTTTTCACCATAGCCCTCTATGGGCTTCCAAATATCCCTTTGCCAATTCCACAAGAACAGCCTTAGCGAAAGGCTTCTTGAAGGGAAAGATGTAACTCTGTGAGATGAATTAACAGAACACAGAGCAGTTTCTCAGAAAGGTTCTTTCCAGTTTTGAACGGAAGATATTTCCTTTTTCACCATAGCCCTCTATGGGCTTCCAAATATCCCTTTGCCAATTCCACAAGAACAGCCTTATCGAAAGGCTTCTTGAAGGGAAAGATGTAACTCTGTGAGATGAATTAACAGAACACAGAGCAGTTTCTCAGAAAGCTTCTTTCCAGTTTTGAACGGAAGATATTTCCTTTTTCACCATAGCCCTCTATGGGCTTCAAAATATCCCTTTGCCAATTCCCCAAGAACAGCCTTAGCGAAAGGCTTCTTGAAGGGAAAGATGTAACACTGTGAGATGAATTAACAGAACACAGAGCAGTTTCTCAGAAAGCTTCTTTCCAGTTTTGAACGGAAGATATTTCCTTTTTCACCATAGCCCTCTATGGGCTTCCAAATATACCTTTGCCAATTCCCCAAGAACAGCCTTAGCGAAAGGCTTCTTGAAGGGAAAGATGTAACTCTGTGAGATGAATTAACAGAAAATAGAGCAGTTTCTCAGAAAGCTTCTTTCCAGTTTTGAACGGAAGATATTTCCTTTTTCACCATAGCCCTCTATGGGCTTCCAAATATCCCTTTGCCAATTTCCCAAGAACAGCCTTAGCGAAAGGCTTCTTGAAGGTAAAGATGTTACTCTGTGAGATGAATTAACAGAACACAGAGCAGTTTCTCAGAAAGCTTCTTTCCAGTTTTGAACGGAAGATATTTCCTTTTTCACCATAGCGCTCTATGGGCTTCCAAATATCCCTTTGCCAATTCCACAAGAACAGCCTTAGCGAAAGACTTCTTGAAGGGAAAGATGTAACTCTGTGATATGAATTAACAGAACACAGAGCAGTTTCTCAGAAAGCTTCTTTCCAGTTTTGAACGGACGATATTTCCTTTTTCACCATAGCCCTCTATGGGCTTCCAAATATCTCTTTGCCAATTCCACAAGAACAGCCTTAGAGAAAGGCTTCTTGAAGGGATACATGTAACTCTGTGAGATGAATTAACAGAACACAGAGCAGTTTCTCAGAAAGGTTCTTTCCAGTTTTGAACGGAAGATATTTCCTTTTTCACCATAGCCCTCTATGGGCTTCCAAATAACCCTTTGCCAATTCCACAAGAACAGCCTTAGCGAAAGGCTTCTTGAAGGGAAAGATGTAACTCTGTGAGATGAATTAACAGAACACAGAGCAGTTTCTCAGAAAGCTTCTTTCCAGTTTTGAACGGAAGATATTTCCTTTTTCACCATAGCCCTCTTTGGGCTTCCAAATATCCCTTTGCCAATTCCACAAGAACAGTCTTAGCGAAAGACTTCTTGAAGGGAAAGATGTAACTCTGTGAGATGAATTAACAGAACACAGATCAGTTTCTCTGAAAGCTTCTTTCCAGTTTTGAACGGAAGGTATTTCCTTTTTCACCATAGCCCTCTATGGGCTTCCAAATATCCCTTTGCCAATTCCACAAGAACAGCCTTAGCGAAAGGCTTCATGAAGGGAAAGATGTAACTCTGTGAGATGAATTAACAGAACACAGAGCAGTTTCTCAGAAACAGCAGTTTCCAGTTTTGAACGGAAGATATTTCCTTTTTCACCATAGCCCTCTATGGGCTTCCAAATATCCCTTTGCCAATCCCACAAGAACAGCCTTAGAGAAAGACTTCTTGAAGGGAAAGATGTAACTCTGTGAGATGAATTAAGAGAACACAGAGAGGTTTCTCAGAAAGCTTCTTTCCAGTTTTGAACGGAAGATATTTCCTTTTTCACCATAGCCCTCTATGGGCTTCCAAATATCCCTTTGCCAATGCCACAAGAACAGCCTTAGCGAAAGGCTTCTTGAAGGGAAAGATGTAACTCTGTGAGATGAATTAACAGAACACAGAGCAGTTTCTCAGAAAGCTTCTTTCCAGTTTTGAACGGAAGATATTTCCTTTTTCACCATAGCCCTCTATGGGCTTCCAAATATCCCTTTGCCAATTCCACAAGAACAGCCTTAGCGAAAGACTTCTTGAAGGGAATGATGTAACTCTGTGAGATGAATTAACAGAACACAGAGAGGTTTCTCAGAAAGCTTCTTTCCAGTATTGAACGGAAGATATTTCCTTTTTCACCATAGCCCTCTATGGGCTTCCAAATATCCCTTTGCCAATTCCACAAGAACAGCCTTAGCGAAAGGCTTCTTGAAGGGAAAGATGTAACTCTGTGAGATGAATTAACGGAACACAGAGCAGTTTCTCAGAAAGCTTCTTTCCACTTTTGAACGGAAGATATTTCCTTTTTCACCATAGCCCTCTATGGGCTTCCAAATATCCCTTTGCCAATTCCACAAGAACAGCCTTAGCGAAAGGCTTCTTGAAGGGAAAGATGTAACTCTGTGAGATGAATTAACAGAACACAGAGCAGTTTCTCAGAAAGCTTCTTTCCAGTTTTGAACGGAAGATATTTCCTTTTTCACCATAGCCCTCTAGGGGTTCCAAATATCCCTTTGCCAATTCCACAAGAACAGCCTTAGCGAAAGGCTTCTTGAAGGGAAAGATGTAACACTATGAGATGAATTAACAGAACACAGAGCAGTTTCTCAGAAAGCTTCTTTCCACTTTTGAACGGAAGATGTTTCCTTTTTCACCATAGCCCTCTATGGGCTTCCAAATATCCCTTTGCCAATTCCAAAAGAACAGCCATAGCGAAAGGCTTCTTGAAGGGAAACATGTAACTCTGTGAGATGTATTAACAGAACACAGAGCAGTTTCTCAGAAAGCTTCTTTCCAATTTTGAACGGAAGATATTTCCTTTTTCACCATAGCCCTCTATGGGCTTCCAAATATGCCTTTGCCAATTCCAAAAGAACAGCCTTAGCGAAAGGCTTCTTGAAGGGAAAGATGTAACTCTGTGAGATGAATTAACAGAACACAGAGTAGTTTCTCAGAAAGCTTCTTTCCAGTTGAGAACGGAAGATATTTCCTTTTTCACCATAGCCCTCTAAGGGCTTCCAAATATCCCTTTGCCAATTCCACAAGAACAGCCTTAGCGAAAGACTTCTTGAAGGGAAAGATGTAACTCTGTGAGATGAATTAGCAGAACACAGAGCAGTTTCTCAGAAAGCTTCTTTCCAGTTTTGAACGGAAGATATTTCCTTTTTCACCATAGCCCTCTATGGGCTTCCAAATATCCCTTTGCCAATTCCAAAAGAACAGCCTTAGCGAAAGGCTTCTTGAAGGGAAACATGTAACTCTGGGATATGAATTAACAGAACACAGAGCAGTTTCTCAGAAAGCTTCTTTCCAGTTTTGAACGGAAGATATTTCCTTTTTCACCATAGCCCTCTATGGGCTTCCAAATATCCCTTTGCCAATTCCACAAGAACAGCCTTAGCGAAAGGCTTCTTGAAGGGAAAGATGTAACTCTGTGAGATGAATTAACAGAACACAGAGCAGTTTCTAGAAAGGTTCTTTCCAGTTTTGAACGGAAGATATTTCCTTTTTCACCATAGCCCTCTATGGGCTTCCAAATATCCCTTTGCCAATTCCACAAGAACAGCCTTATCGAAAGGCTTCTTGAAGGGAAAGATGTAACTCTGTGAGATGAATTAACAGAACACAGAGCAGTTTCTCAGAAAGCTTCTTTCCAGTTTTGAACGGAAGATATTTCCTTTTTCACCATAGCCCTCTATGGGCTTCAAAATATCCCTTTGCCAATTCCCCAAGAACAGCCTTAGCGAAAGGCTTCTTGAAGGGAAAGATGTAACACTGTGAGATGAATTAACAGAACACAGAGCAGTTTCTCAGAAAGCTTCTTTCCAGTTTTGAACGGAAGATATTTCCTTTTTCACCATAGCCCTCTATGGGCTTCCAAATATCCCTTTGCCAATTCCCCAAGAACAGCCTTAGCGAAAGGCTTCTTGAAGGGAAAGATGTAACTCTGTGAGATGATTTAACAGAAAATAGAGCAGTTTCTCAGAAAGCTTCTTTCCAGTTTTGAACGGAAGATATTTCCTTTTTCACCATTGCCCTCTATGGGCTTCCAAATATCCCTTTGCCAATTCCCCAAGAACAGCCTTAGCGAAAGGCTTCTTGAAGGTAAAGATGTTACTCTGTGAGATGAATTAACAGAACACAGAGCAGTTTCTCAGAAAGCTTCTTTCCAGTTTTGAACGGAAGATATTTCCTTTTTCACCATAGCGCTCTATGGGCTTCCAAATATCCCTTTGCCAATTCCACAAGAACAGCCTTAGCGAAAGACTTCTTGAAGGGAAAGATGTAACTCTGTGATATGAATTAACAGAACACAGAGCAGTTTCTCAGAAAGCTTCTTTCCAGTTTTGAACGGACGATATTTCCTTTTTCACCATAGCCCTCTATGGGCTTCAAAATATCCCTTTGCCAATTCCCCAAGAACAGCCTTAGCGAAAGGCTTCTTGAAGGGAAAGATGTAACACTGTGAGATGAATTAACAGAACACAGAGCAGTTTCTCAGAAAGCTTCTTTCCAGTTTTGAACGGAAGATATTTCCTTTTTCACCATAGCCCTCTATGGGCTTCCAAATATACCTTTGCCAATTCCCCAAGAACAGCCTTAGCGAAAGGCTTCTTGAAGGGAAAGATGTAACTCTGTGAGATGAATTAACAGAAAATAGAGCAGTTTCTCAGAAAGCTTCTTTCCAGTTTTGAACGGAAGATATTTCCTTTTTCACCATAGCCCTCTATGGGCTTCCAAATATCCCTTTGCCAATTTCCCAAGAACAGCCTTAGCGAAAGGCTTCTTTAAGGTAAAGATGTTACTCTGTGAGATGAATTAACAGAACACAGAGCAGTTTCTCAGAAAGCTTCTTTCCAGTTTTGAACGGAAGATATTTCCTTTTTCACCATAGCGCTCTATGGGCTTCCAAATATCCCTTTGCCAATTCCACAAGAACAGCCTTAGCGAAAGACTTCTTGAAGGGAAAGATGTAACTCTGTGATATGAATTAACAGAACACAAAGCAGTTTCTCAGAAAGCTTCTTTCCAGTTTTGAACGGACGATATTTCCTTTTTCACCATAGCCCTCTATGGGCTTCCAAATATCTCTTTGCCAATTCCACAAGAACAGCCTTAGAGAAAGGCTTCTTGAAGGGATACATGTAACTCTGTGAGATGAATTAACAGAACACAGAGCAGTTTCTCAGAAAGGTTCTTTCCAGTTTTGAACGGAAGATATTTCCTTTTTCACCATAGCCCTCTATGGGCTTCCAAATAACCCTTTGCCAATTCCACAAGAACAGCCTTAGCGAAAGGCTTCTTGAAGGGAAAGATGTAACTCTGTGAGATGAATTAACAGAACACAGAGCAGTTTCTCAGAAAGCTTCTTTCCAGTTTTGAACGGAAGATATTTCCTTTTTCACCATAGCCCTCTTTGGGCTTCCAAATATCCCTTTGCCAATTCCACAAGAACAGTCTTAGCGAAAGACTTCTTGAAGGGAAAGATGTAACTCTGTGAGATGAATTAACAGAACACAGATCAGTTTCTCTGAAAGCTTCTTTCCAGTTTTGAACGGAAGGTATTTCCTTTTTCACCATAGCCCTCTATGGGCTTCCAAATATCCCTTTGCCAATTCCACAAGAACAGCCTTAGCGAAAGGCTTCATGAAGGGAAAGATGTAACTCTGTGAGATGAATTAACAGAACACAGAGCAGTTTCTCAGAAACAGCAGTTTCCAGTTTTGAACGGAAGATATTTCCTTTTTCACCATAGCCCTCTATGGGCTTCCAAATATCCCTTTGCCAATCCCACAAGAACAGCCTTAGAGAAAGACTTCTTGAAGGGAAAGATGTAACTCTGTGAGATGAATTAAGAGAACACAGAGAGGTTTCTCAGAAAGCTTCTTTCCAGTTTTGAACGGAAGATATTTCCTTTTTCACCATAGCCCTCTATGGGCTTCCAAATATCCCTTTGCCAATGCCACAAGAACAGCCTTAGCGAAAGGCTTCTTGAAGGGAAAGATGTAACTCTGTGAGATGAATTAACAGAACACAGAGCAGTTTCTCAGAAAGCTTCTTTCCAGTTTTGAACGGAAGATATTTCCTTTTTCACCATAGCCCTCTATGGGCTTCCAAATATCCCTTTGCCAATTCCACAAGAACAGCCTTAGCGAAAGACTTCTTGAAGGGAATGATGTAACTCTGTGAGATGAATTAACAGAACACAGAGAGGTTTCTCAGAAAGCTTCTTTCCAGTATTGAACGGAAGATATTTCCTTTTTCACCATAGCCCTCTATGGGCTTCCAAATATCCCTTTGCCAATTCCACAAGAACAGCCTTAGCGAAAGGCTTCTTGAAGGGAAAGATGTAACTCTGTGAGATGAATTAACGGAACACAGAGCAGTTTCTCAGAAAGCTTCTTTCCACTTTTGAACGGAAGATATTTCCTTTTTCACCATAGCCCTCTATGGGCTTCCAAATATCCCTTTGCCAATTCCACAAGAACAGCCTTAGCGAAAGGCTTCTTGAAGGGAAAGATGTAACTCTGTGAGATGAATTAACAGAACACAGAGCAGTTTCTCAGAAAGCTTCTTTCCAGTTTTGAACGGAAGATATTTCCTTTTTCACCATAGCCCTCTATGGGCTTCCAAATATCCCTTTGCCAATTCCACAAGAACAGCCTTAGCGAAAGGCTTCTTGAAGGGAAAGATGTAACTCTATGAGATGAATTAACAGAACACAGAGCAGTTTCTCAGAAAGCTTCTTTCCACTTTTGAACGGAAGATGTTTCCTTTTTCACCTAGCCCTCTATGGGCTTCCAAATATCCCTTTGCCAATTCCCCAAGAACAGCCTTAGCGAAAGGCTTCTTGAAGGGAAAGATGTAAATCTGTGAGATGAATTAACAGAACACAGAGCAGTTTCTCAGAAAGCTTCTTTCCAGTTTTGAACGGAAGATATTTCCTTTTTCACCATAGCTCTCTATGGGCTTCCAAATATCCCTTTGTCAATTCCCCAAGAACACCCTTAGCGAAAGGCTTCTTGAAGGGAAAGATGTAACTCTGTGAGATGAATTAACAGAACCAGAGCATTTTCTCAGAAAGCTTCTTTCCAGTCTAGAATGGAAGATATTTCCTTTTTCACCATAGCCCTCTATGGGCTTCCAAATATCCCTTTGCCAATTCCCCAAGAACAGCCTTAGCGAAAGGCTTCTTGAAGGGAAAGATGTAACTCTGTGAGATGAATTAACAGAACACAGAGCAGTTTCTCAGAAAGCTTCTTTCCAGTTTTGAACGGAAGATATTTCCTTTTTCACCATAGCCCTCTATGGGCTTCCAAATATCCCTTTGCCAATTCCAAAAGAACAGCCATAGCGAAAGGCTTCTTGAAGGGAAACATGTAACTCTGTGAGATGTATTAACAGAACACAGAGCAGTTTCTCAGAAAGCTTCTTTCCAATTTTGAACGGAAGATATTTCCTTTTTCACCATAGCCCTCTATGGGCTTCCAAATATGCCTTTGCCAATTCCAAAAGAACAGCCTTAGCGAAAGGCTTCTTGAAGGGAAAGATGTAACTCTGTGAGATGAATTAACAGAACACAGAGTAGTTTCTCAGAAAGCTTCTTTCCAGTTGAGAACGGAAGATATTTCCTTTTTCACCATAGCCCTCTAAGGGCTTCCAAATATCCCTTTGCCAATTCCACAAGAACAGCCTTAGCGAAAGACTTCTTGAAGGGAAAGATGTAACTCTGTGAGATGAATTAGCAGAACACAGAGCAGTTTCTCAGAAAGCTTCTTTCCAGTTTTGAACGGAAGATATTTCCTTTTTCACCATAGCCCTCTATGGGCTTCCAAATATCCCTTTGCCAATTCCAAAAGAACAGCCTTAGCGAAAGGCTTCTTGAAGGGAAACATGTAACTCTGGGATATGAATTAACAGAACACAGAGCAGTTTCTCAGAAAGCTTCTTTCCAGTTTTGAACGGAAGATATTTCCTTTTTCACCATAGCCCTCTATGGGCTTCCAAATATCCCTTTGCCAATTCCACAAGAACAGCCTTAGCGAAAGGCTTCTTGAAGGGAAAGATGTAACTCTGTGAGATGAATTAACAGAACACAGAGCAGTTTCTCAGAAAGCTTCTTTCCAGTTTTGAACGGAAGATATTTCCTTTTTCACCATAGCCCTCTATGGGCTTCCAAATATCCCTTTGCCAATTCCACAAGAACAGCCTTATCGAAAGGCTTCTTGAAGGGAAAGATGTAACTCTGTGAGATGAATTAACAGAACACAGAGCAGTTTCTCAGAAAGCTTCTTTCCAGTTTTGAACGGAAGATATTTCCTTTTTCACCATAGCCCTCTATGGGCTTCCAAATATCCCTTTGCCAATTCCACAAGAACAGCCTTAGCGAAAGGCTTCTTGAAGGGAAAGATGTAACACTGTGAGACGAATTAACAGAACACAGAGCAGTTTCTCAGAAAGCTTCTTTCCAGTTTTGAACGGAAGATATTTCCTTTTTCACCATAGCCCTCTATGGGCTTCCAAATATCCCTTTGCCAATTCCCCAAGAACAGCCTTAGCGAAAGGCTTCTTGAAGGGAAAGATGTAACTCTGTGAGATGATTTAACAGAAAATAGAGCAGTTTCTCAGAAAGCTTCTTTCCAGTTTTGAACGGAAGATATTTCCTTTTTCACCATAGCCCTCTATGGGCTTCCAAATATCCCTTTGCCAATTCCCCAAGAACAGCCTTAGCGAAAGGCTTCTTGAAGGTAAAGATGTTACTCTGTGAGATGAATTAACAGAACACAGAGAGGTTTCTCAGAAAGCTTCTTTCCAGTTTTGAACGGAAGATATTTCCTTTTTCACCATAGCCCTCTATGGGCTTCCAAATATCCCTTTGCCAATTTCAGAAGAACAGCCTTAGCGAAAGGCTCCTTGAAGGGAAAGATGTAACTCTGTGAGATGAATTAACAGAACACAGAGCAGTTTCTCAGAAAGCTTCTTTCCAGTTTTGAACGGAAGATATTTCCTTTTTCACCATAGCCCTCTATGGGCTTCCAAATATCCCATTGCCAATTCCACAAGAACAGCCTTAGCGAAAGCCTTCTTGAAGGGAAAGATGTAACTCTGTGAGATGAATTAACAGAACACAGAGCAGTTTCGCAGAAAGCTTCTTTCCAGTTTTGAACGAAAGATATTTCCTTTTTCACCATAGCCCTCTATGGGTTTCCAAATATCCCTTTGCCAATTTCACAAGAACAGCCTTAGCGAAAGGCTTCTTGAAGGGAAAGATGTAACTCTGTGAGATGAATTAACAGAACACAGAGCAGTTTCTCAGAAAGCTTCTTTCCAGTTTTGAACGGAAGATATTTCCTTTTTCACCATAGCCCTCTATGGGCTTCCAAATAACCCTTTGCCAATTCCACAAGAACAGCCTTAGCGAAAGGCTTCTTGAAGGGAAAGATGTAACTCTGTGAGATGAATTAACAGAACACAGAGCAGTTTCTCAGAAACAGCAGTTTCCAGTTTTGAACGGAAGATATTTCCTTTTTCACCATAGCCCTCTATGGGCTTCCAAATATCCCTTTGCCAATTCCACAAGAACAGCCTTAGCGAAAGACTTCTTGAAGGGAATGATGTAACTCTGTGAGATGAATTAACAGAACACAGAGAGGTTTCTCAGAAAGCTTCTTTCCAGTTTTGAACGGAAGATATTTCCTTTTTCACCATAGCCCTCTATGGGCTTCCAAATATCCCTTTGCCAATTCCACAAGAACAGCCTTAGCGAAAGGCTTCTTGAAGGGAAAGATGTAAGTCTGTGAGATGAATTAACGGAACACAGAGCAGTTTCTCAGAAAGCTTCTTTCCACTTTTGAACGGAAGATATTTCCTTTTTCACCATAGCCCTCTATGGGCTTCCAAATATCCCTTTGCCAATTCCACAAGAACAGCCTTAGCGAAAGGCTTCTTGAAGGGAAAGATGTAACTCTGTGAGATGAATTAACAGAACACAGAGCAGTTTCTCAGAAAGTTTCTTTCCAGTTTTGAACGGAAGATATTTCCTTTTTCACCATAGCCCTCTATGGGCTTCCAAATATCCCTTTGCCAATTCCACAAGAACAGCCTTAGCGAAAGGCTTCTTGAAAGGAAAGATGTAACTCTATGAGATGAATTAACAGAACACAGATCAGTTTCTCAGAAAGCTTCTTTCCAGTTTTGAACGGAAGATGTTTCCTTTTTCACCTAGCCCTCTATGGGCTTCCAAATATCCCTTTGCCAATTCCCCAAGAACAGCCTTAGCGAAAGGCTTCTTGAAGGGAAAGATGTAACTCTGTGAGATGAATTAACAGAACACAGAGCAGTTTCTCAGAAAGCTTCTTTCCAGTTTTGAACGGAAGATATTTCCTTTTTCACCATAGCCCTCTATGGGCTTCCAAATATCCCTTTGCCAATTCCCCAAGAACACCCTTAGCGAAAGGCTTCTTGAAGGGAAAGATGTAACTCTTTGAGATGAATTAACAGAACACAGAGCAGTTTCTCAGAAAGCTTCTTTCCAGTTTTGAACGGAAGATGTTTCCTTTTTCACCTAGCCCTCTATGGGCTTCCAAATATCCCTTTGCCAATTCCCCGAGAACAGCCTTAGCGAAAGGCTTCTTGAAGGGAAAGATGTAACTCTGTGAGATGAATTAACAGAACACAGAGCAGTTTCTCAGAAAGTTTCTTTCCAGTTTTGAACGGAAGATATTTCCTTTTTCACCATAGCCCTCTATGGGCTTCCAAATATCCCTTTGCCAATTCCACAAGAACAGCCTTAGCGAAAGGCTTCTTGAAAGGAAAGATGTAACTCTATGAGATGAATTAACAGAACACAGAGCAGTTTCTCAGAAAGCTTCTTTCCAGTTTTGAACGGAAGATGTTTCCTTTTTCACCTAGCCCTCTATGGGCTTCCAAATATCCCTTTGCCAATTCCCCAAGAACAGCCTTAGCGAAAGGCTTCTTGAAGGGAAAGATGTAACTCTGTGAGATGAATTAACAGAACACAGAGCAGTTTCTCAGAAAGCTTCTTTGCAGTTTTCAACGGAAGATATTTCCTTTTTCACCATAGCCCTCTATGGGCTTCCAAATATCCCTTTGCCAATTCCCCAAGAACAGCCTTAGCGAAAGGCTTCTTGAAGGGAAAGATGTAACTCTGTGAGATGAATTAACAGAACACAGAGCAGTTTCTCAGAAAGCTTCTTTCCAGTTTTGAACGGAAGATGTTTCCTTTTTCACCTAGCCCTCTATGGGCTTCCAAATATCCCTTTGCCAATTCCCCGAGAACAGCCTTAGCGAAAGGCTTCTTGAAGGGAAAGATGTAACTCTGTGAGATGAATTAACAGAACACAGAGCAGCTTCTCAGAAAGCTTCTTTCCAGTTTTGAACGGAAGATATTTCCTTTTTCACCATAGCCCTCTATGGGCTTCCAAATATCCCTTTGCCAATTCCACAAGAACAGCCTTAGCGAAAGGCTTCTTGAAGGGAAACATGTAACTCTGTGAGATGAATTAACAGAACACAGAGCAGTTTCTCAGAAAGCTTCTTTCCAGTTTTGAACGGAAGATATTTCCTTTTTCACCATAGCCCTCTATGGGCTTCCAAATATCCCTTTGCCAATTCCCCAAGAACAGCCTTAGAGAAAGGCTTCTGGAAGGGAAAGATGTAACTCTGTGAGATGAATTAACAGAACACAGAGCAGTTTCTCAGAAAGCTTCTTTCCAGTTTTGAACGGAAGATATTTCCTTTTTCACCATAGCCCTCTATGGGCTTCCAAATATCCCTTTGCCAATTCCAGAAGAACAGGTTTAGCGAAAGGCTTCTTGAAGGGAAAGATGTAACTCTGTGAGATGAATTAACAGTACACAGAGCAGTTTCTCAGAAAGCTTCTTTCCAGTTTTGAACGGAAGATATTTCCTTTTTCACCATAGCCCTCTATGGGCTTCCAAATATCCCTTTGCCAATTCCACAAGAACAGCTTTAGCGAAAGGCTTCATGAAGGGAAAGATGTAACTCTGTGAGATGAATTAACAGAACACAGAGCAGTTTCTCAGAAAGCTTCTTTCCAGTTTTGAACGGAAGATATTTCCTTTTGCACCATAGCCCTCTATTGGCTTCCAAATATCCCTTTGCCAATCCCACAAGAACAGCCTTAGCGAAAGGCTTCTTGAAGGGAAAGATGTAACTCTGTGAGATGAATTAACAGAACACAGAGCAGTTTCTCAGAAAGCTTCTTTCCAGTTTTGAACGGAAGATGTTTCCTTTTTCACCTAGCCCTCTATGGGCTTCCAAATATCCCTTTGCCAATTCCCCGAGAACAGCCTTAGCGAAAGGCTTCTTGAAGGGAAAGATGTAACTCTGTGAGATGAATTAACAGAACACAGAGCAGCTTCTCAGAAAGCTTCTTTCCAGTTTTGAACGGAAGATATTTCCTTTTTCACCATAGCCCTCTATGGGCTTCCAAATATCCCTTTGCCAATTCCACAAGAACAGCCTTAGCGAAAGGCTTCTTGAAGGGAAACATGTAACTCTGTGAGATGAATTAACAGAACACAGAGCAGTTTCTCAGAAAGCTTCTTTCCAGTTTTGAACGGAAGATATTTCCTTTTTCACCATAGCCCTCTATGTGCTTCCAAATATCCCTTTGCCAATTCCCCAAGAACAGCCTTAGAGAAAGGCTTCTTGAAGGGAAAGATGTAACTCTGTGAGATGAATTAACAGAACACAGAGCAGTTTCTCAGAAAGCTTCTTTCCAGTTTTGAACGGAAGATATTTCCTTTTTCACCATAGCCCTCTATGGGCTTCCAAATATCCCTTTGCCAATTCCAGAAGAACAGGTTTAGCGAAAGGCTTCTTGAAGGGAAAGATGTAACTCTGTGAGATGAATTAACAGTACACAGAGCAGTTTCTCAGAAAGCTTCTTTCCAGTTTTGAACGGAAGATATTTCCTTTTTCACCATAGCCCTCTATGGGCTTCCAAATATCCCTTTGCCAATTCCACAAGAACAGCTTTAGCGAAAGGCTTCATGAAGGGAAAGATGTAACTCTGTGAGATGAATTAACAGAACACAGAGCAGTTTCTCAGAAAGCTTCTTTCCAGTTTTGAACGGAAGATATTTCCTTTTTCACCATAGCCCTCTATGGGCTTCCAAATATCCCTTTGCCAATCCCACAAGAACAGCCTTAGCGAAAGACTTCTTGAAGGGAAAGATTTAACTCTGTGAGATGAATTAACAGAACACAGAGAGGTTTCTCAGAAAGCTTCTTTCCAGTTTTGAACGGAAGATATTTCCTTTTTCACCATAGCCCTCTATGGGCTTCCAAATATCCCTTTGCCAATTCCACAAGAGCAGCCTTAGCGAAAGGCTTCTTGAAGGGAAAGATGTAACTCTGTGAGATGACTTAACGGAACACAGAGCAGTTTCTCAGAAAGCTTCTTTCCACTTTTGAACGGAAGATATTTCCTTTTTCACCATAGCCCTCTATGGGCTTCCAAATATCCCTTTGCCAATTCCACAAGAACAGCCTTAGCGAAAGGCTTCTTGAAGGGAAAGATGTAACTCTGTGAGATGAATTAACAGAACACAGAGCAGTTTCTCAGAAAGCTTCTTTCCAGTTTTGAACGGAAGATATTTTCTTTTTCACCATAGCCCTCTATGGGCTTCCAAATATCCCTTTGCCAATTCCACAAGAACAGCCTTAGCGAAAGGCTTCTTGAAGGGAAAGATGTAACTCTGTGAGATGAATTAACAGAACACAGAGCAGTTTCTCAGAAAGCTTCTTTCCAGTTTTGAACGGAAGATGTTTCCTTTTTCACCTAGCCCTCTATGGGCTTCCAAATATCCCTTTGCCAATTCCACAAGAACAGCCTTAGCGAAAGGCTTCTTGAAGGGAAAGATGTAACTCTGTGAGATGAATTAACAGAACACAGAGCAGTTTCTCAGAAAGCTTCTTTCCAGTTTTGAACGGAAGATATTTTCTTTTTCACCATAGCCCTCTATGGGCTTCCAAATATCCCTTTGCCAATTCCCCAAGAACAGCCTTAGCGAAAGGCTTCTTGAAGGGAAAGATTTAACTCTGTGAGATGAATTAACAGAACACAGAGCAGTTTCTCAGAAAGCTTCTTTCCAGTTTTGAACGGAAGATATTTCCTTTTTCACCATAGCCCTCTATGGGCTTCCAAATATCCCTTTGCCAATTCCCCAAGAACAGCCTTAGCGAAAGGCTTCTTGAAGGGATACATGTAACTCTGTGAGATGAATTAACAGAACACAGAGCAGTTTCTCAGAAAGGTTCTTTCCAGTTTTGAACGGAAGATATTTCCTTTTTCACCATAGCCCTCTATGGGCTTCCAAATATCCCTTTGCCAATTTCAGAAGAACAGCCTTAGCGAAAGGCTTCTTGAGGGAAAGATGTAACTCTGTGAGATGAATTAACAGAACACAGAGCAGTTTCTCAGAAAGCTTCTTTCCAGTTTTGAACAGAAGATATTTCCTTTTTCACCATAGCCCTCTATGGGCTTCCAAATATCCCATTGCCAATTCCACAAGAACAGCCTTAGCGAAAGCCTTCTTGAAGGGAAAGATGTAACTCTGTGAGATGAATTAACAGAACACAGAGCAGTTTCGCAGAAAGCTTCTTTCCAGTTTTGAACGAAAGATATTTCCTTTTTCACCATAGCCCTCTATGGGTTTCCAAATATCCCTTTGCCAATTTCACAAGAACAGCCTTAGCGAAAGGCTTTTTGAAGGGAAAGATGTAACTCTGTGAGATGAATTAACAGAACACAGAGCAGTTTCTCAGAAAGCTTCTTTCCAGTTTTGAACGGAAGATATTTCCTTTTTCACCATAGCCGTCTATGGGCTTCCAAATAACCCTTTGCCAATTCCACAAGAACAGCCTTAGCGAAAGGCTTCTTGAAGGGAAAGATGTAACTCTGTGAGATGAATTAACAGAACACAGAGCAGTTTCTCAGAAACAACAGTTTCCAGTTTTGAACGGAAGATATTTCCTTTTTCACCATAGCCCTCTATGGGCTTCCAAATATCCCTTTGCCAATCCCACAAGAACAGCCTTAGAGAAAGACTTCTTGAAGGGAAAGATGTAACTCTGTGAGATGAATTAAGAGAACACAGAGAGGTTTCTCAGAAAGCTTCTTTCCAGTTTTGAACGGAAGATATTTCCTTTTTCACCATAGCCCTCTATGGGCTTCCAAATATCCCTTTGCCAATGCCACAAGAACAGCCTTAGCGAAAGGCTTCTTGAAGGGAAAGATGTAACTCTGTGAGATGAATTAACAGAACACAGAGCAGTTTCTCAGAAAGCTTCTTTCCAGTTTTGAACGGAAGATATTTCCTTTTTCACCATAGCCCTCTATGGGCTTCCAAGTATCCCTTTGCCAATTCCACAAGAACAGCCTTAGCGAAAGAATTCTTGAAGGGAATGATGTAACTCTGTGAGATGAATTAACAGAACACAGAGAGGTTTCTCAGAAAGCTTCTTTCCAGTTTTGAACGGAAGATATTTCCTTTTTCACCATAGCCCTCTATGGGCTTCCAAATATCCCTTTGCCAATTCCACAAGAACAGCCTTAGCGAAAGGCTTCTTGAAGGGAAAGATGTAAGTCTGTGAGATGAATTAACGGAACACAGAGCAGTTTCTCAGAAAGCTTCTTTCCACTTTTGAACGGAAGATATTTCCTTTTTCACCATAGCCCTCTATGGGCTTCCAAATATCCCTTTGCCAATTCCACAAGAACAGCCTTAGCGAAAGGCTTCTTGAAGGGAAAGATGTAACTCTGTGAGATGAATTAACAGAACACAGAGCAGTTTCTCAGAAAGCTTCTTTCCAGTTTTGAACGGAAGATATTTCCTTTTTCACCATAGCCATCTATGGGATTCCAAATATCCCTTTGCCAATTCCCCAAGAACAGCCTTAGCGAAAGGCTTCTTGAAGGGAAAGATGTCACTCTGTGAGATGAATTAACAGAACACAGAGCAGTTTCTCAGAAAGCTTCTTTCCAGTTTTGAACGGAAGGTGTTTCCTTTTTCACCTAGCCCTCTATGGGCTTCCAAATATCCCTTTGCCAATCCCACAAGAACAGCCTTAGCGAAAGGCTTCTTGAAGGGAAAGATGTAACTCTGTGAGATGAATTAACAGAACACAGAGCAGTTTCTCAGAAAGCTTCTTTCCAGTTTTGAACGGAAGATGTTTCCTTATTCACCTAGCCCTCTATGGGCTTCCAAATATCCCTTTGCCAATTCCCCGAGAACAGCCTTAGCGAAAGGCTTCTTGAAGGGAAAGATGTAACTCTGTGAGATGAATTAACAGAACACAGAGCAGCTTCTCAGAAAGCTTCTTTCCAGTTTTGAACGGAAGATATTTCCTTTTTCACCATAGCCCTCTATGGGCTTCCAAATATCCCTTTGCCAATTCCACAAGAACAGCCTTAGCGAAAGGCTTCTTGAAGGGAAAGATGTAACTCTGTGAGATGAATTAACAGAACACAGAGCAGTTTCTCAGAAAGCTTCTTTCCAGTTTTGAACGGAAGATATTTCCTTTTTCACCATAGCCCTCTATGGGCTTCCAAATATCCCTTTGCCAATTCCCCAAGAACAGCCTTAGAGAAAGGCTTCTTGAAGGGAAAGATGTAACTCTGTGAGATGAATTAACAGAACACAGAGCAGTTTCTCAGAAAGCTTCTTTCCAATTTTGAACGGAAGATATTTCCTTTTTCACCATAGCCCTCTATGGGTTTCCAAATATCCCTTTGCCAATTCCACAAGAACAGCCTTAGCGAAAGGCTTCTTGAAGGGAAAGATGTAACTCTGTGAGATGAATTAACAGAACACAGAGCAGTTTCTCAGAAAGCTTGTTTCCAGTTTTGAACGGAAGATATTTTCTTTTTCACCATAGCCCTCTATGGGCTTCCAAATATCCCTTTGCCAATTCCACAAGAACAGCCTTAGCGAAAGGCTTCTTGAAGGGAAAGATGTAACTCTGTGAGATGAATTAACAGAACACAGAGCAGTTTCTCAGAAAGCTTCTTTCCAGTTTTGAACGGAAGATGTTTCCTTTTTCACCTAGCCCTCTATGGGCTTCCAAATATCCCTTTCCCAATTCCACAAGAACAGCCTTAGCGAAAGGCTTCTTGAAGGGAAAGATGTAACTCTGTGAGATGAATTAACAGAACACAGAGCAGTTTCTCAGAAAGCTTCTTTCCAGTTTTGAACGGAAGATATTTTCTTTTTCACCATAGCCCTCTATGGGCTTCCAAATATCCCTTTGCCAATTCCCCAAGAACAGCCTTAGCGAAAGGCTTCTTGAAGGGAAAGATTTAACTCTGTGAGATGAATTAACAGAACACAGAGCAGTTTCTCAGAAAGCTTCTTTCCAGTTTTGAACGGAAGATATTTCCTTTTTCACCATAGCCCTCTATGGGCTTCCAAATATCCCTTTGCCAATTCCCCAAGAACAGCCTTAGCGAAAGGCTTCTTGAGGGAAAGATGTATCTCTGTGAGATGAATTAACAGAACACAGAGCAGTTTCTCAGAAAGCTTCTTTCCAGTTTTGAACGGAAGATATTTCCTTTTTCACCATAGCCCTCTATGGGCTTCCAAATATCCCTTTGCCAATTCCACAAGAACAGGTTTAGCGAAAGGCTTCTTGAAGGGAAGGATGTAACTCTGTGAGATGAATTAACAGAACACAGAGCAGTTTCTCAGAAAGCTTCTTTCCAGTTTTGAACGGAAGTTATTTCCTTTTTCACCATAGCCCTCTATGGGCTTCCAAATATCCCTTTGCCAATTCCCCAAGAACAGCCTTAGCGAAAGACTTCTTGAAGGGAAAGATGTAACTCTGTGAGATGAATTAAGAGAACACAGAGAGGTTTCTCAGAAAGCTTCTTTCCAGTTTTGAACGGAAGATATTTCCTTTTTCACCATAGCCCTCTATGGGCTTCCAAATATCCCTTTGCCAATTCCACAAGAACAGCCTTAGCGAAAGGCTTCTTGAAGGGAAAGATGTAACTCTGTGAGATGAATTAACGGAACACAGAGCAGTTTCTCAGAAAGCTTCTTTCCAGTTTTGAACGGAAGATATTTCCTTTTTCACCATAGCCCTCTATGGGCTTCCAAATATCCCTTTGCCAATGCCACAAGAACAGCCTTAGCGAAAGGCTTCTTGAAGGGAAAGATGTAACTCTCTGAGATGAATTCACAGAACACAAAGCAGTTTCTCAGAAAGCTTCTTTCCAGTTTTGAACGGAAGATATTTCCTTTTTCACCATAGCCCTCTATGGGCTTCCAAATATCCCTTTGCCAATTCCACAAGAACAGCCTTAGCGAAAGGCTTCTTGAAGGAAAGATGTAACTCTGTGAGATGAATTAACAGAACACAGAGCAGTTTCTCAGAAAGCTTCTTTCCAGTTTTGAACGGAAGATGTTTCCTTTTTCACCTAGCCCTCTATGGGCTTCCAAATATCCCTTTGCCAATTCCCCAAGAACAGCCTTAGCGAAAGGCTTCTTGAAGGGAAAGGTGTAACTCTGTGAGATGAATTAACAGAACACAGAGCAGCTTCTCAGAAAGCTTCTTTCCAGTTTTGAACGGAAGATATTTCCTTTTTCACCATAGCCCTCTATGGGCTTCCAAATATCCCTTTGCCAATTCCACAAGAACAGCCTTAGCGAAAGGCTTCTTGAAGGGAAACATGTAACTCTGTGAGATGAATTAACAGAACACAGAGCAGTTTCTCAGAAAGCTTCTTTCCAGTTTTGAACGGAAGATATTTCCTTTTTCACCATAGCCCTCTATGGTCTTCCAAATATCCCTTTGCCAATTCCACAAGAACAGCCTTAGAGAAAGGCTTCTTGTAGGGAAAGATGTAACTCTGTGAGATGAATTAACAGAACACAGAGCAGTTTCTCAGAAAGCTTCTTTCCAGTTTTGAACGGAAGATATTTCCTTTTTCACCATAGCCCTCTATGGGGTTCCAAATATCCCTTTGCCAATTCCACAAGAACAGCCTTAGCGAAAGGCTTCTTGAAGGGAAAGATGTAACTCTGTGAGATGAATTAACAGAACACAGAGCAGTTTCTCAGAAAGCTTCTTTCCAGTTTTGAACGGAAGTTATTTCCTTTTTCACCATAGCCCTCTATGGGCTTCCAAATATCTCTTTGCCAATTCCCCAAGAACAGCCTTAGCGAAAGACTTCTTGAAGGGAAAGATGTAACTCTGTGAGATGAATTAAGAGAACACAGAGAGGTTTCTCAGAAAGCTTCTTTCCAGTTTTGAACGGAAGATATTTCCTTTTTCACCATAGCCCTCTATGGGCTTCCAAATATCCCTTTGCCAATGCCACAAGAACAGCCTTGGCGAAAGGCTTCTTGAAGGGAAAGATGTAACTCTGTGAGATGAATTCACAGAACACAAAGCAGTTTCTCAGAAAGCTTCTTTCCAGTTTTGAACGGAAGATATTTCCTTTTTCACCATAGCCCTCTATGGGCTTCCAAATATCCCTTTGCCAATTCCACAAGAACAGCCTTAGCGAAAGGCTTCTTGAAGGGAAAGATGTAACTCTGTGAGATGAATTAACAGAACACAGAGCAGTTTCTCAGAAAGCTTCTTTCCAGTTTTGAACGGAAGATGTTTCCTTTTTCACCTAGCCCTCTATGGGCTTCCAAATATCCCTTTGCCAATTCCCCAAGAACAGCCTTAGCGAAAGGCTTCTTGAAGGGAAAGATGTAACTCTGTGAGATGAATTAACAGAACACAGAGCAGCTTCTCAGAAAGCTTCTTTCCAGTTTTGAACGGAAGATATTTCCTTTTTCACCATAGCCCTCTATGGGCTTCCAAATATCCCTTTGCCAATTCCACAAGAACAGCCTTAGCGAAAGGCTTCTTGAAGGGAAACATGTAACTCTGTGAGATGAATTAACAGAACACAGAGCAGTTTCTCAGAAAGCTTCTTTCCAGTTTTGAACGGAAGATATTTCCTTTTTCACCATAGCCCTCTATGGGCTTCCAAATATCCCTTTGCCAATTCCCCAAGAACAGCCTTAGAGAAAGGCTTCTTGAAGGGAAAGATGTAACTCTGTGAGATGAATTAACAGAACACAGAGCAGTTTCTCAGAAAGCTTCTTTCCAGTTTTGAACGGAAGATATTTCGTTTTTCACCATAGCCCTCTATGGGCTTCCAAATATCCCTTTGCCAATTCCACAAGAACAGGTTTAGCGAAAGGCTTCTGGACGGGAAAGATGTAACTCTGTGAGATGAATTAACAGAACACAGAGCAGTTTCTCAGAAAGCTTCTTTCCAGTTTTGAACGGAAGATATTTCCTTTTTCACCATAGCCCTCTATGGGCTTCCAAATATCCCTTTGCCAATTCCACAAGAACAGCTTTAGCGAAAGGCTTCATGAAGGGAAAGATGTAACTCTGTGAGATGAATTAACAGAACACAGAGCAGTTTCTCAGAAAGCTTCTTTCCAGTTTTGAACGGAAGATATTTCCTTTTTCACCATAGCCCTCTATGGGCTTCCAAATATCCCTTTGCCAATCCCACAAGAACAGCCTTAGCGAAAGACTTCTTGAAGGGAAAGATGTAACTCTGTGAGATGAATTAACAGAACACAGAGCAGTTTCTCAGAAAGCTTCTTTCCAGTTTTGAACGGAAGATATTTCCTTTTTCACCATAGCCCTCTATGGGCTTCCAAATATCCCTTGGCCAATTCCCCAAGAACAGCCTTAGCGAAAGGCTTCTTGAAGGGAAAGATGTAACTCTGTGAGATGAATTAACAGAACACAAAGCAGTTTCTCAGAAAGCTTCTTTCCAGTTTTGAACGGAAGATATTTCCTTTTTCACCATAGCCCTCTATGGGCTTCAAAATATCCCTTTGCCAATTCCACAAGAACAGGTTTAGCGAAAGGCTTCTTGAAGGGAAAGATGTAACTCTGTGAGATGAATTAACAGAACACAGAGCAGTTTCTCAGAAAGCTTGTTTCCAGTTTTGAACGGAAGTTATTTCCTTTTTCACCATAGCCCTCTATGGGCTTCCAAATATCCCTTTGCCAATTCCCCAAGAACAGCCTTAGCGAAAGACTTCTTGAAGGGAAAGATGTAACTCGGTGAGATGAATTAAGAGAACACAGAGAGGTTTCTCAGAAAGCTTCTTTCCAGTTTTGAACGGAAGATATTTCCTTTTTCACCATAGCCCTCTATGGGCTTCCAAACATCCCTTTGCCAATTCCACAAGAACAGCCTTAGCGAAAGGCTTCTTGAAGGGAAAGATGTAACTCTGTGAGATGAATTAACGGAACACAGAGCAGTTTCTCAGAAAGCTTCTTTCCAGTTTTGAACGGAAGATATTTCCTTTTTCACCATAGCCCTCTATGGGCTTCCAAATATCCCTTTGCCAATGCCACAAGAACAGCCTTAGCGAAAGGCTTCTTGAAGGGAAAGATGTAACTCTGTGAGATGAATTCACAGAACACAAAGCAGTTTCTCAGAAAGCTTCTTTCCAGTTTTGAACGGAAGATATTTCCTTTTTCACCATAGCCCTCTATGGGTTTCCAAATGTCCCTTTGCCAATTTCACAAGAACAGCCTTAGCGAAAGGCTTCTTGAAGGGAAAGATGTAACTCTGTGAGATGAATTAACAGAACACAGAGCAGTTTCTCAGAAAGCTTCTTTCCAGTTTTGAACGGAAGATATTTCGTTTTTCACCATAGCCCTTTATGGGCTTCCAAATATCCCTTTGCCAATTCCCCAAGAACAGCCTTAGAGAAAGGCTTCTTGAAGGGAAAGATGTAACTCTGTGAGATGAATTAACAGAACACAGAGCAGTTTCTCAGAAACCTTCTTTCCAGTTTTGAACGGAAGATATTTCCTTTTTCACCATAGCCCTCTATGGGCTTCCAAATATCCCTTTGCCAATTCCACAAGAACAGCCTTAGCGAAAGGCTTCTTGAAGGGAAAGATGTAACTCTATGAGATGAATTAACAGAACACAGAGCAGTTTCTCAGAAAGCTTCTTTCCACTTTTGAACGGAAGATGTTTCCTTTTTCACCTAGCCCTCTATGGGCTTCCAAATATCCCTTTGCCAATTCCCCAAGAACAGCCTTAGCGAAAGGCTTCTTGAAGGGAAAGATGTAAATCTGTGAGATGAATTAACAGAACACAGAGCAGTTTCTGAGAAAGCTTCTTTCCAGTTTTGAACGGAAGATATTTCCTTTTTCACCATAGCCCTCTATGGGCTTCCAAATATCCCTTTGCCAATTCCCCAAGAACAGCCTTAGCGAAAGGCTTCTTGAAGGGAAAGATTTAACTCTGTGAGATGAATTAACAGAACACAGAGCAGTTTCTCAGAAAGCTTCTTTCCAGTTTTGAACGGAAGATATTTCCTTTTTCACCATAGCCCTCTATGGGCTTCCAAATATACCTTTGCCAATTCCACAAGAACAGCCTTAGCGAAAGGCTTCTTGAAGGGAAAGATGTAACTCTGTGAGATGAATTAACAGAACACAGAGCAGTTTCTCAGAAAGTTTCTTTCCAGTTTTGAACGGAAGATATTTCCTTTTTCACCATAGCCCTCTATGGGCTTCCAAATATCCCTTTGCCAATTCCACAAGAACAGCCTTAGCGAAAGGCTTCTTGAAGGGAAAGATGTAACTCTATGAGATGAATTAACAGAACACAGAGCAGTTTCTCAGAAAGCTTCTTTCCAGTTTTGAACGGAAGATGTTTCCTTTTTCACCTAGCCCTCTATGGGCTTCCAAATATCCCTTTGCCAATTCCACAAGAACAGCCTTAGCGAAAGGCTTCTTGAAGGGAAAGATGTAACTCTGTGAGATGAATTAACAGAACACAGAGCAGTTTCTCAGAAAGCTTCTTTCCAGTTTTGAACGGAAGTTATTTCCTTTTTCACCATAGCCCTCTATGGGCTTCCAAATATCCCTTTGCCAATTCCCCAAGAACAGCCTTAGCGAAAGGCTTCTTGAAGGGAAAGATGTAACTCTGTGAGATGAATTAACAGAACACAGAGCAGTTTCTCAGAAAGCTTCTTTCCAGTTTTGAACGGAAGATGTTTCCTTTTTCACCTAGCCCTCTATGGGCTTCCAAATATCCCTTTGCCAATTCCCCAAGAACAGCCTTAGCGAAAGGCTTCTTGAAGGGAAAGATGTAACTCTGTGAGATGAATTAACAGAACACAGAGCAGCTTCTCAGAAAGCTTCTTTCCAGTTTTGAACGGAAGATATTTCCTTTTTCACCATAGCCCTCTATGGGCTTCCAAATATCACTTTGCCAATTCCACAAGAACAGCCTTAGCGAAAGGCTTCTTGAAGGGAAACATGTAACTCTGTGAGATGAATTAACAGAACACAGAGCAGTTTCTCAGAAAGCTTCTTTCCAGTTTTGAACGGAAGATATTTCCTTTTTCACCATAGCCCTCTATGGGCTTCCAAATATCCCTTTGCCAATTCCCCAAGAACAGCCTTAGAGAAAGGCTTCTTGAAGGGAAAGATGTAACTCTGTGAGATGAATTAACAGAACACAGAGCAGTTTCTCAGAAAGCTTCTTTCCAGTTTTGAACGGAAGATATTTCGTTTTTCACCATAGCCCTCTATGGGCTTCCAAATATCCCTTTGCCAATTCCACAAGAACAGGTTTAGCGAAAGGCTTCTGGAAGGGAAAGATGTAACTCTGTGAGATGAATTAACAGAACACAGAGCAGTTTCTCAGAAAGCTTCTTTCCAGTTTTGAACGGAAGATGTTTCCTTTTTCACCTAGCCCTCTATGGGCTTCCAAATATCCCTTTCCCAATTCCACAAGAACAGCCTTAGCGAAAGGCTTCTTGAAGGGAAAGATGTAACTCTGTGAGATGAATTAACAGAACACAGAGCAGTTTCTCAGAAAGCTTCTTTCCAGTTTTGAACGGAAGATATTTTCTTTTTCACCATAGCCCTCTATGGGCTTCCAAATATCCCTTTGCCAATTCCCCAAGAACAGCCTTAGCGAAAGGCTTCTTGAAGGGAAAGATTTAACTCTGTGAGATGAATTAACAGAACACAGAGCAGTTTCTCAGAAAGCTTCTTTCCAGTTTTGAACGGAAGATATTTCCTTTTTCACCATAGCCCTCTATGGGCTTCCAAATATCCCTTTGCCAATTCCCCAAGAACAGCCTTAGCGAAAGGCTTCTTGAGGGAAAGATGTATCTCTGTGAGATGAATTAACAGAACACAGAGCAGTTTCTCAGAAAGCTTCTTTCCAGTTTTGAACGGAAGATATTTCCTTTTTCACCATAGCCCTCTATGGGCTTCCAAATATCCCTTTGCCAATTCCACAAGAACAGGTTTAGCGAAAGGCTTCTTGAAGGGAAGGATGTAACTCTGTGAGATGAATTAACAGAACACAGAGCAGTTTCTCAGAAAGCTTCTTTCCAGTTTTGAACGGAAGTTATTTCCTTTTTCACCATAGCCCTCTATGGGCTTCCAAATATCCCTTTGCCAATTCCCCAAGAACAGCCTTAGCGAAAGACTTCTTGAAGGGAAAGATGTAACTCTGTGAGATGAATTAAGAGAACACAGAGAGGTTTCTCAGAAAGCTTCTTTCCAGTTTTGAACGGAAGATATTTCCTTTTTCACCATAGCCCTCTATGGGCTTCCAAATATCCCTTTGCCAATTCCACAAGAACAGCCTTAGCGAAAGGCTTCTTGAAGGGAAAGATGTAACTCTGTGAGATGAATTAACGGAACACAGAGCAGTTTCTCAGAAAGCTTCTTTCCAGTTTTGAACGGAAGATATTTCCTTTTTCACCATAGCCCTCTATGGGCTTCCAAATATCCCTTTGCCAATGCCACAAGAACAGCCTTAGCGAAAGGCTTCTTGAAGGGAAAGATGTAACTCTCTGAGATGAATTCACAGAACACAAAGCAGTTTCTCAGAAAGCTTCTTTCCAGTTTTGAACGGAAGATATTTCCTTTTTCACCATAGCCCTCTATGGGCTTCCAAATATCCCTTTGCCAATTCCACAAGAACAGCCTTAGCGAAAGGCTTCTTGAAGGAAAGATGTAACTCTGTGAGATGAATTAACAGAACACAGAGCAGTTTCTCAGAAAGCTTCTTTCCAGTTTTGAACGGAAGATGTTTCCTTTTTCACCTAGCCCTCTATGGGCTTCCAAATATCCCTTTGCCAATTCCCCAAGAACAGCCTTAGCGAAAGGCTTCTTGAAGGGAAAGGTGTAACTCTGTGAGATGAATTAACAGAACACAGAGCAGCTTCTCAGAAAGCTTCTTTCCAGTTTTGAACGGAAGATATTTCCTTTTTCACCATAGCCCTCTATGGGCTTCCAAATATCCCTTTGCCAATTCCACAAGAACAGCCTTAGCGAAAGGCTTCTTGAAGGGAAACATGTAACTCTGTGAGATGAATTAACAGAACACAGAGCAGTTTCTCAGAAAGCTTCTTTCCAGTTTTGAACGGAAGATATTTCCTTTTTCACCATAGCCCTCTATGGTCTTCCAAATATCCCTTTGCCAATTCCACAAGAACAGCCTTAGAGAAAGGCTTCTTGAAGGGAAAGATGTAACTCTGTGAGATGAATTAACAGAACACAGAGCAGTTTCTCAGAAAGCTTCTTTCCAGTTTTGAACGGAAGATATTTCCTTTTTCACCATAGCCCTCTATGGGGTTCCAAATATCCCTTTGCCAATTCCACAAGAACAGCCTTAGCGAAAGGCTTCTTGAAGGGAAAGATGTAACTCTGTGAGATGAATTAACAGAACACAGAGCAGTTTCTCAGAAAGCTTCTTTCCAGTTTTGAACGGAAGTTATTTCCTTTTTCACCATAGCCCTCTATGGGCTTCCAAATATCTCTTTGCCAATTCCCCAAGAACAGCCTTAGCGAAAGACTTCTTGAAGGGAAAGATGTAACTCTGTGAGATGAATTAAGAGAACACAGAGAGGTTTCTCAGAAAGCTTCTTTCCAGTTTTGAACGGAAGATATTTCCTTTTTCACCATAGCCCTCTATGGGCTTCCAAATATCCCTTTGCCAATGCCACAAGAACAGCCTTGGCGAAAGGCTTCTTGAAGGGAAAGATGTAACTCTGTGAGATGAATTAACAGAACACAGAGCAGCTTCTCAGAAAGCTTCTTTCCAGTTTTGAACGGAAGATATTTCCTTTTTCACCATAGCCCTCTATGGGCTTCCAAATATCCCTTTGCCAATTCCACAAGAACAGCCTTAGCGAAAGGCTTCTTGAAGGGAAACATGTAACTCTGTGAGATGAATTAACAGAACACAGAGCAGTTTCTCAGAAAGCTTCTTTCCAGTTTTGAACGGAAGATATTTCCTTTTTCACCATAGCCCTCTATGGGCTTCCAAATATCCCTTTGCCAATTCCCCAAGAACAGCCTTAGAGAAAGGCTTCTTGAAGGGAAAGATGTAACTCTGTGAGATGAATTAACAGAACACAGAGCAGTTTCTCAGAAAGCTTCTTTCCAGTTTTGAACGGAAGATATTTCGTTTTTCACCATAGCCCTCTATGGGCTTCCAAATATCCCTTTGCCAATTCCACAAGAACAGGTTTAGCGAAAGGCTTCTGGACGGGAAAGATGTAACTCTGTGAGATGAATTAACAGAACACAGAGCAGTTTCTCAGAAAGCTTCTTTCCAGTTTTGAACGGAAGATATTTCCTTTTTCACCATAGCCCTCTATGGGCTTCCAAATATCCCTTTGCCAATTCCACAAGAACAGCTTTAGCGAAAGGCTTCATGAAGGGAAAGATGTAACTCTGTGAGATGAATTAACAGAACACAGAGCAGTTTCTCAGAAAGCTTCTTTCCAGTTTTGAACGGAAGATATTTCCTTTTTCACCATAGCCCTCTATGGGCTTCCAAATATCCCTTTGCCAATCCCACAAGAACAGCCTTAGCGAAAGACTTCTTGAAGGGAAAGATGTAACTCTGTGAGATGAATTAACAGAACACAGAGCAGTTTCTCAGAAAGCTTCTTTCCAGTTTTGAACGGAAGATATTTCCTTTTTCACCATAGCCCTCTATGGGCTTCCAAATATCCCTTGGCCAATTCCCCAAGAACAGCCTTAGCGAAAGGCTTCTTGAAGGGAAAGATGTAACTCTGTGAGATGAATTAACAGAACACAAAGCAGTTTCTCAGAAAGCTTCTTTCCAGTTTTGAACGGAAGATATTTCCTTTTTCACCATAGCCCTCTATGGGCTTCAAAATATCCCTTTGCCAATTCCACAAGAACAGGTTTAGCGAAAGGCTTCTTGAAGGGAAAGATGTAACTCTGTGAGATGAATTAACAGAACACAGAGCAGTTTCTCAGAAAGCTTGTTTCCAGTTTTGAACGGAAGTTATTTCCTTTTTCACCATAGCCCTCTATGGGCTTCCAAATATCCCTTTGCCAATTCCCCAAGAACAGCCTTAGCGAAAGACTTCTTGAAGGG
This sequence comes from Chlorocebus sabaeus, assembly GCF_047675955.1. Taxonomy (NCBI): domain Eukaryota; kingdom Metazoa; phylum Chordata; class Mammalia; order Primates; family Cercopithecidae; genus Chlorocebus; species Chlorocebus sabaeus. Next base: position 225,323 of record NW_027327650.1, on the reverse strand, counting down.
AAAGATGTAACTCGGTGAGATGAATTAAGAGAACACAGAGAGGTTTCTCAGAAAGCTTCTTTCCAGTTTTGAACGGAAGATATTTCCTTTTTCACCATAGCCCTCTATGGGCTTCCAAACATCCCTTTGCCAATTCCACAAGAACAGCCTTAGCGAAAGGCTTCTTGAAGGGAAAGATGTAACTCTGTGAGATGAATTAACGGAACACAGAGCAGTTTCTCAGAAAGCTTCTTTCCAGTTTTGAACGGAAGATATTTCCTTTTTCACCATAGCCCTCTATGGGCTTCCAAATATCCCTTTGCCAATGCCACAAGAACAGCCTTAGCGAAAGGCTTCTTGAAGGGAAAGATGTAACTCTGTGAGATGAATTCACAGAACACAAAGCAGTTTCTCAGAAAGCTTCTTTCCAGTTTTGAACGGAAGATATTTCCTTTTTCACCATAGCCCTCTATGGGTTTCCAAATGTCCCTTTGCCAATTTCACAAGAACAGCCTTAGCGAAAGGCTTCTTGAAGGGAAAGATGTAACTCTGTGAGATGAATTAACAGAACACAGAGCAGTTTCTCAGAAAGCTTCTTTCCAGTTTTGAACGGAAGATATTTCGTTTTTCACCATAGCCCTTTATGGGCTTCCAAATATCCCTTTGCCAATTCCCCAAGAACAGCCTTAGAGAAAGGCTTCTTGAAGGGAAAGATGTAACTCTGTGAGATGAATTAACAGAACACAGAGCAGTTTCTCAGAAACCTTCTTTCCAGTTTTGAACGGAAGATATTTCCTTTTTCACCATAGCCCTCTATGGGCTTCCAAATATCCCTTTGCCAATTCCACAAGAACAGCCTTAGCGAAAGGCTTCTTGAAGGGAAAGATGTAACTCTATGAGATGAATTAACAGAACACAGAGCAGTTTCTCAGAAAGCTTCTTTCCACTTTTGAACGGAAGATGTTTCCTTTTTCACCTAGCCCTCTATGGGCTTCCAAATATCCCTTTGCCAATTCCCCAAGAACAGCCTTAGCGAAAGGCTTCTTGAAGGGAAAGATGTAAATCTGTGAGATGAATTAACAGAACACAGAGCAGTTTCTGAGAAAGCTTCTTTCCAGTTTTGAACGGAAGATATTTCCTTTTTCACCATAGCCCTCTATGGGCTTCCAAATATCCCTTTGCCAATTCCCCAAGAACAGCCTTAGCGAAAGGCTTCTTGAAGGGAAAGATTTAACTCTGTGAGATGAATTAACAGAACACAGAGCAGTTTCTCAGAAAGCTTCTTTCCAGTTTTGAACGGAAGATATTTCCTTTTTCACCATAGCCCTCTATGGGCTTCCAAATATACCTTTGCCAATTCCACAAGAACAGCCTTAGCGAAAGGCTTCTTGAAGGGAAAGATGTAACTCTGTGAGATGAATTAACAGAACACAGAGCAGTTTCTCAGAAAGTTTCTTTCCAGTTTTGAACGGAAGATATTTCCTTTTTCACCATAGCCCTCTATGGGCTTCCAAATATCCCTTTGCCAATTCCACAAGAACAGCCTTAGCGAAAGGCTTCTTGAAGGGAAAGATGTAACTCTATGAGATGAATTAACAGAACACAGAGCAGTTTCTCAGAAAGCTTCTTTCCAGTTTTGAACGGAAGATGTTTCCTTTTTCACCTAGCCCTCTATGGGCTTCCAAATATCCCTTTGCCAATTCCACAAGAACAGCCTTAGCGAAAGGCTTCTTGAAGGGAAAGATGTAACTCTGTGAGATGAATTAACAGAACACAGAGCAGTTTCTCAGAAAGCTTCTTTCCAGTTTTGAACGGAAGTTATTTCCTTTTTCACCATAGCCCTCTATGGGCTTCCAAATATCCCTTTGCCAATTCCCCAAGAACAGCCTTAGCGAAAGGCTTCTTGAAGGGAAAGATGTAACTCTGTGAGATGAATTAACAGAACACAGAGCAGTTTCTCAGAAAGCTTCTTTCCAGTTTTGAACGGAAGATGTTTCCTTTTTCACCTAGCCCTCTATGGGCTTCCAAATATCCCTTTGCCAATTCCCCAAGAACAGCCTTAGCGAAAGGCTTCTTGAAGGGAAAGATGTAACTCTGTGAGATGAATTAACAGAACACAGAGCAGCTTCTCAGAAAGCTTCTTTCCAGTTTTGAACGGAAGATATTTCCTTTTTCACCATAGCCCTCTATGGGCTTCCAAATATCACTTTGCCAATTCCACAAGAACAGCCTTAGCGAAAGGCTTCTTGAAGGGAAACATGTAACTCTGTGAGATGAATTAACAGAACACAGAGCAGTTTCTCAGAAAGCTTCTTTCCAGTTTTGAACGGAAGATATTTCCTTTTTCACCATAGCCCTCTATGGGCTTCCAAATATCCCTTTGCCAATTCCCCAAGAACAGCCTTAGAGAAAGGCTTCTTGAAGGGAAAGATGTAACTCTGTGAGATGAATTAACAGAACACAGAGCAGTTTCTCAGAAAGCTTCTTTCCAGTTTTGAACGGAAGATATTTCGTTTTTCACCATAGCCCTCTATGGGCTTCCAAATATCCCTTTGCCAATTCCACAAGAACAGGTTTAGCGAAAGGCTTCTGGAAGGGAAAGATGTAACTCTGTGAGATGAATTAACAGAACACAGAGCAGTTTCTCAGAAAGCTTCTTTCCAGTTTTGAACGGAAGATATTTCCTTTTTCACCATAGCCCTCTATGGGCTTCCAAATATCCCTTTGCCAATTCCACAAGAACAGCTTTAGCGAAAGGCTTCATGAAGGGAAAGATGTAACTCTGTGAGATGAATTAACAGAACACAGAGCAGTTTCTCAGAAAGCTTCTTTCCAGTTTTGAACGGAAGATATTTCCTTTTTCATCATAGCCCTCTATGGGCTTCCAAATATCCCTTTGCCAATCCCACAAGAACAGCCTTAGCAAAAGACTTCTTGAAGGGAAAGATGTAACTCTGTGAGATGAATTAACAGAACACAGAGCAGTTTCTCAGAAAGCTTCTTTCCAGTTTTGAACGGAAGATATTTCCTTTTTCACCATAGCCCTCTATGGGCTTCCAAATATCCCTTGGCCAATTCCCCAAGAACAGCCTTAGCGAAAGGCTTCTTGAAGGGAAAGATGTAACTCTGTGAGATGAATTAACAGAACACAAAGCAGTTTCTCAGAAAGCTTCTTTCCAGTTTTGAACGGAAGATATTTCCTTTTTCACCATAGCCCTCTATGGGCTTCCAAATATCCCTTTGCCAATTCCACAAGAACAGGTTTAGCGAAAGGCTTCTTGAAGGGAAAGATGTAACTCTGTGAGATGAATTAACAGAACACAGAGCAGTTTCTCAGAAAGCTTGTTTCCAGTTTTGAACGGAAGTTATTTCCTTTTTCACCATAGCCCTCTATGGGCTTCCAAATATCCCTTTGCCAATTCCCCAAGAACAGCCTTAGCGAAAGACTTCTTGAAGGGAAAGATGTAACTCGGTGAGATGAATTAAGAGAACACAGAGAGGTTTCTCAGAAAGCTTCTTTCCAGTTTTGAACGGAAGATATTTCCTTTTTCACCATAGCCCTCTATGGGCTTCCAAACATCCCTTTGCCAATTCCACAAGAACAGCCTTAGCGAAAGGCTTCTTGAAGGGAAAGATGTAACTCTGTGAGATGAATTAACGGAACACAGAGCAGTTTCTCAGAAAGCTTCTTTCCAGTTTTGAACGGAAGATATTTCCTTTTTCACCATAGCCCTCTATGGGCTTCCAAATATCCCTTTGCCAATTCCACAAGAACAGCCTTAGCGAAAGGCTTCTTGAAGGGAAAGATGTAACTCTGTGAGATGAATTCACAGAACACAAAGCAGTTTCTCAGAAAGCTTCTTTCCAGTTTTGAACGGAAGATATTTCCTTTTTCACCATAGCCCTCTATGGGCTTCCAAATATCCCTTTGCCAATTCCACAAGAACAGCCTTAGCGAAAGGCTTCTTGAAGGGAAAGATGTAACTCTGTGTGATGAATTAACAGAACACAGAGCAGTTTCTCAGAAAGCTTCTTTCCAGTTTTGAACGGAAGATGTTTCCTTTTTCACCTAACCCTCTATGGGCTTCCAAATATCCCTTTGCCAATTCCCCAAGAACAGCCTTAGCGAAAGGCTTCTTGAAGGGAAAGATGTAACTCTGTGAGATGAATTAACAGAACACAGAGCAGCTTCTCAGAAAGCTTCTTTCCAGTTTTGAATGGAAGATATTTCCTTTTTCACCATAGCCCTCTATGGGCTTCCAAATATCCCTTTGCCAATTCCACAAGAACAGCCTTAGCGAAAGGCTTCTTGAAGGGAAAGATGTAACTCTGTGAGATGAATTAACAGAACACAGAGCAGTTTCTCAGAAACCTTCTTTCCAGTTTTGAACGGAAGATATTTCCTTTTTCACCATAGCCCTCTATGGGCTTCCAAATATCCCTTTGCCAATTCCACAAGAACAGCCTTAGCGAAAGGCTTCTTGAAGGGAAAGATGTAACTCTATGAGATGAATTAACAGAACACAGAGCAGTTTCTCAGAAAGCTTCTTTCCACTTTTGAACGGAAGATGTTTCCTTTTTCACCTAGCCCTCTATGGGCTTCCAAATATCCCTTTGCCAATTCCCCAAGAACAGCCTTAGCGAAAGGCTTCTTGAAGGGAAAGATGTAAATCTGTGAGATGAATTAACAGAACACAGAGCAGTTTCTGAGAAAGCTTCTTTCCAGTTTTGAACGGAAGATATTTCCTTTTTCACCATAGCCCTCTATGGGCTTCCAAATATCCCTTTGCCAATTCCCCAAGAACAGCCTTAGCGAAAGGCTTCTTGAAGGGAAAGATTTAACTCTGTGAGATGAATTAACAGAACACAGAGCAGTTTCTCAGAAAGCTTCTTTCCAGTTTTGAACGGAAGATATTTCCTTTTTCACCATAGCCCTCTATGGGCTTCCAAATATACCTTTGCCAATTCCACAAGAACAGCCTTAGCGAAAGGCTTCTTGAAGGGAAAGATGTAACTCTGTGAGATGAATTAACAGAACACAGAGCAGTTTCTCAGAATGTTTCTTTCCAGTTTTGAACGGAAGATATTTCCTTTTTCACCATAGCCCTCTATGGGCTTCCAAATATCCCTTTGCCAATTCCACAAGAACAGCCTTAGCGAAAGGCTTCTTGAAGGGAAAGATGTAACTCTATGAGATGAATTAACAGAACACAGAGCAGTTTCTCAGAAAGCTTCTTTCCAGTTTTGAACGGAAGATGTTTCCTTTTTCACCTAGCCCTCTATGGGCTTCCAAATATCCCTTTGCCAATTCCACAAGAACAGCCTTAGCGAAAGGCTTCTTGAAGGGAAAGATGTAACTCTGTGAGATGAATTAACAGAACACAGAGCAGTTTCTCAGAAAGCTTCTTTCCAGTTTTGAACGGAAGTTATTTCCTTTTTCACCATAGCCCTCTATGGGCTTCCAAATATCCCTTTGCCAATTCCCCAAGAACAGCCTTAGCGAAAGGCTTCTTGAAGGGAAAGATGTAACTCTGTGAGATGAATTAACAGAACACAGAGCAGTTTCTCAGAAAGCTTCTTTCCAGTTTTGAACGGAAGATGTTTCCTTTTTCACCTAGCCCTCTATGGGCTTCCAAATATCCCTTTGCCAATTCCCCAAGAACAGCCTTAGCGAAAGGCTTCTTGAAGGGAAAGATGTAACTCTGTGAGATGAATTAACAGAACACAGAGCAGCTTCTCAGAAAGCTTCTTTCCAGTTTTGAACGGAAGATATTTCCTTTTTCACCATAGCCCTCTATGGGCTTCCAAATATCACTTTGCCAATTCCACAAGAACAGCCTTAGCGAAAGGCTTCTTGAAGGGAAACATGTAACTCTGTGAGATGAATTAACAGAACACAGAGCAGTTTCTCAGAAAGCTTCTTTCCAGTTTTGAACGCAAGATATTTCCTTTTTCACCAAAGCCCTCTATGGGCTTCCAAATATGCCTTTGCCAATTCCCCAAGAACAGCCTTAGAGAAAGGCTTCTTGAAGGGAAAGATGTAACTCTGTGAGATGAATTAACAGAACACAGAGCAGTTTCTCAGAAAGCTTCTTTCCAGTTTTGAACGGAAGATATTTCCTTTTCACCATAGCCCTCTATGAGCTTCCAAATATCCCTTTGCCAATTCCACAAGAACAGGTTTAGCGAAAGGCTTCTTGAAGGGAAAGATGTAACTCTGTGAGATGAATTAACAGTACACAGAGCAGTTTCTCAGAAAGCTTCTTTCCAGTTTTGAACGGAAGATATTTCCTTTTTCACCATAGCCCTCTATGGGCTTCCAAATATCCCTTTGCCAATTCCACAAGAACAGCTTTAGCGAAAGACTTCATGAAGGGAAAGATGTAACTCTGTGAGATGAATTAACAGAACACAGAGCAGTTTCTCAGAAAGCTTCTTTCCAGTTTTGAACGGAAGATATTTCCTTTTTCACCATAGCCCTCTATGGGCTTCCAAATATCCCTTTGCCAATTCCCCAAGAACAGCCTTAGCGAAAGACTTCTTGAAGGGAAAGATGTAACTCGGTGAGATGAATTAAGAGAACACAGAGAGGTTTCTCAGAAAGCTTCTTTCCAGTTTTGAACGGAAGATATTTCCTTTTTCACCATAGCCCTCTATGGGCTTCCAAATATCCCTTTGCCAATTCCACAAGAACAGCCTTAGCGAAAGGCTTCTTGAAGGGAAACATGTAACTCTGTGAGATGAATTAACGGAACACAGAGCAGTTTCTCAGAAAGCTTCTTTCCAGTTTTGAACGGAAGATATTTCCTTTTTCACCATAGCCCTCTATGGGCTTCCAAATATCCCTTTGCCAATGCCACAAGAACAGCCTTAGCGAAAGGCTTCTTGAAGGGAAAGATGTAACTCTGTGAGATGAATTCACAGAACACAAAGCAGTTTCTCAGAAAGCTTCTTTCCAGTTTTGAACGGAAGATATTTCCTTTTTCACCATAGCCCTCTATGGGCTTCCAAATATCCCTTTGCCAATTCCACAAGAACAGCCTTAGCGAAAGGCTTCTTGAAGGGAAAGATGTAACTCTGTGTGATGAATTAACAGAACACAGAGCAGTTTCTCAGAAAGCTTCTTTCCAGTTTTGAACGGAAGATGTTTCCTTTTTCACCTAGCCCTCTATGGGCTTCCAAATATCCCTTTGCCAATTCCACAAGAACAGCCTTAGCGAAAGGCTTCTTGAAGGGAAAGATGTAACTCTGTGAGATGAATTAACAGAACACAGAGCAGCTTCTCAGAAAGCTTCTTTCCAGTTTTGAACGGAAGATATTTCCTTTTTCACCATAGCCCACTATGGGCTTCCAAATATCCCTTTGCCAATTCCACAAGAACAGCCTTAGCGAAAGGCTTCTTGAAGGGAAACATGTAACTCTGTGAGATGAATTAACAGAACACATAGCAGTTTCTCAGAAAGCTTCTTTCCAGTTTTGAACGGAAGATATTTCCTTTTTCACCATAGCCCTCTATGGGCTTCCAAATATCCCTTTGCCAATGCCACAAGAACAGCCTTAGCGAAAGGCTTCTTGAAGGGAAAGATGTAACTCTGTGAGATGAATTCACAGAACACAAAGCAGTTTCTCAGAAAGCTTCTTTCCAGTTTTGAACGGAAGATATTTCCTTTTTCACCATAGCCCTCTATGGGCTTCCAAATATCCCTTTGACAATTCCACAAGAACAGCCTTAGCCAAAGGCTTCTTGAAGGGAAAGATGTAACTCTGTGAGATGAATTAACAGAACACAGAGCAGTTTCTCAGAAAGCTTCTTTCCAGTTTTGAACGGAAGATGTTTCCTTTTTCACCTAGCCCTCTATGGGCTTCCAAATATCCCTTTGCCAATTCCCCAAGAACAGCCTTAGCGAAAGGCTTCTTGAAGGGAAAGATGTAACTCTGTGAGATGAATTAACAGAACACAGAGCAGCTTCTCAGAAAGCTTCTTTCCAGTTTTGAACGGAAGATATTTCCTTTTTCACCATAGCCCTCTATGGGCTTCCAAATATCCCTTTGCCAATTCCACAAGAACAGCCTTAGCGAAAGGCTTCTTGAAGGGAAACATGTAACTCTGTGAGATGAATTAACAGAACACAGAGCAGTTTCTCAGAAAGCTTCTTTCCAGTTTTGAACGGAAGATATTTCCTTTTTCACCATAGCCCTCTATGGGCTTCCAAATATCCCTTTGCCAATTCCACAAGAACAGCCTTAGAGAAAGGCTTCTTGAAGGGAAAGATGTAACTCTGTGAGATGAATTAACAGAACACAGAGCAGCTTCTCAGAAAGCTTCTTTCCAGTTTTGAACGGAAGATATTTCCTTTTTCACCATAGCCCTCTATGGGCTTCCAAATATCACTTTGCCAATTCCACAAGAACAGCCTTAGCGAAAGGCTTCTTGAAGGGAAACATGTAACTCTGTGAGATGAATTAACAGAACACAGAGCAGTTTCTCAGAAAGCTTCTTTCCAGTTTTGAACGCAAGATATTTCCTTTTTCACCAAAGCCCTCTATGGGCTTCCAAATATGCCTTTGCCAATTCCCCAAGAACAGCCTTAGAGAAAGGCTTCTTGAAGGGAAAGATGTAACTCTGTGAGATGAATTAACAGAACACAGAGCAGTTTCTCAGAAAGCTTCTTTCCAGTTTTGAACGGAAGATATTTCCTTTTCACCATAGCCCTCTATGAGCTTCCAAATATCCCTTTGCCAATTCCACAAGAACAGGTTTAGCGAAAGGCTTCTTGAAGGGAAAGATGTAACTCTGTGAGATGAATTAACAGTACACAGAGCAGTTTCTCAGAAAGCTTCTTTCCAGTTTTGAACGGAAGATATTTCCTTTTTCACCATAGCCCTCTATGGGCTTCCAAATATCCCTTTGCCAATTCCACAAGAACAGCTTTAGCGAAAGACTTCATGAAGGGAAAGATGTAACTCTGTGAGATGAATTAACAGAACACAGAGCAGTTTCTCAGAAAGCTTCTTTCCAGTTTTGAACGGAAGATATTTCCTTTTTCACCATAGCCCTCTATGGGCTTCCAAATATCCCTTTGCCAATTCCCCAAGAACAGCCTTAGCGAAAGACTTCTTGAAGGGAAAGATGTAACTCGGTGAGATGAATTAAGAGAACACAGAGAGGTTTCTCAGAAAGCTTCTTTCCAGTTTTGAACGGAAGATATTTCCTTTTTCACCATAGCCCTCTATGGGCTTCCAAATATCCCTTTGCCAATTCCACAAGAACAGCCTTAGCGAAAGGCTTCTTGAAGGGAAACATGTAACTCTGTGAGATGAATTAACGGAACACAGAGCAGTTTCTCAGAAAGCTTCTTTCCAGTTTTGAACGGAAGATATTTCCTTTTTCACCATAGCCCTCTATGGGCTTCCAAATATCCCTTTGCCAATGCCACAAGAACAGCCTTAGCGAAAGGCTTCTTGAAGGGAAAGATGTAACTCTGTGAGATGAATTCACAGAACACAAAGCAGTTTCTCAGAAAGCTTCTTTCCAGTTTTGAACGGAAGATATTTCCTTTTTCACCATAGCCCTCTATGGGCTTCCAAATATCCCTTTGCCAATTCCACAAGAACAGCCTTAGCGAAAGGCTTCTTGAAGGGAAAGATGTAACTCTGTGTGATGAATTAACAGAACACAGAGCAGTTTCTCAGAAAGCTTCTTTCCAGTTTTGAACGGAAGATGTTTCCTTTTTCACCTAGCCCTCTATGGGCTTCCAAATATCCCTTTGCCAATTCCACAAGAACAGCCTTAGCGAAAGGCTTCTTGAAGGGAAAGATGTAACTCTGTGAGATGAATTAACAGAACACAGAGCAGCTTCTCAGAAAGCTTCTTTCCAGTTTTGAACGGAAGATATTTCCTTTTTCACCATAGCCCACTATGGGCTTCCAAATATCCCTTTGCCAATTCCACAAGAACAGCCTTAGCGAAAGGCTTCTTGAAGGGAAACATGTAACTCTGTGAGATGAATTAACAGAACACATAGCAGTTTCTCAGAAAGCTTCTTTCCAGTTTTGAACGGAAGATATTTCCTTTTTCACCATAGCCCTCTATGGGCTTCCAAATATCCCTTTGCCAATGCCACAAGAACAGCCTTAGCGAAAGGCTTCTTGAAGGGAAAGATGTAACTCTGTGAGATGAATTCACAGAACACAAAGCAGTTTCTCAGAAAGCTTCTTTCCAGTTTTGAACGGAAGATATTTCCTTTTTCACCATAGCCCTCTATGGGCTTCCAAATATCCCTTTGACAATTCCACAAGAACAGCCTTAGCCAAAGGCTTCTTGAAGGGAAAGATGTAACTCTGTGAGATGAATTAACAGAACACAGAGCAGTTTCTCAGAAAGCTTCTTTCCAGTTTTGAACGGAAGATGTTTCCTTTTTCACCTAGCCCTCTATGGGCTTCCAAATATCCCTTTGCCAATTCCCCAAGAACAGCCTTAGCGAAAGGCTTCTTGAAGGGAAAGATGTAACTCTGTGAGATGAATTAACAGAACACAGAGCAGCTTCTCAGAAAGCTTCTTTCCAGTTTTGAACGGAAGATATTTCCTTTTTCACCATAGCCCTCTATGGGCTTCCAAATATCCCTTTGCCAATTCCACAAGAACAGCCTTAGCGAAAGGCTTCTTGAAGGGAAACATGTAACTCTGTGAGATGAATTAACAGAACACAGAGCAGTTTCTCAGAAAGCTTCTTTCCAGTTTTGAACGGAAGATATTTCCTTTTTCACCATAGCCCTCTATGGGCTTCCAAATATCCCTTTGCCAATTCCACAAGAACAGCCTTAGAGAAAGGCTTCTTGAAGGGAAAGATGTAACTCTGTGAGATGAATTAACAGAACACAGAGCAGTTTCTCAGAAAGCTTCTTTCCAGTTTTGAACGGAAGATATTTCCTTCTTCACCATAGCCCTCTATGGGGTTCCAAATATCCCTTTGCCAATTCCACAAGAACAGCCTTAGCGAAAGGCTTCTTGAAGGGAAAGATGTAACTCTGTGAGATGAATTAACAGAACACAGAGCAGTTTCTCAGAAAGCTTCTTTCCAGTTTTGAACGGAAGTTATTTCCTTTTTCACCATAGCCCTCTATGGGCTTCCAAATATCTCTTTGCCAATTCCCCAAGAACAGCCTTAGCGAAAGACTTCTTGAAGGGAAAGATGTAACTCTGTGAGATGAATTAAGAGAACACAGAGAGGTTTCTCAGAAAGCTTCTTTCCAGTTTTGAACGGAAGATATTTCCTTTTTCACCATAGCCCTCTATGGGCTTCCAAATATCCCTTTGCCAATGCCACAAGAACAGCCTTGGCGAAAGGCTTCTTGAAGGGAAAGATGTAACTCTGTGAGATGAATTCACAGAACACAAAGCAGTTTCTCAGAAAGCTTCTTTCCAGTTTTGAACGGAAGATATTTCCTTTTTCACCATAGCCCTCTATGGGCTTCCAAATATCCCTTTGCCAATTCCACAAGAACAGCCTTAGCGAAAGGCTTCTTGAAGGGAAAGATGTAACTCTGTGAGATGAATTAACAGAACACAGAGCAGTTTCTCAGAAAGCTTCTTTCCAGTTTTGAACGGAAGATGTTTCCTTTTTCACCTAGCCCTCTATGGGCTTCCAAATATCCCTTTGCCAATTCCCCAAGAACAGCCTTAGCGAAAGGCTTCTGGAAGGGAAAGATGTAACTCTGTGAGATGAATTAACAGAACACAGAGCAGCTTCTCAGAAAGCTTCTTTCCAGTTTTGAACGGAGAATATTTCCTTTTTCACCATAGCCCTCTATGGGCTTCCAAATATCCCTTTGCCAATTCCACAAGAACAGCCTTAGCGAAAGGCTTCTTGAAGGGAAACATGTAACTCTGTGAGATGAATTAACAGAACACAGAGCAGTTTCTCAGAAAGCTTCTTTCCAGTTTTGAACGGAAGATATTTCCTTTTTCACCATAGCCCTCTATGGGCTTCCAAATATCCCTTTGCCAATTCCACAAGAACAGGTTTAGCGAAAGACTTCTTGAAGGGAAAGATGTATCTCTGTGAGATGAATTAACAGAACACAGAGCAGTTTCTCAGAAAGCTTCTTTCCAGTTTTGAACGGAAGATATTTCCTTTTTCACCATAGCCCTCTATGGGCTTCCAAATATCCCTTGGCCAATTCCCCAAGAACAGCCTTAGCGAAAGGCTTCTTGAAGGGAAAGATGTAACTCTGTGAGATGAATTAACAGAACACAGAGCAGTTTCTCAGAAAGCTTCTTTCCAGTTTTGAACGGAAGATATTTCCTTTTTCACCATAGCCCTCTATGGGCTTCCAAATATCCCTTTGCCAATCCCACAAGAACAGCCTTAGCGAAAGGCTTCTTGAAGGGAAAGATGTAACTCTGTGAGATGAATTAACAGAACACAGAGCAGCTTCTCAGAAAGCTTCTTTCCAGTTTTGAACGGAAGATATTTCCTTTTTCACCATAGCCCTCTATGGGCTTCCAAATATCCCTTTGCCAATTCCACAAGAACAGCCTTAGTGAAAGGCTTCTTGAAGGGAAACATGTAACTCTGTGAGATGAATTAACAGAACACAGAGCAGTTTCTCAGAAAGCTTCTTTCCAGTTTTGAACGGAAGATATTTCCTTTTTCACCATAGCCCTCTATGTGCTTCCAAATATCCCTTTGCCAATTCCCCAAGAACAGCCTTAGAGAAAGGCTTCTTGAAGGGAAAGATGTAACTCTGTGAGATGAATTAACAGAACACAGAGCAGTTTCTCAGAAAGCTTCTTTCCAGTTTTGAACGGAAGATATTTCCTTTTTCACCATAGCCCTCTATGGGCTTCCAAATATCAATTTGCCAATTCCAGAAGAACAGGTTTAGCGAAAGGCTTCTTGAAGGGAAAGATGTAACTCTGTGAGATGAATTAACAGTACACAGAGCAGTTTCTCAGAAAGCTTCTTTCCAGTTTTGAACGGAAGATATTTCCTTTTTCACCATAGCCCTCTATGGGCTTCCAAATATCCCTTTGCCAATTCCACAAGAGCAGCCTTAGCGAAAGGCTTCTGGAAGGGAAAGATGTAACTCTGTGAGATGACTTAACGGAACACAGAGCAGTTTCTCAGAAAGCTTCTTTCCACTTTTGAAAGGAAGATATTTCCTTTTTCACCATAGCCCTCTATGGGCTTCCAAATATCCCTTTGCCAATTCCACAAGAACAGCCTTAGCGAAAGGCTTCTTGAAGGGAAAGATGTAACTCTGTGAGATGAATTAACAGAACACAGAGCAGTTTCTCAGAAAGCTTCTTTCCAGTTTTGAACGGAAGATATTTTCTTTTTCACCATAGCCCTCTATGGGCTTCCAAATACCCCTTTGCCAATTCCACAAGAACAGCCTTAGCGAACGGCTTCTTGAAGGGAAAGATGTAACTCTGTGAGATGAATTAACAGAACACAGAGCAGTTTCTCAGAAAGCTTCTTTCCAGTTTTGAACGGAAGATGTTTCCTTTTTCACCTAGCCCTCTATGGGCTTCCAAATATCCCTTTGCCAATTCCACAAGAACAGCCTTAGCGAAAGGCTTCTAGAACGGAAAGATTTAACTCTGTGAGATGAATTAACAGAACACAGAGCAGTTTCTCAGAAAGCTTCTTTCCAGTTTTGAACGGAAGATAATTCCTTTTTCACCATAGCCCTCTATGGGCTTCCAAATATCCCTTTGCCAATTCCCCAAGAACAGCCTTAGCGAAAGGCTTCTTGAAGGGAAAGATGTATCTCTGTGAGATGAATTAACAGAACACAGAGCAGTTTCTCAGAAAGCTTCTTTCCAGTTTTGAACGGAAGATATTTCCTTTTTCACCATAGCCCTCTATGGGCTTCCAAATATCCCTTTGCCAATTCCACAAGAACAGGTTTAGCGAAAGGCTTCTTGAAGGGAAGGATGTAACTCTGTGAGATGAATTAACAGAACACAGAGCAGTTTCTCAGAAAGATTCTTTCCAGTTTTGAACGGAAGTTATTTCCTTTTTCACCATAGCCCTCTATGGGCTTCCAAATATCCCTTTGCCAATTCCCCAAGAACAGCCTTAGCGAAAGACTTCTTGAAGGGAAAGATGTAACTCTGTGAGATGAATTAAGAGAACACAGAGAGGTTTCTCAGAAAGCTTCTTTCCAGTTTTGAACGGAAGATATTTCCTTTTTCACCATAGCCCTCTATGGGCTTCCAAATATCCCTTTGCCAATTCCACAAGAACAGCCTTAGCGAAAGACTTCTTGAAGGGAAAGATGTAACTCTGTGATATGAATTAACAGAACACAGAGCAGTTTCTCAGAAAGCTTCTTTCCAGTTTTGAACGGACGATATTTCCTTTTTCACCATAGCCCTCTATGGGCTTCCAAATATCTCCTTGCCAATTCCACAAGAACAGCCTTAGAGAAAGGCTTCTTGAAGGGATACATGTAACTCTGTGAGATGAATTAACAGAACACAGAGCAGTTTCTCAGAAAGGTTCTTTCCAGTTTTGAACGGAAGATATTTCCTTTTTCACCATAGCCCTCTATGGGCTTCCAAATATCCCTTTGCCAATTCCACAAGAACAGCCTTAGCGAAAGCCTTCTGAAGGGAAAGATGTAACTCTGTGAGATGAATTAACAGAACACAGAGCAGTTTCGCAGAAAGCTTCTTTCCAGTTTTGAACGAAAGATATTTCCTTTTTCACCATAGCCCTCTATGGGTTTCCAAATATCCCTTTGCCAATTTCACAAGAACAGCCTTAGCGAAAGGCTTCTTGAAGGGAAAGATGTAACTCTGTGAGATGAATTAACAGAACACAGAGCAGTTTCTCAGAAAGCTTCTTTCCAATTTTGAACGGAAGATATTTCCTTTTTCACCATAGCCCTCTATGGGCTTCCAAATAACCCTTTGCCAATTCCACAAGAACAGCCTTAGCGAAAGGCTTCTTGAAGGGAAAGATGTAACTCTGTGAGATGAATTAACAGAACACAGAGCAGTTTCTCAGAAAGCTTCTTTCCAGTTTTGAACGGAAGATATTTCCTTTTTCACCATAGCCCTCTTTGGGCTTCCAAATATCCCTTTGCCAATTCCACAAGAACAGCCTAAGCGAAAGACTTCTTGAAGGGAAAGATGTAACTCTGTGAGATGAAGTAACGGAACACAGATCAGTTTCTCTGAAAGCTTCTTTCCAGTTTTGAACGGAAGATATTTCCTTTTTCACCATAGCCCTCTATGGGCTTCCAAATATCCCTTTGCCAATTCCACAAGAACAGCCTTAGCGAAAGGCTTCATGAAGGGAAAGATGTAACTCTGTGAGATGAATTAACAGAACACAGAGCAGTTTCTCAGAAACAGCAGTTTCCAGTTTTGAACGGAAGATATTTCCTTTTTCACCATAGCCCTCTATGGGCTTCCAAATATCCCTTTGCCAATCCCACAAGAACAGCCTTAGAGAAAGACTTCTGGAAGGGAAAGATGTAACTCTGTGAGATGAATTAAGAGAACACAGAGAGGTTTCTCAGAAAGCTTCTTTCCAGTTTTGAACGGAAGATATTTCCTTTTTCACCATAGCCCTCTATGGGCTTCCAAATATCCCTTTGCCAATTCCCCAAGAACAGCCTTAGCGAAAGGCTTCTTGAAGGGAAAGATGTATCTCTGTGAGATGAATTAACAGAACACAGAGCAGTTTCTCAGAAAGCTTCTTTCCAGTTTTGAACGGAAGATATTTCCTTTTTCACCATAGCCCTCTATGGGCTTCCAAATATCCCTTTGCCAATTCCACAAGAACAGGTTTAGCGAAAGGCTTCTTGAAGGGAAGGATGTAACTCTGTGAGATGAATTAACAGAACACAGAGCAGTTTCTCAGAAAGATTCTTTCCAGTTTTGAACGGAAGTTATTTCCTTTTTCACCATAGCCCTCTATGGGCTTCCAAATATCCCTTTGCCAATTCCCCAAGAACAGCCTTAGCGAAAGACTTCTTGAAGGGAAAGATGTAACTCTGTGAGATGAATTAAGAGAACACAGAGAGGTTTCTCAGAAAGCTTCTTTCCAGTTTTGAACGGAAGATATTTCCTTTTTCACCATAGCCCTCTATGGGCTTCCAAATATCCCTTTGCCAATTCCACAAGAACAGCCTTAGCGAAAGACTTCTTGAAGGGAAAGATGTAACTCTGTGATATGAATTAACAGAACACAGAGCAGTTTCTCAGAAAGCTTCTTTCCAGTTTTGAACGGACGATATTTCCTTTTTCACCATAGCCCTCTATGGGCTTCCAAATATCTCCTTGCCAATTCCACAAGAACAGCCTTAGAGAAAGGCTTCTTGAAGGGATACATGTAACTCTGTGAGATGAATTAACAGAACACAGAGCAGTTTCTCAGAAAGGTTCTTTCCAGTTTTGAACGGAAGATATTTCCTTTTTCACCATAGCCCTCTATGGGCTTCCAAATATCCCTTTGCCAATTCCACAAGAACAGCCTTAGCGAAAGCCTTCTGAAGGGAAAGATGTAACTCTGTGAGATGAATTAACAGAACACAGAGCAGTTTCGCAGAAAGCTTCTTTCCAGTTTTGAACGAAAGATATTTCCTTTTTCACCATAGCCCTCTATGGGTTTCCAAATATCCCTTTGCCAATTTCACAAGAACAGCCTTAGCGAAAGGCTTCTTGAAGGGAAAGATGTAACTCTGTGAGATGAATTAACAGAACACAGAGCAGTTTCTCAGAAAGCTTCTTTCCAATTTTGAACGGAAGATATTTCCTTTTTCACCATAGCCCTCTATGGGCTTCCAAATAACCCTTTGCCAATTCCACAAGAACAGCCTTAGCGAAAGGCTTCTTGAAGGGAAAGATGTAACTCTGTGAGATGAATTAACAGAACACAGAGCAGTTTCTCAGAAAGCTTCTTTCCAGTTTTGAACGGAAGATATTTCCTTTTTCACCATAGCCCTCTTTGGGCTTCCAAATATCCCTTTGCCAATTCCACAAGAACAGCCTAAGCGAAAGACTTCTTGAAGGGAAAGATGTAACTCTGTGAGATGAAGTAACGGAACACAGATCAGTTTCTCTGAAAGCTTCTTTCCAGTTTTGAACGGAAGATATTTCCTTTTTCACCATAGCCCTCTATGGGCTTCCAAATATCCCTTTGCCAATTCCACAAGAACAGCCTTAGCGAAAGGCTTCATGAAGGGAAAGATGTAACTCTGTGAGATGAATTAACAGAACACAGAGCAGTTTCTCAGAAACAGCAGTTTCCAGTTTTGAACGGAAGATATTTCCTTTTTCACCATAGCCCTCTATGGGCTTCCAAATATCCCTTTGCCAATCCCACAAGAACAGCCTTAGAGAAAGACTTCTGGAAGGGAAAGATGTAACTCTGTGAGATGAATTAAGAGAACACAGAGAGGTTTCTCAGAAAGCTTCTTTCCAGTTTTGAACGGAAGATATTTCCTTTTTCACCATAGCCCTCTATGGGCTTCCAAATATCCCTTTGCCAATGCCACAAGAAGAGCCTTAGCGAAAGGCTTCTTGAAGGGAAAGATGTAACTCTGTGAGATGAATTAACAGAACACAGAGCAGTTTCTCAGAAAGCTTCTTTCCAGTTTTGAACGGAAGATATTTCCTTTTTCACCATAGCCCTCTATGGGCTTCCAAGTATCCCTTTGCCAATTCCACAAGAACAGCCTTAGCGAAAGACTTCTTGAAGGGAATGATGTAACTCTGTGAGATGAATTAACAGAACACAGAGAGGTTTCTCAGAAAGCTTCTTTCCAGTTTTGAACGGAAGATATTTCCTTTTTCACCATAGCCCTCTATGGGCTTCCAAATATCCCTTTGCCAATTCCACAAGAACAGCCTTAGCGAAAGGCTTCTTGAAGGGAAAGATGTAAGTCTGTGAGATGAATTAACGGAACACAGAGCAGTTTCTCAGAAAGCTTCTTTCCACTTTTGAACGGAAGATATTTCCTTTTTCACCATAGCCCTCTATGGGCTTCCAAATATCCCTTTGCCAATTCCACAAGAACAGCCTTAGCGAAAGGCTTCTTGAAGGGAAAGATGTAACTCTGTGAGATGAATTAACAGAACACAGAGCAGTTTCTCAGAAAGCTTCTTTCCAGTTTTGAACGGAAGTTTTTTCCTTTTTCACCATAGCCCTCTATGGGCTTCCAAATATCTCTTTGCCAATTCCCCAAGAACAGCCTTAGCGAAAGACATCTTGAAGGGAAAGATGTAACTCTGTGAGATGAATTAAGAGAACACAGAGAGGTTTCTCAGAAAGCTTCTTTCCAGTTTTGAACGGAAGATATTTCCTTTTTCACCATAGCCCTCTATGGGCTTCCAAATATCCCTTTGCCAATGCCACAAGAACAGCCATGGCGAAAGGCTTCTTGAAGGGAAAGATGTAACTCTGTGAGATGAATTCACAGAACACAAAGCAGTTTCTCAGAAAGCTTCTTTCCAGTTTTGAACGGAAGATATTTCCTTTTTCACCATAGCCCTCTATGGGCTTCCAAATATCCCTTTGCCAATTCCACAAGAACAGCCTTAGCGAAAGGCTTCTTGAAGGGAAAGATGTAACTCTGTGAGATGAATTAACAGAACACAGAGCAGTTTCTCAGAAAGCTTCTTTCCAGTTTTGAACGGAAGATGTTTCCTTTTTCACCTAGCCCTCTATGGGCTTCCAAATATCCCTTTGCCAATTCCCCAAGAACAGCCTTAGCGAAAGGCTTCTTGAAGGGAAAGATGTAACTCTGTGAGATGAATTAACAGAACACAGAGCAGCTTCTCAGAAAGCTTCTTTCCAGTTTTGAACGGAAGATATTTCCTTTTTCACCATAGTCCTCTATGGGCTTCCAAATATCCCTTTGCCAATTCCACAAGAACAGCCTTAGCGAAAGGCTTCTTGAAGGGAAACATGTAACTCTGTGAGATGAATTAACAGAACACAGAGCAGTTTCTCAGAAAGCTTCTTTCCAGTTTTGAACGGAAGATATTTCCTTTTTCACCATAGCCCTCTATGGGCTTCCAAATATCCCTTTGCCAATTCCCCAAGAACAGCCTTAGAGAAAGGCTTCTTGAAGGGAAAGATGTAACTCTGTGAGATGAATTAACAGAACACAGAGCAGTTTCTCAGAAAGCTTCTTTCCAGTTTTGAACGGAAGATATTTCCTTTTTCACCATAGCCCTCTATGGGCTTCCAAATATCCCTTTGCCAATTCCACAAGAACAGGTTTAGCGAAAGGCTTCTGGAAGGGAAAGATGTAACTCTGTGAGATGAATTAACAGAACACAGAGCAGTTTCTCAGAAAGCTTCTTTCCAGTTTTGAACGGAAGATATTTCCTTTTTCACCATAGCCCTCTATGGGCTTCCAAATATCCCTTTGCCAATTCCACAAGAACAGCTTTAGCGAAAGGCTTCATGAAGGGAAAGATGTAACTCTGTGAGATGAATTAACAGAACACAGAGCAGTTTCTCAGAAAGCTTCTTTCCAGTTTTGAACGGAAGATATTTCCTTTTTCACCATAGCCCTCTATGGGCTTCCAAATATGCCTTTGCCAATCCCACAAGAACAGCCTTAGCGAAAGACTTCTTGAAGGGAAAGATGTAACTCTGTGAGATGAATTAACAGAACACAGAGCAGTTTCTCAGAAAGCTTCTTTCCAGTTTTGAACGGAAGATATTTCCTTTTTCACCATAGCCCTCTATGGGCTTCCAAATATCCCTTGGCCAATTCCCCAAGAACAGCCTTAGAGAAAGGATTCTTGAAGGGAAAGATGTAACTCTGTGAGATGAATTAACAGAACACAAAGCAGTTTCTCAGAAAGCTTCTTTCCAGTTTTGAACGGAAGATATTTCCTTTTTCACCATAGCCCTCTATGGGCTTCCAAATATCCCTTTGCCAATTCCACAAGAACAGGTTTAGCGAAAGGCTTCTTGAAGGGAAAGATGTAACTCTGTGAGATGAATTAACAGAACACAGAGCAGTTTCTCAGAAAGCTTGTTTCCAGTTTTGAACGGAAGTTATTTCCTTTTTCACCATAGCCCTCTATGGGCTTCGAAATATCCCTTTGCCAATTCCCCAAGAACAGCCTTAGCGAAAGACTTCTTGAAGGGAAAGATGTAACTCGGTGAGATGAATTAAGAGAACACAGAGAGGTTTCTCAGAAAGCTTCTTTCCAGTTTTGAACGGAAGATATTTCCTTTTTCACCATAGCCCTCTATGGGCTTCCAAATATCCCTTTGCCAATTCCACAAGAACAGCCTTAGCGAAAGGCTTCTTGAAGGGAAAGATGTAACTCTGTGAGATGAATTAACGGAACACAGAGCAGTTTCTCCGAAAGCTTCTTTCCAGTTTTGAACGGAAGATATTTCCTTTTTCACCATAGCCCTCTATGGGCTTCCAAATATCCCTTTGCCAATGCCACAAGAACAGCCTTAGCGAAAGGCTTCTTGAAGGGAAAGATGTAACTCTGTGAGATGAATTCACAGAACACAAAGCAGTTTCTCAGAAAGCTTCTTTCCAGTTTTGAACGGAAGATATTTCCTTTTTCACCATAGCCCTCTATGGGCTTCCAAATATCCCTTTGCCAATTCCACAAGAACAGCCTTAGCGAAAGGCTTCTTGAAGGGAAAGATGTAACTCTGTGTGATGAATTAACAGAACACAGAGCAGTTTCTCAGAAAGCTTCTTTCCAGTTTTGAACGGAAGATGTTTCCTTTTTCACCTAGCCCTCTATGGGCTTCCAAATATCCCTTTGCCAATTCCCCAAGAACAGCCTTAGCGAAAGGCTTCTTGAAGGGAAAGATGTAACTCTGTGAGATGAATTAACAGAACACAGAGCAGCTTCTCAGAAAGCTTCTTTCCAGTTTTGAACGGAAGATATTTCCTTTTTCACCATAGCCCTCTATGGGCTTCCAAATATCCCTTTGCCAATACCACAAGAACAGCCTGAGCGAAAGGCTTCTTGAAGGGAAAGATGTAGCTCTGTGAGATGAATTAACAGAACACAGAGCAGTTTCTCAGAAAGCTGCTTTCCAGTTTTGAACGGAAGATATTTCGTTTTTCACCATAGCCCTCTATGGGCTTCCAAATATCCCTTTGCCAATTCCCCAAGAACAGCCTTAGAGAAAGGCTTCTTGAAGGGAAAGATGTAACTCTGTGAGATGAATTAACAGAACACAGAGCAGTTTCTCAGAAACCTTCTTTCCAGTTTTGAACGGAAGATATTTCCTTTTTCACCATAGCCCTCTATGGGCTTCCAAATATCCCTTTGCCAATTCCACAAGAACAGCCTTAGCGAAAGGCTTCTTGAAGGGAAAGATGTAACTCTATGAGATGAATTAACAGAACACAGAGCAGTTTCTCAGAAAGCTTCTTTCCACTTTTGAACGGAAGATGTTTCCTTTTTCACCTAGCCCTCTATGGGCTTCCAAATATCCCTTTGCCAATTCCCCAAGAACAGCCTTAGCGAAAGGCTTCTTGAAGTGAAAGATGTAACTCTGTGAGATGAATTAACAGAACACAGAGCAGTTTCTCAGAAAGCTTCTTTCCAGTTTTGAACGGAAGTTATTTCCTTTTTCACCATAGCCCTCTATGGGCTTCCAAATATCCCTTTGCCAATTCCCCAAGAACAGCCTTAGCGAAAGGCTTCTTGAAGGGAAAGATGTAACTCTGTGAGATGAATTAACAGAACACAGAGCAGTTTCTCAGAAAGCTTCTTTCCAGTTTTGAACGGAAGATGTTTCCTTTTTCACCTAGCCCTCTATGGGCTTCCAAATATCCCTTTGCCAATTCCCCAAGAACAGCCTTAGCGAAAGGCTTCTTGAAGGGAAAGATGTAACTCTGTGAGATGAATTAACAGAACACAGAGCAGCTTCTCAGAAAGCTTCTTTCCAGTTTTGAACGGAAGATATTTCCTTTTTCACCATAGCCCTCTATGGGCTTCCAAATATCACTTTGCCAATTCCACAAGAACAGCCTTAGCGAAAGGCTTTTTGAAGGGAAACATGTAACTCTGTGAGATGAATTAACAGAACACAGAGCAGTTTCTCAGAAAGCTTCTTTCCAGTTTTGAACGGAAGATATTTCGTTTTTCACCATAGCCCTCTATGGGCTTCCAAATATCCCTTTGCCAATTCCCCAAGAACAGCCTTAGAGAAAGGCTTCTTGAAGGGAAAGATGTAACTCTGTGAGATGAATTAACAGAACACAGAGCAGTTTCTCAGAAACCTTCTTTCCAGTTTTGAACGGAAGATATTTCCTTTTTCACCATAGCCCTCTATGGGCTTCCAAATATCCCTTTGCCAATTCCACAAGAACAGCCTTAGCGAAAGGCTTCTTGAAGGGAAAGATGTAACTCTATGAGATGAATTAACAGAACACAGAGCAGTTTCTCAGAAAGCTTCTTTCCACTTTTGAACGGAAGATGTTTCCTTTTTCACCTAGCCCTCTATGGGCTTCCAAATATCCCTTTGCCAATTCCCCAAGAACAGCCTTAGCGAAAGGCTTCTTGAAGTGAAAGATGTAACTCTGTGAGATGAATTAACAGAACACAGAGCAGTTTCTCAGAAAGCTTCTTTCCAGTTTTGAACGGAAGTTATTTCCTTTTTCACCATAGCCCTCTATGGGCTTCCAAATATCCCTTTGCCAATTCCCCAAGAACAGCCTTAGCGAAAGGCTTCTTGAAGGGAAAGATGTAACTCTGTGAGATGAATTAACAGAACACAGAGCAGTTTCTCAGAAAGCTTCTTTCCAGTTTTGAACGGAAGATGTTTCCTTTTTCACCTAGCCCTCTATGGGCTTCCAAATATCCCTTTGCCAATTCCCCAAGAACAGCCTTAGCGAAAGGCTTCTTGAAGGGAAAGATGTAACTCTGTGAGATGAATTAACAGAACACAGAGCAGCTTCTCAGAAAGCTTCTTTCCAGTTTTGAACGGAAGATATTTCCTTTTTCACCATAGCCCTCTATGGGCTTCCAAATATCACTTTGCCAATTCCACAAGAACAGCCTTAGCGAAAGGCTTTTTGAAGGGAAACATGTAACTCTGTGAGATGAATTAACAGAACACAGAGCAGTTTCTCAGAAAGCTTCTTCCCAGTTTTGAAGGCGAGATATTTCCTTTTTCACCAAAGCCCTCTATGGGCTTCCAAATATGCCTTTGCCAATTCCCCAAGAACAGCCTTAGAGAAAGGCTTCTGGAAGGGAAAGATGTAACTCTGTGAGATGAATTAACAGAACACAGAGCAGTTTCTCAGAAAGCTTCTTTCCAGTTTTGAACGGAAGATATTTCCTTTTTCACCATAGCCCTCTATGGGCTTCCAAATATCCCTTTGCCAATTCCACAAGAACAGGTTTAGCGAAAGGCTTCTTGAAGGGAAAGATATAACTCTGTGAGATGAATTAACAGTACACAGAGCAGTTTCTCAGAAAGCTTCTTTCCAGTTTTGAACGGAAGATATTTCCTTTTTCACCATAGCCCTCTATGGGCTTCCAAATATCCCTTTGCCAATTCCACAAGAACAGCTTTAGCGAAAGGCTTCATGAAGGGAAAGATGTAACTCTGTGAGATGAATTAAGAGAACACAGAGCAGTTTCTCAGAAAGCTTCTTTCCAGTTTTGAACGGAAGATATTTCCTTTTTCACCATAGCCCTCTATGGGCTTCCAAATATCCCTTTGCCAATTCCCCAAGAACAGCCTTAGCGAAAGACTTCTTGAAGGGAAAGATGTAACTCGGTGAGATGAATTAAGAGAACACAGAGAGGTTTCTCAGAAAGCTTCTTTCCAGTTTTGAACGGAAGATATTTCCTTTTTCACCATAGCCCTCTATGGGCTTCCAAATATCCCTTTGCCAATTCCACAAGAACAGCCTTAGCGAAAGGCTTCTTGAAGGGAAAGATGTAACTCTGTGAGATGAATTAACGGAACACAGAGCAGTTTCTCAGAAAGCTTCTTTCCAGTTTTGAACGGAAGATATTTCCTTTTTCACCATAGCCCGCTATGGGCTTCCAAATATCCCTTTGCCAATGCCACAAGAACAGCCTTAGCGAAAGGCTTCTTGAAGGGAAAGATGTAACTCTGTGAGATGAATTCACAGAACACAAAGCAGTTTCTCAGAAAGCTTCTTTCCACTTTTGAACGGAAGATATTTCCTTTTTCACCATAGCCCTCTATGGGCTTCCAAATATCCCTTTGCCAATTCCACAAGAACAGCCTTAGCGAAAGGCTTCTTGAAGGGAAAGATGTAACTCTGTGTGATGAATTAACAGAACACAGAGCAGTTTCTCAGAAAGCTTCTTTCCAGTTTTGAACGGAAGATGTTTCCTTTTTCACCTAGCCCTCTATGGGCTTCCAAATATCCCTTTGCCAATTCCACAAGAACAGCCTTAGCGAAAGGCTTCTTGAAGGGAAAGATGTAACTCTGTGAGATGAATTAACAGAACACAGAGCAGCTTCTCAGAAAGCTTCTTTCCAGTTTTGAACGGAAGATATTTCCTTTTTCACCATAGCCCTCTATGGGCTTCCAAATATCCCTTTGCCAATTCCACAAGAACAGCCTTAGCGAAAGGCTTCTTGAAGGGAAACATGTAACTCTGTGAGATGAATTAACAGAACACATAGCAGTTTCTCAGAAAGCTTCTTTCCAGTTTTGAACGGAAGATATTTCCTTTTTCACCATAGCCCTCTATGGGCTTCCAAATATCCCTTTGCCAATGCCACAAGAACAGCCTTAGCGAAAGGCTTCTTGAAGGGAAAGATGTAACTCTGTGAGGTGAATTCACAGAACACAAAGCAGTTTCTCAGAAAGCTTCTTTCCAGTTTTGAACGGAAGATATTTCCTTTTTCACCATAGCCCTCTATGGGCTTCCAAATATCCCTTTGCCAATTCCACAAGAACAGCCTTAGCGAAAGGCTTCTTGAAGGGAAAGATGTAACTCTGTGAGATGAATTAACAGAACACAGAGCAGTTTCTCAGAAAGCTTCTTTCCAGTTTTGAACGGAAGATGTTTCCTTTTTCACCTAGCCCTCTATGGGCTTCCAAATATCCCTTTGCCAATTCCCCAAGAACAGCCTTAGCGAAAGGCTTCTTGAAGGGAAAGATGTAACTCTGTGAGATGAATTAACAGAACACAGAGCAGCTTCTCAGAAAGCTTCTTTCCAGTTTTGAACGGAAGATATTTCCTTTTTCACCATAGCCCTCTATGGGCTTCCAAATATCCCTTTGCCAATTCCACAAGAACAGCCTTAGCGAAAGGCTTCTTGAAGGGAAACATGTAACTCTGTGAGATGAATTAACAGAACACAGAGCAGTTTCTCAGAAAGCTTCTTTCCACTTTTGAACGGAGGATATTTCCTTTTTCACCATAGCCCTCTATGGGCTTCAAAATATCCCTTTGCCAATTCCACAAGAACAGCCTTAGAGAAAGGCTTCTTGAAGGGAAAGATGTAACTCTGTGAGATGAATTAACACAACACAGAGCAGTTTCTCAGAAAGCTTCTTTCCCGTTTTGAACGGAAGATATTTCCTTCTTCACCATAGCCCTCTATGGGGTTCCAAATATCCCTTTGCCAATTCCACAAGAACAGCCTTAGCGAAAGGCTTCTTGAAGGGAAAGATGTAACTCTGTGAGATGAATTAACAGAACACAGAGCAGTTTCTCAGAAAGCTTCTTTCCAGTTTTGAACGGAAGTTATTTCCTTTTTCACCATAGCCCTCTATGGGCTTCCAAATATCTCTTTGCCAATTCCCCAACAACAGCCTTAGCGAAAGACTTCTTGAAGGGAAAGATGTAACTCTGTGAGATGAATTAAGAGAACACAGAGAGGTTTCTCAGAAAGCTTCTTTCCAGTTTTGAACGGAAGATATTTCCTTTTTCACCATAGCCCTCTATGGGCTTCCAAATATCCCTTTGCCAAGGCCACAAGAACAGCCTTGGCGAAAGGCTTCTTGAAGGGAAAGATGTAACTCTGTGAGATGAATTCACAGAACACAAAGCAGTTTCTCAGAAAGCTTCTTTCCAGTTTTGAACGGAAGATATTTCCTTTTTCACCGTAGCCCTCTATGGGCTTCCAAATATCCCTTTGCCAATTCCACAAGAACAGCCTTAGCGAAAGGCTTCTTGAAGGGAAAGATGTAACTCTTTGAGATGAATTAACAGAACACAGAGCAGTTTCTCAGAAAGCTTCTTTCCAGTTTTGAACGGAAGATGTTTCCTTTTTCACCTAGCCCTCTATGGGTTCCAAATATCCCTTTGCCAATTCCCCAAGAACAGCCTTAGCGAAAGGCTTCTTGAAGGGAAAGATGTAACTCTGTGAGATGAATTAACAGAACACAGAGCAGCTTCTCAGAAAGCTTCTTTCCAGTTTTGAACGGAAGATATTTCCTTTTTCACCATAGCCCTCTATGGGCTTCCAAATATCCCTTTGCCAATTCCACAAGAACAGCCTTAGCGAAAGGCTTCTTGAAGGGAAACATGTAACTCTGTGAGATGAATTAACAGAACACAGAGCAGTTTCTCAGAAAGCTTCTTTCCAGTTTTGAACGGAAGATATTTCCTTTTTCACCATAGCCCTCTATGGGCTTCCAAATATCCCTTTGCCAATTCCACAAGAACAGGTTTAGCGAAAGACTTCTTGAAGGGAAAGATGTAACTCTGTGAGATGAATTAACAGAACACAGAGCAGTTTCTCAGAAAGCTTCTTTCCAGTTTTGAACGGAAGATATTTCCTTTTTCACCATAGCCCTCTATGGGCTTCCAAATATCCCTTGGCCAATTCCCCAAGAACAGCCTTAGCGAAAGGCTTCTTGAAGGGAAAGATGTACCTCTGTGAGATGAATTAACAGAACACAGAGCAGTTTCTCAGAAAGCTTCTTTCCAGTTTTGAACGGAAGATATTTCCTTTTTCACCATAGCCCTCTATGGGCTTCCAAATATCCCTTTGCCAATTCCACAAGAACAGGTTTAGCGAAAGGCTTCTTGAAGGGAAAGATGTAACTCTGTGAGATGAATTAACAGAACACAGAGCAGTTTCTCAGAAAGCTTGTTTCTAGTTTTGAACGGAAGTTATTTCCTTTTTCACCATAGCCCTCTATGGGCTTCCAAATATCCCTTTGCCAATTCCCCAAGAACAGCCTTAGCGAAAGACTTCTTGAAGGGAAAGATGTAACTCGGTGAGATGAATTAAGAGAACACAGAGAGGTTTCTCAGAAAGCTTCTTTCCAGTTTTGAACGGAAGATATTTCCTTTTTCACCATAGCCCTCTATGGGCTTCCAAATATCCCTTTGCCAATTCCACAAGAACAGCCTTAGCGAAAGGCTTCTTGAAGGGAAAGATGTAACTCTGTGAGATGAATTAACGGAACACAGAGCAGTTTCTCAGAAAGCTTCTTTCCAGTTTTGAACGGAAGATATTTCCTTTTTCACCATAGCCCTCTATGGGCTTCCAAATATCCCTTTGCCAATGCCACAAGAACAGCCTTAGCGAAAGGCTTCTTGAAGGGAAAGATGTAACTCTGTGAGATGAATTCACAGAACACAAAGCAGATTCTGAGAAAGCTTCTTTCCAGTTTTGAACGGAAGATATTTCCTTTTTCACCATAGCCCTCTATGGGCTTCCAAATATCCCTTTGCCAATTCCACAAGAACAGCCTTAGCGAAAGGCTTCTTGAAGGGAAAGATGTAACTCTGTGAGATGAATTAACAGAACACAGAGCAGTTTCTCAGAAAGCTTCTTTCCAGTTTTGAACGGAAGTTATTTCCTTTTTCACCATAGCCCTCTATGGGCTTCCAAATATCCCTTTGCTAATTCCCCAAGAACAGCCTTAGCAAAAGACTTCTTGAAGGGAAAGATGTAACTCTGTGAGATGAATTAAGAGAACACAGAGAGGTTTCTCAGAAAGCTTCTTTCCAGTTTTGAACTTAAGATATTTCCTTTTTCACCATAGCCCTCTATGGGCTTCCAAATATCCCTTTGCCAATGCCACAAGAACAGCCTTAGCGAAAGGCTTCTTGAAGGGAAACATGTAACTCTGTGAGATGAATTAACAGAACGCAGAGCAGTTTCTCAGAAAGCTTCTTTCCAGTTTTGAACGGAAGATATTTCCTTTTTCACCATAGCCCTCTATGGGCTTCCAAATATCCCTTTGCCAATTCCACAAGAACAGCCTTAGCGAAAGGCTTCATGAAGGGAAAGATGTAACTCTGTGAGATGAATTAACAGAACACAGAGCAGTTTCTCAGAAACAGCAGTTTCCAGTTTTGAACGGAAGATATTTCCTTTTTCACCATAGCCCTCTATGGGCTTCCAAATATCCCTTTGCCAATCCCACAAGAACAGCCTTAGAGAAAGACTTCTGGAAGGGAAAGATGTAACTCTGTGAGATGAATTAAGAGAACACAGAGAGGTTTCTCAGAAAGCTTCTTTCCAGTTTTGAACGGAAGATATTTCCTTTTTCACCATAGCACTCTATGGGCTTCCAAATATCCCTTTGCCAATGCCACAAGAAGAGCCTTAGCGAAAGGCTTCTTGAAGGGAAAGATGTAACTCTGTGAGATGAATTAACAGAACACAGAGCAGTTTCTCAGAAAGCTTCTTTCCAGTTTTGAACGGAAGATATTTCCTTTTTCACCATAGCCCTCTATGGTCTTCCAAGTATCCCTTTGCCAATTCCACAAGAACAGCCTTAGCGAAAGACTTCTTGAAGGGAATGATGTAACTCTGTGAGATGAATTAACAGAACACAGAGAGGTTTCTCAGAAAGCTTCTTTCCAGTTTTGAACGGAAGATATTTCCTTTTTCACCATAGCCCTCTATGGGCTTCCAAATATCCCTTTGCCAATTCCACAAGAACAGCCTTAGCGAAAGGCTTCTTGAAGGGAAAGATGTAAGTCTGTGAGATGAATTAACGGAACACAGAGCAGTTTCTCAGAAAGCTTCTTTCCACTTTTGAACGGAAGATATTTCCTTTTTCACCATAGCCCTCTATGGGCTTCCAAATATCCCTTTGCCAATTCCACAAGAACAGCCTTAGCGAAAGGCTTCTTGAAGGGAAAGATGTAACTCTGTGAGATGAATTAACAGAACACAGAGCAGTTTCTCAGAAAGCTTCTTTCCAGTTTTGAACGGAAGTTTTTTCCTTTTTCACCATAGCCCTCTATGGGCTTCCAAATATCTCTTTGCCAATTCCCCAAGAACAGCCTTAGCGAAAGACATCTTGAAGGGAAAGATGTAACTCTGTGAGATGAATTAAGAGAACACAGAGAGGTTTCTCAGAAAGCTTCTTTCCAGTTTTGAACGGAAGATATTTCCTTTTTCACCATAGCCCTCTATGGGCTTCCAAATATCCCTTTGCCAATGCCACAAGAACAGCCATGGCGAAAGGCTTCTTGAAGGGAAAGATGTAACTCTGTGAGATGAATTCACAGAACACAAAGCAGTTTCTCAGAAAGCTTCTTTCCAGTTTTGAACGGAAGATATTTCCTTTTTCACCATAGCCCTCTATGGGCTTCCAAATATCCCTTTGCCAATTCCACAAGAACAGCCTTAGCGAAAGGCTTCTTGAAGGGAAAGATGTAACTCTGTGAGATGAATTAACAGAACACAGAGCAGTTTCTCAGAAAGCTTCTTTCCAGTTTTGAACGGAAGATGTTTCCTTTTTCACCTAGCCCTCTATGGGCTTCCAAATATCCCTTTGCCAATTCCCCAAGAACAGCCTTAGCGAAAGGCTTCTTGAAGGGAAAGATGTAACTCTGTGAGATGAATTAACAGAACACAGAGCAGCTTCTCAGAAAGCTTCTTTCCAGTTTTGAACGGAAGATATTTCCTTTTTCACCATAGTCCTCTATGGGCTTCCAAATATCCCTTTGCCAATTCCACAAGAACAGCCTTAGCGAAAGGCTTCTTGAAGGGAAACATGTAACTCTGTGAGATGAATTAACAGAACACAGAGCAGTTTCTCAGAAAGCTTCTTTCCAGTTTTGAACGGAAGATGTTTCCTTTTTCACCTAGCCCTCTATGGGCTTCCAAATATCCCTTTGCCAATTCCCCAAGAACAGCCTTAGCGAAAGGCTTCTTGAAGGGAAAGATGTAACTCTGTGAGATGAATTAACAGAACACAGAGCAGCTTCTCAGAAAGCTTCTTTCCAGTTTTGAACGGAAGATATTTCCTTTTTCACCATAGCCCTCTATGGGCTTCCAAATATCCCTTTGCCAATTCCACAAGAACAGCCTTAGCGAAAGGCTTCTTGAAGGGAAACATGTAACTCTGTGAGATGAATTAACAGAACACAGAGCAGTTTCTCAGAAAGCTTCTTTCCAGTTTTGAACGCAAGATATTTCCTTTTTCACCATAGCCCTCTATGGGTTTCCAAATATCCCTTTGCCAATTCCCCAAGAACAGCCTTAGCGAAAGACTTCTTGAAGGGAAAGATGTAACTCTGTGAGATGAATTAAGAGAACACAGAGAGGTTTCTCAGAAAGCTTCTTTCCAGTTTTGAACGGAAGATATTTCCTTTTTCACCATAGCCCTCTATGGGCTTCCAAATATCCCTTTGCCAATTCCACAAGAACAGCCTTAGCGAAAGGCTTCT
The DNA here is from genome assembly GCF_047675955.1 of Chlorocebus sabaeus. Lineage (NCBI taxonomy): Eukaryota > Metazoa > Chordata > Mammalia > Primates > Cercopithecidae > Chlorocebus > Chlorocebus sabaeus. The sequence goes on along the minus strand of NW_027327650.1, from coordinate 194,740 downwards.
TGAAGGGAAAGATGTAACTCTGTGAGATGAATTAACGGAACACAGAGCAGTTTCTCAGAAAGCTTCTTTCCAGTTTTGAACGGAAGATATTTTCTTTTTCACCATAGCCCTCTATGGGCTTCCAAATATCCCTTTGCCAATGCCACAAGAACAGCCTTAGCGAAAGGCTTCTTGAAGGGAAAGATGTAACTCTGTGAGATGAATTCACAGAACACAAAGCAGTTTCTCAGAAAGCTTCTTTCCAGTTTTGAACGGAAGATATTTCCTTTTTCACCATAGCCCTCTATGGGCTTCCAAATATCCCTTTGCCAATTCCACAAGAACAGCCTTAGCGAAAGGCTTCTTGAAGGGAAACATGTAACTCTGTGAGATGAATTAACAGAACACATAGCAGTTTCTCAGAAAGCTTCTTTCCAGTTTTGAACGGAAGATATTTCCTTTTTCACCATAGCCCTCTATGGGCTTCCAAATATCCCTTTGCCAATTCCACAAGAACAGCCTTAGAGAAAGGCTTCTTGAAGGGAAAAATGTAACTCTGTGAGATGAATTAACAGAACACAGAGCAGTTTCTCAGAAACCTTCTTTCCAGTTTTGAACGGAAGATATTTCCTTTTTCACCATAGCCCTCTATGGGCTTCCAAATATCCCTTTGCCAATTCCACAAGAACAGCCTTAGCGAAAGGCTTCTTGAAGGGAAAGATGTAACTCTGTGAGATGAATTAACAGAACACAGAGCAGTTTCTCAGAAAGCTTCTTTCCAGTTTTGAACGGAAGTTATTTCCTTTTTCACCATAGCCCTCTAAGGGCTTCCAAATATCCCTTTGCTAATTCCCCAAGAACAGCCTTAGCGAAAGACTTCTTGAAGGGAAAGATGTAACTCTGTGAGATGAATTAAGAGAACACAGAGAGGTTTCTCAGAAAGCTTCTTTCCAGTTTTGAACGGAAGATATTTCCTTTTTCACCATAGCCCTCTATGGGCTTCCAAATATCCCTTTGCCAATTCCACAAGAACAGCCTTAGCGAAAGGCTTCTTGAAGGGAAAGATGTAACTCTGTGAGATGAATTAACGGAACACAGAGCAGTTTCTCAGAAAGCTTCTTTCCAGTTTTGAACGGAAGATATTTCCTTTTTCACCATAGCCCTCTATGGGCTTCCAAATATCCCTTTGCCAATGCCACAAGAACAGCCTTAGCGAAAGGCTTCTTGAAGGGAAAGATGTAACTCTGTGAGATGAATTCACAGAACACAAAGCAGATTCTGAGAAAGCTTCTTTCCAGTTTTGAACGGAAGATATTTCCTTTTTCACCATAGCCCTCTATGGGCTTCCAAATATCCCTTTGCCAATTCCACAAGAACAGCCTTAGCGAAAGGCTTCTTGAAGGGAAAGATGTAACTCTGTGAGATGAATTAACAGAACACAGAGCAGTTTCTCAGAAAGCTTCTTTCCAGTTTTGAACGGAAGTTATTTCCTTTTTCACCATAGCCCTCTATGGGCTTCCAAATATCCCTTTGCTAATTCCCCAAGAACAGCCTTAGCAAAAGACTTCTTGAAGGGAAAGATGTAACTCTGTGAGATGAATTAAGAGAACACAGAGAGGTTTCTCAGAAAGCTTCTTTCCAGTTTTGAACTTAAGATATTTCCTTTTTCACCATAGCCCTCTATGGGCTTCCAAATATCCCTTTGCCAATGCCACAAGAACAGCCTTAGCGAAAGGCTTCTTGAAGGGAAACATGTAACTCTGTGAGATGAATTAACAGAACGCAGAGCAGTTTCTCAGAAAGCTTCTTTCCAGTTTTGAACGGAAGATATTTCCTTTTTCACCATAGCCCTCTATGGGCTTCCAAATATCCCTTTGCCAATTCCACAAGAACAGCCTTAGCGAAAGGCTTCTTGAAGGGAAAGATGTAACTCTATGAGATGAATTAACAGAACACAGAGCAGTTTCTCAGAAAGCTTCTTTCCACTTTTGAACGGAAGATGTTTCCTTTTTCACCTAGCCCTCTATGGGCTTCCAAATATCCCTTTGCCAATTCCACAAGAACAGCCTTAGCGAAAGGCTTCTTGAAGGGAAAGATGTAACTCTGTGAGATGAATTAACAGAACACAGAGCAGTTTCTCAGAAAGCTTCTTTCCAGTTTTGAACGGAAGTTATTTCCTTTTTCACCATAGCCCTCTATGGGCTTCCAAATATCCCTTTGCCAATTCCCCAAGAACAGCCATAGCGAAAGGCTTCTTGAAGGGAAAGATGTAACTCTGTGAGATGAATTAACAGAACACAGAGCAGTTTCTCAGAAAGCTTCTTTCCAGTTTTGAACGGAAGATGTTTCCTTTTTCACCTAGCCCTCTATGGGCTTCCAAATATCCCTTTGCCAATTCCCCAAGAACAGCCTTAGCGAAAGGCTTCTTGAAGGGAAAGATGTAACTCTGTGAGATGAATTAACAGAACACAGAGCAGCTTCTCAGAAAGCTTCTTTCCAGTTTTGAACGGAAGATATTTCCTTTTTCACCATAGCCCTCTATGGGCTTCCAAATATCCCTTTGCCAATTCCACAAGAACAGCCTTAGCGAAAGGCTTCTTGAAGGGAAACATGTAACTCTGTGAGATGAATTAACAGAACACAGAGCAGTTTCTCAGAAAGCTTCTTTCCAGTTTTGAACGCAAGATATTTCCTTTTTCACCATAGCCCTCTATGGGCTTCCAAATATCCCTTTGCCAATTCCCCAAGAACAGCCTTAGCGAAAGACTTCTTGAAGGGAAAGATGTCACTCTGTGAGATGAATTAAGAGAACACAGAGAGGTTTCTCAGAAAGCTTCTTTCCAGTTTTGAACGGAAGATATTTCCTTTTTCACCATAGCCCTCTATGGGCTTCCAAATATCCCTTTGCCAATTCCACAAGAACAGCCTTAGCGAAAGGCTTCTTGAAGGGAAAGATGTAACTCTGTGAGATGAATTAACGGAACACAGAGCAGTTTCTCAGAAAGCTTCTTTCCAGTTTTGAACGGAAGATATTTTCTTTTTCACCATAGCCCTCTATGGGCTTCCAAATATCCCTTTGCCAATGCCACAAGAACAGCCTTAGCGAAAGGCTTCTTGAAGGGAAAGATGTAACTCTGTGAGATGAATTCACAGAACACAAAGCAGTTTCTCAGAAAGCTTCTTTCCAGTTTTGAACGGAAGATATTTCCTTTTTCACCATAGCCCTCTATGGGCTTCCAAATATCCCTTTGCCAATTCCACAAGAACAGCCTTAGCGAAAGGCTTCTTGAAGGGAAACATGTAACTCTGTGAGATGAATTAACAGAACACATAGCAGTTTCTCAGAAAGCTTCTTTCCAGTTTTGAACGGAAGATATTTCCTTTTTCACCATAGCCCTCTATGGGCTTCCAAATATCCCTTTGCCAATTCCACAAGAACAGCCTTAGAGAAAGGCTTCTTGAAGGGAAAAATGTAACTCTGTGAGATGAATTAACAGAACACAGAGCAGTTTCTCAGAAACCTTCTTTCCAGTTTTGAACGGAAGATATTTCCTTTTTCACCATAGCCCTCTATGGGCTTCCAAATATCCCTTTGCCAATTCCACAAGAACAGCCTTAGCGAAAGGCTTCTTGAAGGGAAAGATGTAACTCTGTGAGATGAATTAACAGAACACAGAGCAGTTTCTCAGAAAGCTTCTTTCCAGTTTTGAACGGAAGTTATTTCCTTTTTCACCATAGCCCTCTAAGGGCTTCCAAATATCCCTTTGCTAATTCCCCAAGAACAGCCTTAGCGAAAGACTTCTTGAAGGGAAAGATGTAACTCTGTGAGATGAATTAAGAGAACACAGAGAGGTTTCTCAGAAAGCTTCTTTCCAGTTTTGAACTTAAGATATTTCCTTTTTCACCATAGCCCTCTATGGGCTTCCAAATATCCCTTTGCCAATTCCACAAGAACAGCCTTAGCGAAAGGCTTCTTGAAGGGAAACATGTAACTCTGTGAGATGAATTAACAGAACACAGAGCAGTTTCTCAGAAAGCTTCTTTCCAGTTTTGAACGGAAGATATTTCCTTTTTCACCATAGCCCTCTATGGGCTTCCAAATATCCCTTTGCCAATTCCACAAGAACAGGTTTAGCGAAAGGCTTCTTGAAGGGAAAGATGTAACTCTGTGAGATGAATTAACAGAACACAGAGCAGATTCTCAGAAAGCTTCTTTCCAGTTTTGAACGGAAGTTATTTCCTTTTTCACCATAGCCCTCTATGGGCTTCCAAATATCCCTTTGCCAATTCCCCAAGAACAGCCTTAGCGAAAGACTTCTTGAAGGGAAAGATGTAACTCTGTGAGATGAATTAACAGAACACAGAGCAGTTTCTCAGAAAGCTTCTTTCCAGTTTTGAACAGAAGATATTTCCTTTTCACCCCAGCCCTCTATGGGCTTCCAAATATCCCTTTGCCAATTCCAGAAGAACGCCTTAGCGAAAGGCTTCTTGAAGGGAAAGATGTAACTCTGTGAGATGAATTAACAGAACACAGAGCAGTTTCTCAGAAAGGTTCTTTCCAGTTTTGAACAGAAGATATTTCCTTTTTCACCATAGCCCTCCAAGGGCTTCCAAATATCCCTTTGCCAATTCCACAAGAACAGCCTTAGCGAAAGACTTCTTGAAGGGAAAGATGTAACTCTGTGATATGAATTAACAGAACACAGAGCAGTTTCTCAGAAAGCTTCTTTCCAGTTTTGAACGGAAGATATTTCCTTTTTCACCATAGCCCTCTATGGGCTTCCAAATATCCCTTTGCCAATTCCCCAAGAACAGCCTTAGCGAAAGGCTTCTTGAAGGGAAAGATGTAACTCTGTGAGATGAATTAACAGAACACAGAGTAGTTTCTCAGAAAGCTTCTTTCCAGTTTTGAACGGAAGATATTTCCTTTTTCACCATAGCCCTCTATGGGCTTCCAAATATCCCTTTGCCAATTCCACAAGAACAGCCTTAGCGAAAGGCTTTTTGAAGGGAAGATGTAACTCTGTGAGATGAATTAACAGAACACAGAGCAGTTTCTCAGAAAGCTTCTTTCCAGTTTTGAACGAAAGATATTTCCTTTTTCACCATAGCCCTCAATGGGCTTCCAAATATCCCTTTGACAATTCCACAAGAACAGCCTTAGCGAAAGGCTTCTTGAAGGGAAAGATGTAACTCTGTGAGATGAATTAACAGAACACAGAGCAGTTTCTCAGAAAGCTTCTTTCCAGTTTTGAACGGAAGATATTTCCTTTTTCACCATAGCCCTCTATGTGCTTCCAAATATCCCTTTGCCAATTCCACAAGAACAGCCTTAGCGAAAGGCTTCTTGAAGGGAAAGATGTAACTCTGTGAGATGAATTAACAGAACACAGAGCAGTTTCTCAGAAAGCTTCTTTCCAGTTTTGAACGGAAGATATTTCCTTTTTCACCATAGCCCTCTATGGGCTTCCAAATATCCCTTTGCCAATTCCACAAGAACAGCCTTAGCGAAAGGCTTCATGAAGGGAAAGATGTAACTCTGTGAGACGAATTAACAGAACACAGAGCAGTTTCTCAGAAAGCTTCTTTCCAGTTTTGAACGGAAGATATTTCCTTTTTCACCATAGCCCTCTATGGGCTTCCAAATACCCTTTGCCAATCCCACAAGAACAGCCTTAGAGAAGACTTCTTGAAGGGAAAGATGTAACTCTGTGAGATGAATAAAGGGAACACAGAGAGGTTTCTCAGAAAGCTTCTTTCCAGTTTTGAATGGAAGATATTTCCTTTTTCACCATAGCCCTCTATGGGCTTCCAAATATCCCTTTGCCAATTCCACAAGAACAGCCTTAGCGAAAGGCTTCATGAAGGGAAAGATGTAACTCTGTGAGATGAATTAACAGAATACAGAGCAGTTTCTCAGAAAGCTTCTTTCCAGTTTTGAACGGAAGATATTTCCTTTTTCACCATAGCCCTCTAGGGGCTTCCAAATACCCTTTGCCAATCCCACAAGAACAGCCCTAGAGAAAGACTTCTTGAAGGGAAAGATGTAACTCTGTGAGATGAATTAAGGGAACACAGAGAGGTTTCTCAGAAAGCTTCTTTCCAGTTTTGAATGGAAGATATTTCCTTTTTCACCATAGCCCTCTATGGGCTTCCAAATATCCCTTTGCCAATTCCACAAGAACAGCCTTAGCGAAAGGCTTCTTGAAGGGAAAGATGTAACTCTGTGAGATGAATTAACGGAACACAGAGCAGTTTCTCAGAAAGCTTCTTTCCAGTTTTGAACGGAAGATATTTCCTTTTTCACCATAGCCCTCTATGGGCTTCCAAATATCCCTTTGCCAATTCCCCAAGAACAGCCTTAGCGAAAGGCTTCTTGAAGGGAAAGATGTAACTCTGTGAGATGAATTAACAGAACACAGAGCAGTTTCTCAGAAAGCTTCTTTCCAGTTTTGAACCGAAGATATTTCCTTTTTCACCATAGCCCTCTATGGGCTTCCAAATATCCCTTTGCCAATTCCACAAGAACAGCCTTAGCGAAAGGCTTCTTGAAGGGAAAGATGTAACTCTGTGAGATGAATTAACAGAACACAGAGCAGTTTCTCAGAAAGCTTCTTTCCAGTTTTGAACGGAAGATATTTCCTTTTTCACCATAGCCCTCTATGGGCTTCCAAATATCCCTTTGCCAATTCCACAAGAACAGACTTAGAGAAAGGCTTCTTGAAGGGAAAGATGTAACTCTGTGAGATGAATTAACAGAACACAGAGCAGTTTCTCAGAAAGCTTCTTTCCAGTTTTGAACGGAAGATATTTCCTTTTTCACCATAGCCCTCTATGGGCTTCCAAATATCCCTTTGCCAATTCCACCAGAACAGCTTTAGCGAAAGGCTTCATGAAGGGAAAGATGTAACTCTGTGAGATGAATTAACAGAACACAGAGCAGTTTCTCAGAAAGCTTCTTTCCAGTTTTGAACGGAAGATATTTCCTTTTTCACCATAGCCCTCTATCGGCTTCCAAATATCCCTTTGCCAATCCCACAAGAACAGCCTTAGCGAAAGACTTCTTGAAGGGAAAGATGTAACTCTGTGAGATGAATTAACAAAACACAGAGAGGTTTCTCAGAATGCTTCTTTCCAGTTTTGAACGGAAGATATTTCCTTTTTCACCATAGCCCTCTATGGGCTTCCAAATATCCCTTTGCCAATTACACAAGAACAGCCTTAGCGAAAGGCTTCTTGAAGGGAAAGATGTAACTCTGTGAGATGAATTAACGGAACACAGAGCAGTTTCTCAGAAAGCTTTTTTCCACTTTTGAACGGAAGATATTTCCTTTTTCACCATAGCCCTCTATGGGCTTCCAAATATCCCTTTGCCAATTCCACAAGAACAGCCTTAGCGAAAGGCTTCTTGAAGGGAAAGATGTAACTCTGTGAGATGAATTAACAGAACACAGAGCAGTTTCTCAGAAAGCTTCTTTCCAGTTTTGAACGAAAGATATTTCCTTTTTCACCATAGCCCTCTATGCGCTTCCAAATATCCCTTTGCCAATTCCACAAGAACAGCCTTAGCGAAAGGCTTCTTGAAGGGAAATATGTAACTCTGTGAGATGAATTAACAGAACACAGAGCAGTTTCTCAGAAAGCTCCTTTCCAGTTTTGAACGGAAGATGTTTCCTTTTTCACCTAGCCCTCTATGGGCTTCCAAATATCCCTTTGCCAATTCCACAAGAACAGCCTTAGCGAAAGGCTTCTTGAAGGGAAAGATGTAACTCTGTGAGATGAATTAACAGAACACAGAGCAGTTTCTCAGAAAGCTTCTTTCCAGTTTTGAACGGAAGATATTTCCTTTTTCACCATAGCCCTCTATGGGCTTCCAAATATCCCTTTGCCAATTCACCAAGAACAGCCTTAGCGAAAGGCTTCTTGAAGGGAAAGATGTAACTCTGTGAGATGAATTAACAGAACACAGAGCAGTTTCTCAGAAAGCTTCTTTCCAGTTTTGAACGGAAGGTATTTCCTTTTTCACCATAGCCCTCTATGGGCTTCCAAATATCCCTTTGCCAATTCCACAAGAACAGCCTTAGCGAAAGGCTTCTTGAAGGGAAAGATGTAACTCTGTGAGATGAATTAACAGAACACAGAGCAGTTTCTCAGAAAGCTTCTTTCCAGTTTTGAACGGAAGATGTTTCCTTTTTCACCTAGCCCTCTATGGGCTTCCAAATATACCTTTGCCAGTTCCACAAGAACAGCCTTAGCGAAAGGCTTCTTGAAGGGAAAGATGTAACTCTGTGAGATGAATTAACAGAACACAGAGCAGTTTCTCAGAAAGCTTCTTTCCAGTTTTGAACGGAAGATATTTCCTTTTTCACCATAGCCCTCTATGGGCTTCCAAATATCCCTTTGCCAATTCCCCAAGAACAGCCTTAGCGAAAGGCTTCTTGAAGGGAAAGATGTAACTCTGTGAGATGAATTAACAGAACACAGAGCAGTTTCTCAGAAAGCTTCTTTCCAGTTTTTAACGGAAGATATTTCCTTTTTCACCTTAGCCCTCTATGGGCTTCCAAATATCCCTTTGCCAATTCCACAAGAACAGGTTTAGCGAAAGGCTTCTTGAAGGGAAAGATGTAACTCTGTGAGATGAATTAACAGAACACAGAGCAGTTTCTCAGAAAGCTTCTTTCCAGTTTTGAACGGAAGTTATTTCCTTTTTCACCATAGCCCTCTATGGGCTTCCAAATATACCTTTGCCAATTCCCCAAGAACAGCCTTAGCGAAAGACTTCTTGAAGGGAAAGATGTAACTCTGTGAGATGAATTAACAGAACACAGAGCAGTTTCTCAGAAAGCTTCTTTCCAGTTTTGAACAGAAGATATTTCCTTTTTCACCCCAGCCCTCTATGGGCTTCCAAATATCAATTTGCCAATTCCACAAGAACGCCTTAGCGAAAGGCTTCTTGAAGGGAAACATGTAACTCTGTGAGATGAATTAACAGAACACAGAGCAGTTTCTCAGAAAGGTTCTTTCCAGTTTTGAACGGAAGATATTTCCTTTTTCACCATAGCCCTCTATGGGCTTCCAAATATCCCTTTGCCAATTTCAGAAGAACAGCCTTAGCGAAAGGCTTCTTGAAGGGAAAGATGTAACTCTGTGAGATGAATTAACAGAACACAGAGCAGTTTCTCAGAAAGCTTCTTTCCAGTTTTGAACGGAAGTTATTTCCTTTTTCACCATAGCCCTCTATGGGCTTCCAAATATCCCTTTGCCAATTCCCCGAGAACAGCCTTAGCGAAAGACTTCTTGAAGGGAAAGATGTAACTCTGTGAGATGAATTAACAGAACACAGAGCAGTTTCTCAGCAAGCTTCTTTCCAGTTTTGAACAGAAGATATTTCCTTTTTCACCCCAGCCCTCTATGGGCTTCCAAATATCCCTTGCGCCAATTCCACAAGAACGCCTTAGCGAAAGGCTTCTTGAAGGGAAAGATGTAACTCTGTGAGATGAATTAACAGAACACAGAGCAGTTTCTCAGAAAGGTTCTTTCCAGTTTTGAACGGAAGATATTTCCTTTTTCACCATAGCCCTCTATGGGCTTCCAAATATCCCTTTGCCAATTTCAGAAGAACAGCCTTAGCGAAAGGCTTCTTGAAGGGAAAGATGTAACTCTGTGAGATGAATTAACAGAACACAGAGCAGTTTCTCAGAAAGCTTCTTTCCAGTTTTGAACGGAAGATATTTCCTTTTTCACCATAGCCCTCTATGGGCTTCCAAATATCCTTTTGCCAATTCCACAAGAACAGCCTTAGCGAAAGGCTTCTTGAAGGGAAGATGTAACTCTGTGAGATGAATTAACAGAACACAGAGCAGTTTCTCAGAAAGCTTCTTTCCAGTTTTGAACGAAAGATATTTCCTTTTTCACCATAGCCCTCTATGGGCTTCCAAATATCCCTTTGACAATTCCAGAAGAACAGCCTTAGCGAAAGGCTTCTTGAAAGGAACGATGTAACTCTGTGAGATGAATTAACAGAACACAGAGCAGTTTCTCAGAAAGCTTCTTTCCAGTTTTGAACGGAAGATATTTCCTTTTTCACCATAGCCCTCTATGTGCTTCCAAATATCCCTTTTCCAATTCCACAAGAACAGCCTTAGCGAAAGACTTCTTGAAGGGAAAGATGTAACTCTGTGAGATGAATTAACAGAACACAGAGCAGTTTCTCAGAAAGCTTCTTTCCAGTTTTTAACGGAAGATATTTCCTTTTTCACCATAGCCCTCTATGGGCTTCCAAATATCCCTTTGCCAATTCCACAAGAACAGCCTTAGCGAAAGGCTTCATGAAGGGAAAGATGTAACTCTGTGAGATGAATTAACAGAATACAGAGCAGTTTCTCAGAAAGCTTCTTTCCAGTTTTGAACGGAAGATATTTCCTTTTTCACCGTAGCCCTCTATGGGCTTCCAAATACCCTTTGCCAATCCCACAAGAACAGCCTTAGAGAAAGACTTCTTGAAGGGAAAGATGTAACTCTGTGAGATGAATTAAGGGAACACAGAGAGGTTTCTCAGAAAGCTTCTTTCCAGTTTTGAATGGAAGATATTTCCTTTTTCACCATAGCCCTCTATGGGCTTCCAAATATCCCTTTGCCAATTACACAAGAACAGCCTTAGCGAAAGGCTTCTTGAAGGGAAAGATGTAACTCTGTGAGATGAATTAACGGAACACAGAGCAGTTTCTCAGAAAGCTTTTTTCCACTTTTGAACGGAAGATATTTCCTTTTTCACCATAGCCCTCTATGGGCTTCCAAATATCCCTTTGCCAATTCCACAAGAACAGCCTTAGCGAAAGGCTTCTTGAAGGGAAAGATGTAACTCTGTGAGATGAATTAACAGAACACAGAGCAGTTTCTCAGAAAGCTTCTTTCCAGTTTTGAACGAAAGATATTTCCTTTTTCACCATAGCCCTCTAGGGGCTTCCAAATATCCCTTTGCCAATTCCACAAGAACAGCCTTAGCGAAAGGCTTCTTGAAGGGAAATATGTAACTCTGTGAGATGAATTAACAGAACACAGAGCAGTTTCTCAGAAAGCTTCTTTCCAGTTTTGAACGGAAGATGTTTCCTTTTTCACCTAGCCCTCTATGGGCTTCCAAATATCCCTTTGCCAATTCCCCAAAAACAGCCTTAGCGAAAGGCTTCTTGAAGGGAAAGATGTAACTCTGTGAGATGAATTAACAGAACACAGAGCAGTTTCTCAGAAAGCTTCTTTCCAGTTTTGAACGGAAGATGTTTCCTTTTTCACCTAGCCCTCTATGGGCTTCCAAATATCCCTTTGCCAATTCCACAAGAACAGCCTTAGCGAAAGGCTTCTTGAAGGGAAAGATGTAACTCTGTGAGATGAATTAACAGAACACAGAGCAGTTTCTCAGAAAGCTTCTTTCCAGTTTTGAACGGAAGATATTTCCTTTTTCACCATAGCCCTCTATGGGCTTCCAAATATCCATTTGCCAATTCCCCAAGAACAGCCTTAGCGAAAGGCTTCTTGAAGGGAAAGATGTAACTCTGTGAGATGAATTAACAGAACACAGAGCAGTTTCTCAGAAAGCTTCTTTCCAGTTTTGAACGGAAGATATTTCCTTTTTCACCATAGCCCTCTATGGGCTTCCAAATATCCCTTTGCCAATCCCACAAGAACAGCCTTAGCGAAAGGCTTCTTGAAGGGAAAGATGTAACTCTGTGAGATGAATTAACGGAACACAGAGCAGTTTCTCAGAAAGCTTCTTTCCAGTTTTGAACGGAAGATGTTTCCTTTTTCACCTAGCCCTCTATGGGCTTCCAAATATCCCTTTGCCAATTCCACAAGAACAGCATTAGCGAAAGGCTTCTTGAAGGGAAAGATGTAACTCTGTGAGATGAATTAACAGAACACAGAGCAGTTTCTCAGAAAGCTTCTTTCCAGTTTTGAACGGAAGATATTTCCTTTTTCACCATAGCCCTCTATGGGCTTCCAAATATCCCTTTGCCAATTCCACAAGAACAGCCTTAGCGAAAGGCTTCTTGAAGGGAAAGATGTAACTCTGTGAGATGAATTAACAGAACACGGAGCAGTTTCTCAGAAAGCTTCTTTCCAGTTTTGAACGGAAGATATTTCCTTTTTCACCATAGCCCTCTATGGGCTTCCAAATATCCCTTTGCCAATTCCACAAGAACAGCCTTAGCGAAAGGCTTCTTGAAGGGAAAGATGTAACTCTGTGAGATGAATTAACAGAACACAGAGCAGTTTCTCAGAAAGCTCCTTTCCAGTTTTGAACGGAAGTTATTTCCTTTTTCAACATAGCCCTCTATGGGCTTCCAAATATCCCTTTGCCAATTCCCCAAGAACAGCCTTAGCGAAAGACTTCTTGAAGGGAAAGATGTAACTCTGTGAGATGAATTAAGAGAACACAGAGAGGTTTCTCAGAAGGCTTCTTTCCAGTTTTGAACTTAAGATATTTCCTTTTTCACCATAGCCCTCTGTGGGCTTCCAAATATCCCTTTGCCAATGCCACAAGAACAGCCTTAGCGAAAGGCTTCTTGAAGGGAAAGATGTAACTCTGTGAGATGAATTAACAGAACACAGAGCAGTTTCTCAGAAAGCTTCTTTCCAGTTTTGAACGGAAGATATTTCCTTTTTCACCATAGCCCTCTATGGGCTTCCAAATATCCCTTTGCCAATTCCACAAGAACAGCCTTAGCGAAAGACTTCTTGAAGGGAATGATGTAACTCTGTGAGATGAATTAACAGAACACAGAGAGGTTTCTCAGAAAGCTTCTTTCCAGTATTGAACGGAAGATATTTCCTTTTTCACCATAGCCCTCTATGGGCTTCCAAATATCCCTTTGCCAATTCCACAAGAACAGCCTTAGCGAAAGACTTCTTGAAGGGAATGATGTAACTCTGTGAGATGAATTAACAGAACACAGAGAGGTTTCTCAGAAAGCTTCTTTCCAGTATTGAACGGAAGATATTTCCTTTTTCACCATAGCCCTCTATGGGCTTCCAAATATCCCTTTGCCAATTCCACAAGAACAGTCTTAGCGAAAGGCTTCTTGAAGGGAAAGATGTAACTCTGTGAGATGAATTAACGGAACACAGAGCAGTTTCTCAGAAAGCTTCTTTCCACTTTTGAACGGAAGATATTTCCTTTTTCACCATAGCCCTCTATGGGCTTCCAAATATCCCTTTGCCAATTCCACAAGAACAGCCTTAGCGAAAGGCTTCTTGAAGGGAAAGATGTAACTCTGTGAGATGAATTAACAGAACACAGAGCAGTTTCTCAGAAAGCTTCTTTCCAGTTTTGAACGGAAGATATTTCCTTTTTCACCATAGCCCTCTATGGGCTTCCAAATATCCCTTTGCCAATTCCACAAGAACAGCCTTAGCGAAAGGCTTCTTGAAGGGAAAGATGTAACTCTATGAGATGAATTAACAGAACACAGAGCAGTTTCTCAGAAAGCTTCTTTCCACTTTTGAACGGAAGATGTTTCCTTTTTCACCTAGCCCTCTATGGGCTTCCAAATATCCCTTTGCCAATTCCCCAAGAACAGCCTTAGCGAAAGGCTTCTTGAAGGGAAAGATGTAAATCTGTGAGATGAATTAACAGAACACAGAGCAGTTTCTCAGAAAGCTTCTTTCCAGTTTTGAACGGAAGATATTTCCTTTTTCACCATAGCTCTCTAAGGGCTTCCAAATATCCCTTTGTCAATTCCCCAAGAACACCCTTAGCGAAAGGCTTCTTGAAGGGAAAGATGTAACTCTGTGAGATGAATTAACAGAACCAGAGCATTTTCTCAGAAAGCTTCTTTCCAGTCTAGAATGGAAGATATTTCCTTTTTCACCATAGCCCTCTATGGGCTTCCAAATATCCCTTTGCCAATTCCCCAAGAACAGCCTTAGCGAAAGGCTTCTTGAAGGGAAAGATGTAACTCTGTGAGATGAATTAACAGAACACAGAGCAGTTTCTCAGAAAGCTTCTTTCCAGTTTTGAACGGAAGATATTTCCTTTTTCACCATAGCCCTCTATGGGCTTCCAAATATCCCTTTGCCAATTCCAAAAGAACAGCCATAGCGAAAGGCTTCTTGAAGGGAAACATGTAACTCTGTGAGATGTATTAACAGAACACAGAGCAGTTTCTCAGAAAGCTTCTTTCCAATTTTGAACGGAAGATATTTCCTTTTTCACCATAGCCCTCTATGGGCTTCCAAATATGCCTTTGCCAATTCCAAAAGAACAGCCTTAGCGAAAGGCTTCTTGAAGGGAAAGATGTAACTCTGTGAGATGAATTAACAGAACACAGAGCAGTTTCTCAGAAAGCTTCTTTCCAGTTTTGAACGGAAGATATTTCCTTATTCACCATAGCCCTCTATGGGCTTCCAAATATCCCTTTGCCAATTCCACAAGAACAGCCTTAGCGAAAGGCTTCTTGAAGGGAAACATGTAACTCTGTGAGATGAATTAACAGAACACAGAGCAGTTTCTCTGAAAGCTTCTTTCCAGTTTTGAACGAAAGATATTTCCTTTTTCACCATAGCCCTCTATGGGTTTCCAAATATCCCTTTGCCAATTTCACAAGAACAGCCTTAGCGAAAGGCTTCTTGAAGGGAAAGATGTAACTCTGTGAGATGAATTAACAGAACACAGAGCAGTTTCTCAGAAAGCTTCTTTCCAGTTTTGAACGGAAGATATTTCCTTTTTCACCATAGCCCTCTATGGGCTTCCAAATAACCCTTTGCCAATTCCACAAGAACAGCCTTAGCGAAAGGCTTCTTGAAGGGAAAGATGTAACTCTGTGAGATGAATTAACAGAACACAGAGCAGTTTCTCAGAAAGCTTCTTTCCAGTTTTGAACGGAAGATATTTCCTTTTTCACCATAGCCCTCTTTGGGCTTCCAAATATCCCTTTGCCAATTCCACAAGAACAGTCTTAGCGAAAGACTTCTTGAAGGGAAAGATGTAACTCTGTGAGATGAATTAACAGAACACAGATCAGTTTCTCTGAAAGCTTCTTTCCAGTTTTGAACGGAAGGTATTTCCTTTTTCACCATAGCCCTCTATGGGCTTCCAAATATCCCTTTGCCAATTCCACAAGAACAGCCTTAGCGAAAGGCTTCATGAAGGGAAAGATGTAACTCTCTGAGATGAATTAACAGAACACAGAGCAGTTTCTCAGAAACAGTAGTTTCCAGTTTTGAACGGAAGATATTTCCTTTTTCACCATAGCCCTCTATGGGCTTCCAAATATCCCTTTGCCAATCCCACAAGAACAGCCTTAGAGAAAGACTTCTTGAAGGGAAAGATGTAACTCTGTGAGATGAATTAAGAGAACACAGAGAGGTTTCTCAGAAAGCTTCTTTCCAGTTTTGAACGGAAGATATTTCCTTTTTCACCATAGCCCTCTATGGGCTTCCAAATATCCCTTTGCCAATGCCACAAGAACAGCCTTAGCTAAAGGCTTCTTGAAGGGAAAGATGTAACTCTGTGAGATGAATTAACAGAACACAGAGCAGTTTCTCAGAAAGCTTCTTTCCAGTTTTGAACGGAAGATATTTCCTTTTTCACCATAGCCCTCTATGGGCTTCCAAATATCCCTTTGCCAATTCCACAAGAACAGCCTTAGCGAAAGACTTCTTGAAGGGAATGATGTAACTCTGTGAGATGAATTAACAGAACACAGAGAGGTTTCTCAGAAAGCTTCTTTCCAGTATTGAACGGAAGATATTTCCTTTTTCACCATAGCCCTCTATGGGCTTCCAAATATCCCTTTGCCAATTCCACAAGAACAGCCTTAGCGAAAGGCTTCTTGAAGGGAAAGATGTAACTCTGTGAGATGAATTAACGGAACACAGAGCAGTTTCTCAGAAAGCTTCTTTCCACTTTTGAACGGAAGATATTTCCTTTTTCACCATAGCCCTCTATGGGCTTCCAAATATCCCTTTGCCAATTCCACAAGAACAGCCTTAGCGAAAGGCTTCTTGAAGGGAAAGATGTAACTCTGTGAGATGAATTAACAGAACACAGAGCAGTTTCTCAGAAAGCTTCTTTCCAGTTTTGAACGGAAGATATTTCCTTTTTCACCATAGCCCTCTATGGGCTTCCAAATATCCCTTTGCCAATTCCACAAGAACAGCCTTAGCGAAAGGCTTCTTGAAGGGAAAGATGTAACTCTATGAGATGAATTAACAGAACACAGAGCAGTTTCTCAGAAAGCTTCTTTCCAGTTTTGAACGGAAGATGTTTCCTTTTTCACCTAGCCCTCTATGGGCTTCCAAATATCCCTTTGCCAATTCCCCAAGAACAGCCTTAGCGAAAGGCTTCTTGAAGGGAAAGATGTAAATCTGTGAGATGAATTAACAGAACACAGAGCAGTTTCTCAGAAAGCTTCTTTCCAGTTTTGAACGGAAGATATTCCCTTTTTCACCATAGCTCTCTATGGGCTTCCAAATATCCCTTTGTCAATTCCCCAAGAACACCATTAGCGAAAGGCTTCTTGAAGGGAAAGATGTAACTCTGTGAGATGAATTAACAGAACCAGAGCATTTTCTCAGAAAGCTTCTTTCCAGTCTAGAATGGAAGATATTTCCTTTTTCACCATAGCCCTCTATGGGCTTCCAAATATCCCTTTGCCAATTAACCAAAAACAGCCTTAGCGAAAGGCTTCTTGAAGGGAAAGATGTAACTCTGTGAGATGAATTAACAGAACACAGAGCAGTTTCTCAGAAAGCTTCTTTCCAGTTTTGAACGGAAGATATTTCCTTTTTCACCATAGCCCTCTATGGGCTTCCAAATATCCCTTTGCCAATTCCAAAAGAACAGCCATAGCGAAAGGCTTCTTGAAGGGAAACATGTAACTCTGTGAGATGTATTAACAGAACACAGAGCAGTTTCTCAGAAAGCTTCTTTCCAATTTTGAACGGAAGATATTTCCTTTTTCACCATAGCCCTCTATGGGCTTCCAAATATTCCTTTGCCAATTCCAAAAGAACAGCCTTAGCGAAAGGCTTCTTGAAGGGAAAGATGTAACTCTGTGAGATGAATTAACAGAACACAGAGTAGTTTCTCAGAAAGCTTCTTTCCAGTTGAGAACGGAAGATATTTCGTTTTTCACCATAGCCCTCTAAGGGCTTCCAAATATCCCTTTGCCAATTCCACAAGAACAGCCTTAGCGAAAGACTTCTTGAAGGGAAAGATGTAACTCTGTGAGATGAATTAGCAGAACACAGAGCAGTTTCTCAGAAAGCTTCTTTCCAGTTTTGAACGGAAGATATTTCCTTTTTCACCATAGCCCTCTATGGGCTTCCAAATATCCCTTTGCCAATTCCAAAAGAACAGCCTTAGCGAAAGGCTTCTTGAAGGGAAACATGTAACTCTGTGAGATGAATTAACAGAACACAGAGCAGTTTCTCAGAAAGCTTCTTTCCAGTTTTGAACGGAAGATATTTCCTTTTTCACCATAGCCCTCTATGGGCTTCCAAATATCCCTTTGCCAATTCACCAAGAACAGCCTTAGCGAAAGGCTTCTTGAAGGGAAAGATGTAACTCTGTGAGATGAATTAACAGAACACAGAGCAGTTTCTCAGAAAGCTTCTTTCCAGTTTTGAACGGAAGATATTTCCTTTTTCACCATAGCCCTCTATGGGCTTCCAAATATCCCTTTGCCAATTCCACAAGAACAGCCTTATCGAAAGGCTTCTTGAAGGGAAAGATGTAACTCTGTGAGATGAATTAACAGAACACAGAGCAGTTTCTCAGAAAGCTTCTTTCCAGTTTTGAACGGAAGATATTTCCTTTTTCACCATAGCCCTCTATGGGCTTCAAAATATCCCTTTGCCAATTCCCCAAGAACAGCCTTAGCGAAAGGCTTCTTGAAGGGAAAGATGTAACACTGTGAGATGAATTAACAGAACACAGAGCAGTTTCTCAGAAAGCTTCTTTCCAGTTTTGAACGGAAGATATTTCCTTTTTCACCATAGCCCTCTATGGGCTTCCAAATATACCTTTGCCAATTCCCCAAGAACAGCCTTAGCGAAAGGCTTCTTGAAGGGAAAGATGTAACTCTGTGAGATGAATTAACAGAAAATAGAGCAGTTTCTCAGAAAGCTTCTTTCCAGTTTTGAACGGAAGATATTTCCTTTTTCACCATAGCCCTCTATGGGCTTCCAAATATCCCTTTGCCAATTTCCCAAGAACAGCCTTAGCGAAAGGCTTCTTGAAGGTAAAGATGTTACTCTGTGAGATGAATTAACAGAACACAGAGCAGTTTCTCAGAAAGCTTCTTTCCAGTTTTGAACGGAAGATATTTCCTTTTTCACCATAGCCCTCTATGGGCTTCCAAATATCTCTTTGCCAATTCCACAAGAACAGCCTTAGAGAAAGGCTTCTTGAAGGGATACATGTAACTCTGTGAGATGAATTAACAGAACACAGAGCAGTTTCTCAGAAAGGTTCTTTCCAGTTTTGAACGGAAGATATTTCCTTTTTCACCATAGCCCTCTATGGGCTTCCAAATAACCCTTTGCCAATTCCACAAGAACAGCCTTAGCGAAAGGCTTCTTGAAGGGAAAGATGTAACTCTGTGAGATGAATTAACAGAACACAGAGCAGTTTCTCAGAAAGCTTCTTTCCAGTTTTGAACGGAAGATATTTCCTTTTTCACCATAGCCCTCTTTGGGCTTCCAAATATCCCTTTGCCAATTCCACAAGAACAGTCTTAGCGAAAGACTTCTTGAAGGGAAAGATGTAACTCTGTGAGATGAATTAACAGAACACAGATCAGTTTCTCTGAAAGCTTCTTTCCAGTTTTGAACGGAAGGTATTTCCTTTTTCACCATAGCCCTCTATGGGCTTCCAAATATCCCTTTGCCAATTCCACAAGAACAGCCTTAGCGAAAGGCTTCATGAAGGGAAAGATGTGACTCTGTGAGATGAATTAACAGAACACAGAGCAGTTTCTCAGAAACAGCAGTTTCCAGTTTTGAACGGAAGATATTTCCTTTTTCACCATAGCCCTCTATGGGCTTCCAAATATCCCTTTGCCAATCCCACAAGAACAGCCTTAGAGAAAGACTTCTTGAAGGGAAAGATGTAACTCTGTGAGATGAATTAAGAGAACACAGAGAGGTTTCTCAGAAAGCTTCTTTCCAGTTTTGAACGGAAGATATTTCCTTTTTCACCATAGCCCTCTATGGGCTTCCAAATATCCCTTTGCCAATGCCACAAGAACAGCCTTAGCGAAAGGCTTCTTGAAGGGAAAGATGTAACTCTGTGAGATGAATTAACAGAACACAGAGCAGTTTCTCAGAAAGCTCCTTTCCAGTTTTGAACGGAAGTTATTTCCTTTTTCAACATAGCCCTCTATGGGCTTCCAAATATCCCTTTGCCAATTCCCCAAGAACAGCCTTAGCGAAAGACTTCTTGAAGGGAAAGATGTAACTCTGTGAGATGAATTAAGAGAACACAGAGAGGTTTCTCAGAAGGCTTCTTTCCAGTTTTGAACTTAAGATATTTCCTTTTTCACCATAGCCCTCTGTGGGCTTCCAAATATCCCTTTGCCAATGCCACAAGAACAGCCTTAGCGAAAGGCTTCTTGAAGGGAAAGATGTAACTCTGTGAGATGAATTAACAGAACACAGAGCAGTTTCTCAGAAAGCTTCTTTCCAGTTTTGAACGGAAGATATTTCCTTTTTCACCATAGCCCTCTATGGGCTTCCAAATATCCCTTTGCCAATTCCACAAGAACAGCCTTAGCGAAAGACTTCTTGAAGGGAATGATGTAACTCTGTGAGATGAATTAACAGAACACAGAGAGGTTTCTCAGAAAGCTTCTTTCCAGTATTGAACGGAAGATATTTCCTTTTTCACCATAGCCCTCTATGGGCTTCCAAATATCCCTTTGCCAATTCCACAAGAACAGCCTTAGCGAAAGACTTCTTGAAGGGAATGATGTAACTCTGTGAGATGAATTAACAGAACACAGAGAGGTTTCTCAGAAAGCTTCTTTCCAGTATTGAACGGAAGATATTTCCTTTTTCACCATAGCCCTCTATGGGCTTCCAAATATCCCTTTGCCAATTCCACAAGAACAGTCTTAGCGAAAGGCTTCTTGAAGGGAAAGATGTAACTCTGTGAGATGAATTAACGGAACACAGAGCAGTTTCTCAGAAAGCTTCTTTCCACTTTTGAACGGAAGATATTTCCTTTTTCACCATAGCCCTCTATGGGCTTCCAAATATCCCTTTGCCAATTCCACAAGAACAGCCTTAGCGAAAGGCTTCTTGAAGGGAAAGATGTAACTCTGTGAGATGAATTAACAGAACACAGAGCAGTTTCTCAGAAAGCTTCTTTCCAGTTTTGAACGGAAGATATTTCCTTTTTCACCATAGCCCTCTATGGGCTTCCAAATATCCCTTTGCCAATTCCACAAGAACAGCCTTAGCGAAAGGCTTCTTGAAGGGAAAGATGTAACTCTATGAGATGAATTAACAGAACACAGAGCAGTTTCTCAGAAAGCTTCTTTCCACTTTTGAACGGAAGATGTTTCCTTTTTCACCTAGCCCTCTATGGGCTTCCAAATATCCCTTTGCCAATTCCCCAAGAACAGCCTTAGCGAAAGGCTTCTTGAAGGGAAAGATGTAAATCTGTGAGATGAATTAACAGAACACAGAGCAGTTTCTCAGAAAGCTTCTTTCCAGTTTTGAACGGAAGATATTTCCTTTTTCACCATAGCTCTCTAAGGGCTTCCAAATATCCCTTTGTCAATTCCCCAAGAACACCCTTAGCGAAAGGCTTCTTGAAGGGAAAGATGTAACTCTGTGAGATGAATTAACAGAACCAGAGCATTTTCTCAGAAAGCTTCTTTCCAGTCTAGAATGGAAGATATTTCCTTTTTCACCATAGCCCTCTATGGGCTTCCAAATATCCCTTTGCCAATTCCCCAAGAACAGCCTTAGCGAAAGGCTTCTTGAAGGGAAAGATGTAACTCTGTGAGATGAATTAACAGAACACAGAGCAGTTTCTCAGAAAGCTTCTTTCCAGTTTTGAACGGAAGATATTTCCTTTTTCACCATAGCCCTCTATGGGCTTCCAAATATCCCTTTGCCAATTCCAAAAGAACAGCCATAGCGAAAGGCTTCTTGAAGGGAAACATGTAACTCTGTGAGATGTATTAACAGAACACAGAGCAGTTTCTCAGAAAGCTTCTTTCCAATTTTGAACGGAAGATATTTCCTTTTTCACCATAGCCCTCTATGGGCTTCCAAATATGCCTTTGCCAATTCCAAAAGAACAGCCTTAGCGAAAGGCTTCTTGAAGGGAAAGATGTAACTCTGTGAGATGAATTAACAGAACACAGAGCAGTTTCTCAGAAAGCTTCTTTCCAGTTTTGAACGGAAGATATTTCCTTATTCACCATAGCCCTCTATGGGCTTCCAAATATCCCTTTGCCAATTCCACAAGAACAGCCTTAGCGAAAGGCTTCTTGAAGGGAAACATGTAACTCTGTGAGATGAATTAACAGAACACAGAGCAGTTTCTCTGAAAGCTTCTTTCCAGTTTTGAACGAAAGATATTTCCTTTTTCACCATAGCCCTCTATGGGTTTCCAAATATCCCTTTGCCAATTTCACAAGAACAGCCTTAGCGAAAGGCTTCTTGAAGGGAAAGATGTAACTCTGTGAGATGAATTAACAGAACACAGAGCAGTTTCTCAGAAAGCTTCTTTCCAGTTTTGAACGGAAGATATTTCCTTTTTCACCATAGCCCTCTATGGGCTTCCAAATAACCCTTTGCCAATTCCACAAGAACAGCCTTAGCGAAAGGCTTCTTGAAGGGAAAGATGTAACTCTGTGAGATGAATTAACAGAACACAGAGCAGTTTCTCAGAAAGCTTCTTTCCAGTTTTGAACGGAAGATATTTCCTTTTTCACCATAGCCCTCTTTGGGCTTCCAAATATCCCTTTGCCAATTCCACAAGAACAGTCTTAGCGAAAGACTTCTTGAAGGGAAAGATGTAACTCTGTGAGATGAATTAACAGAACACAGATCAGTTTCTCTGAAAGCTTCTTTCCAGTTTTGAACGGAAGGTATTTCCTTTTTCACCATAGCCCTCTATGGGCTTCCAAATATCCCTTTGCCAATTCCACAAGAACAGCCTTAGCGAAAGGCTTCATGAAGGGAAAGATGTAACTCTCTGAGATGAATTAACAGAACACAGAGCAGTTTCTCAGAAACAGTAGTTTCCAGTTTTGAACGGAAGATATTTCCTTTTTCACCATAGCCCTCTATGGGCTTCCAAATATCCCTTTGCCAATCCCACAAGAACAGCCTTAGAGAAAGACTTCTTGAAGGGAAAGATGTAACTCTGTGAGATGAATTAAGAGAACACAGAGAGGTTTCTCAGAAAGCTTCTTTCCAGTTTTGAACGGAAGATATTTCCTTTTTCACCATAGCCCTCTATGGGCTTCCAAATATCCCTTTGCCAATGCCACAAGAACAGCCTTAGCTAAAGGCTTCTTGAAGGGAAAGATGTAACTCTGTGAGATGAATTAACAGAACACAGAGCAGTTTCTCAGAAAGCTTCTTTCCAGTTTTGAACGGAAGATATTTCCTTTTTCACCATAGCCCTCTATGGGCTTCCAAATATCCCTTTGCCAATTCCACAAGAACAGCCTTAGCGAAAGACTTCTTGAAGGGAATGATGTAACTCTGTGAGATGAATTAACAGAACACAGAGAGGTTTCTCAGAAAGCTTCTTTCCAGTATTGAACGGAAGATATTTCCTTTTTCACCATAGCCCTCTATGGGCTTCCAAATATCCCTTTGCCAATTCCACAAGAACAGCCTTAGCGAAAGGCTTCTTGAAGGGAAAGATGTAACTCTGTGAGATGAATTAACGGAACACAGAGCAGTTTCTCAGAAAGCTTCTTTCCACTTTTGAACGGAAGATATTTCCTTTTTCACCATAGCCCTCTATGGGCTTCCAAATATCCCTTTGCCAATTCCACAAGAACAGCCTTAGCGAAAGGCTTCTTGAAGGGAAAGATGTAACTCTGTGAGATGAATTAACAGAACACAGAGCAGTTTCTCAGAAAGCTTCTTTCCAGTTTTGAACGGAAGATATTTCCTTTTTCACCATAGCCCTCTATGGGCTTCCAAATATCCCTTTGCCAATTCCACAAGAACAGCCTTAGCGAAAGGCTTCTTGAAGGGAAAGATGTAACTCTATGAGATGAATTAACAGAACACAGAGCAGTTTCTCAGAAAGCTTCTTTCCAGTTTTGAACGGAAGATGTTTCCTTTTTCACCTAGCCCTCTATGGGCTTCCAAATATCCCTTTGCCAATTCCCCAAGAACAGCCTTAGCGAAAGGCTTCTTGAAGGGAAAGATGTAAATCTGTGAGATGAATTAACAGAACACAGAGCAGTTTCTCAGAAAGCTTCTTTCCAGTTTTGAACGGAAGATATTCCCTTTTTCACCATAGCTCTCTATGGGCTTCCAAATATCCCTTTGTCAATTCCCCAAGAACACCATTAGCGAAAGGCTTCTTGAAGGGAAAGATGTAACTCTGTGAGATGAATTAACAGAACCAGAGCATTTTCTCAGAAAGCTTCTTTCCAGTCTAGAATGGAAGATATTTCCTTTTTCACCATAGCCCTCTATGGGCTTCCAAATATCCCTTTGCCAATTAACCAAAAACAGCCTTAGCGAAAGGCTTCTTGAAGGGAAACATGTAACTCTGTGAGATGAATTAACAGAACACAGAGCAGTTTCTCAGAAAGCTTCTTTCCAGTTTTGAACGGAAGATATTTTCTTTTTCACCATAGCCCTCTATGGGCTTCCAAATATCCCTTTGCCAATGCCACAAGAACAGCCTTAGCGAAAGGCTTCTTGAAGGGAAAGATGTAACTCTGTGAGATGAATTCACAGAACACAAAGCAGTTTCTCAGAAAGCTTCTTTCCAGTTTTGAACGGAAGATATTTCCTTTTTCACCATAGCCCTCTATGGGCTTCCAAATATCCCTTTGCCAATTCCACAAGAACAGCCTTAGCGAAAGGCTTCTTGAAGGGAAACATGTAACTCTGTGAGATGAATTAACAGAACACATAGCAGTTTCTCAGAAAGCTTCTTTCCAGTTTTGAACGGAAGATATTTCCTTTTTCACCATAGCCCTCTATGGGCTTCCAAATATCCCTTTGCCAATTCCACAAGAACAGCCTTAGAGAAAGGCTTCTTGAAGGGAAAAATGTAACTCTGTGAGATGAATTAACAGAACACAGAGCAGTTTCTCAGAAACCTTCTTTCCAGTTTTGAACGGAAGATATTTCCTTTTTCACCATAGCCCTCTATGGGCTTCCAAATATCCCTTTGCCAATTCCACAAGAACAGCCTTAGCGAAAGGCTTCTTGAAGGGAAAGATGTAACTCTGTGAGATGAATTAACAGAACACAGAGCAGTTTCTCAGAAAGCTTCTTTCCAGTTTTGAACGGAAGTTATTTCCTTTTTCACCATAGCCCTCTAAGGGCTTCCAAATATCCCTTTGCTAATTCCCCAAGAACAGCCTTAGCGAAAGACTTCTTGAAGGGAAAGATGTAACTCTGTGAGATGAATTAAGAGAACACAGAGAGGTTTCTCAGAAAGCTTCTTTCCAGTTTTGAACGGAAGATATTTCCTTTTTCACCATAGCCCTCTATGGGCTTCCAAATATCCCTTTGCCAATTCCACAAGAACAGCCTTAGCGAAAGGCTTCTTGAAGGGAAAGATGTAACTCTGTGAGATGAATTAACGGAACACAGAGCAGTTTCTCAGAAAGCTTCTTTCCAGTTTTGAACGGAAGATATTTCCTTTTTCACCATAGCCCTCTATGGGCTTCCAAATATCCCTTTGCCAATGCCACAAGAACAGCCTTAGCGAAAGGCTTCTTGAAGGGAAAGATGTAACTCTGTGAGATGAATTCACAGAACACAAAGCAGATTCTGAGAAAGCTTCTTTCCAGTTTTGAACGGAAGATATTTCCTTTTTCACCATAGCCCTCTATGGGCTTCCAAATATCCCTTTGCCAATTCCACAAGAACAGCCTTAGCGAAAGGCTTCTTGAAGGGAAAGATGTAACTCTGTGAGATGAATTAACAGAACACAGAGCAGTTTCTCAGAAAGCTTCTTTCCAGTTTTGAACGGAAGTTATTTCCTTTTTCACCATAGCCCTCTATGGGCTTCCAAATATCCCTTTGCTAATTCCCCAAGAACAGCCTTAGCAAAAGACTTCTTGAAGGGAAAGATGTAACTCTGTGAGATGAATTAAGAGAACACAGAGAGGTTTCTCAGAAAGCTTCTTTCCAGTTTTGAACTTAAGATATTTCCTTTTTCACCATAGCCCTCTATGGGCTTCCAAATATCCCTTTGCCAATGCCACAAGAACAGCCTTAGCGAAAGGCTTCTTGAAGGGAAACATGTAACTCTGTGAGATGAATTAACAGAACGCAGAGCAGTTTCTCAGAAAGCTTCTTTCCAGTTTTGAACGGAAGATATTTCCTTTTTCACCATAGCCCTCTATGGGCTTCCAAATATCCCTTTGCCAATTCCACAAGAACAGCCTTAGCGAAAGGCTTCTTGAAGGGAAAGATGTAACTCTATGAGATGAATTAACAGAACACAGAGCAGTTTCTCAGAAAGCTTCTTTCCACTTTTGAACGGAAGATGTTTCCTTTTTCACCTAGCCCTCTATGGGCTTCCAAATATCCCTTTGCCAATTCCACAAGAACAGCCTTAGCGAAAGGCTTCTTGAAGGGAAAGATGTAACTCTGTGAGATGAATTAACAGAACACAGAGCAGTTTCTCAGAAAGCTTCTTTCCAGTTTTGAACGGAAGTTATTTCCTTTTTCACCATAGCCCTCTATGGGCTTCCAAATATCCCTTTGCCAATTCCCCAAGAACAGCCATAGCGAAAGGCTTCTTGAAGGGAAAGATGTAACTCTGTGAGATGAATTAACAGAACACAGAGCAGTTTCTCAGAAAGCTTCTTTCCAGTTTTGAACGGAAGATGTTTCCTTTTTCACCTAGCCCTCTATGGGCTTCCAAATATCCCTTTGCCAATTCCCCAAGAACAGCCTTAGCGAAAGGCTTCTTGAAGGGAAAGATGTAACTCTGTGAGATGAATTAACAGAACACAGAGCAGCTTCTCAGAAAGCTTCTTTCCAGTTTTGAACGGAAGATATTTCCTTTTTCACCATAGCCCTCTATGGGCTTCCAAATATCCCTTTGCCAATTCCACAAGAACAGCCTTAGCGAAAGGCTTCTTGAAGGGAAACATGTAACTCTGTGAGATGAATTAACAGAACACAGAGCAGTTTCTCAGAAAGCTTCTTTCCAGTTTTGAACGCAAGATATTTCCTTTTTCACCATAGCCCTCTATGGGCTTCCAAATATCCCTTTGCCAATTCCCCAAGAACAGCCTTAGCGAAAGACTTCTTGAAGGGAAAGATGTCACTCTGTGAGATGAATTAAGAGAACACAGAGAGGTTTCTCAGAAAGCTTCTTTCCAGTTTTGAACGGAAGATATTTCCTTTTTCACCATAGCCCTCTATGGGCTTCCAAATATCCCTTTGCCAATTCCACAAGAACAGCCTTAGCGAAAGGCTTCTTGAAGGGAAAGATGTAACTCTGTGAGATGAATTAACGGAACACAGAGCAGTTTCTCAGAAAGCTTCTTTCCAGTTTTGAACGGAAGATATTTTCTTTTTCACCATAGCCCTCTATGGGCTTCCAAATATCCCTTTGCCAATGCCACAAGAACAGCCTTAGCGAAAGGCTTCTTGAAGGGAAAGATGTAACTCTGTGAGATGAATTCACAGAACACAAAGCAGTTTCTCAGAAAGCTTCTTTCCAGTTTTGAACGGAAGATATTTCCTTTTTCACCATAGCCCTCTATGGGCTTCCAAATATCCCTTTGCCAATTCCACAAGAACAGCCTTAGCGAAAGGCTTCTTGAAGGGAAACATGTAACTCTGTGAGATGAATTAACAGAACACATAGCAGTTTCTCAGAAAGCTTCTTTCCAGTTTTGAACGGAAGATATTTCCTTTTTCACCATAGCCCTCTATGGGCTTCCAAATATCCCTTTGCCAATTCCACAAGAACAGCCTTAGAGAAAGGCTTCTTGAAGGGAAAAATGTAACTCTGTGAGATGAATTAACAGAACACAGAGCAGTTTCTCAGAAACCTTCTTTCCAGTTTTGAACGGAAGATATTTCCTTTTTCACCATAGCCCTCTATGGGCTTCCAAATATCCCTTTGCCAATTCCACAAGAACAGCCTTAGCGAAAGGCTTCTTGAAGGGAAAGATGTAACTCTGTGAGATGAATTAACAGAACACAGAGCAGTTTCTCAGAAAGCTTCTTTCCAGTTTTGAACGGAAGTTATTTCCTTTTTCACCATAGCCCTCTAAGGGCTTCCAAATATCCCTTTGCTAATTCCCCAAGAACAGCCTTAGCGAAAGACTTCTTGAAGGGAAAGATGTAACTCTGTGAGATGAATTAAGAGAACACAGAGAGGTTTCTCAGAAAGCTTCTTTCCAGTTTTGAACTTAAGATATTTCCTTTTTCACCATAGCCCTCTATGGGCTTCCAAATATCCCTTTGCCAATTCCACAAGAACAGCCTTAGCGAAAGGCTTCTTGAAGGGAAACATGTAACTCTGTGAGATGAATTAACAGAACACAGAGCAGTTTCTCAGAAAGCTTCTTTCCAGTTTTGAACGGAAGATATTTCCTTTTTCACCATAGCCCTCTATGGGCTTCCAAATATCCCTTTGCCAATTCCACAAGAACAGGTTTAGCGAAAGGCTTCTTGAAGGGAAAGATGTAACTCTGTGAGATGAATTAACAGAACACAGAGCAGATTCTCAGAAAGCTTCTTTCCAGTTTTGAACGGAAGTTATTTCCTTTTTCACCATAGCCCTCTATGGGCTTCCAAATATCCCTTTGCCAATTCCCCAAGAACAGCCTTAGCGAAAGACTTCTTGAAGGGAAAGATGTAACTCTGTGAGATGAATTAACAGAACACAGAGCAGTTTCTCAGAAAGCTTCTTTCCAGTTTTGAACAGAAGATATTTCCTTTTCACCCCAGCCCTCTATGGGCTTCCAAATATCCCTTTGCCAATTCCAGAAGAACGCCTTAGCGAAAGGCTTCTTGAAGGGAAAGATGTAACTCTGTGAGATGAATTAACAGAACACAGAGCAGTTTCTCAGAAAGGTTCTTTCCAGTTTTGAACAGAAGATATTTCCTTTTTCACCATAGCCCTCCAAGGGCTTCCAAATATCCCTTTGCCAATTCCACAAGAACAGCCTTAGCGAAAGACTTCTTGAAGGGAAAGATGTAACTCTGTGATATGAATTAACAGAACACAGAGCAGTTTCTCAGAAAGCTTCTTTCCAGTTTTGAACGGAAGATATTTCCTTTTTCACCATAGCCCTCTATGGGCTTCCAAATATCCCTTTGCCAATTCCCCAAGAACAGCCTTAGCGAAAGGCTTCTTGAAGGGAAAGATGTAACTCTGTGAGATGAATTAACAGAACACAGAGTAGTTTCTCAGAAAGCTTCTTTCCAGTTTTGAACGGAAGATATTTCCTTTTTCACCATAGCCCTCTATGGGCTTCCAAATATCCCTTTGCCAATTCCACAAGAACAGCCTTAGCGAAAGGCTTTTTGAAGGGAAGATGTAACTCTGTGAGATGAATTAACAGAACACAGAGCAGTTTCTCAGAAAGCTTCTTTCCAGTTTTGAACGAAAGATATTTCCTTTTTCACCATAGCCCTCAATGGGCTTCCAAATATCCCTTTGACAATTCCACAAGAACAGCCTTAGCGAAAGGCTTCTTGAAGGGAAAGATGTAACTCTGTGAGATGAATTAACAGAACACAGAGCAGTTTCTCAGAAAGCTTCTTTCCAGTTTTGAACGGAAGATATTTCCTTTTTCACCATAGCCCTCTATGTGCTTCCAAATATCCCTTTGCCAATTCCACAAGAACAGCCTTAGCGAAAGGCTTCTTGAAGGGAAAGATGTAACTCTGTGAGATGAATTAACAGAACACAGAGCAGTTTCTCAGAAAGCTTCTTTCCAGTTTTGAACGGAAGATATTTCCTTTTTCACCATAGCCCTCTATGGGCTTCCAAATATCCCTTTGCCAATTCCACAAGAACAGCCTTAGCGAAAGGCTTCATGAAGGGAAAGATGTAACTCTGTGAGACGAATTAACAGAACACAGAGCAGTTTCTCAGAAAGCTTCTTTCCAGTTTTGAACGGAAGATATTTCCTTTTTCACCATAGCCCTCTATGGGCTTCCAAATACCCTTTGCCAATCCCACAAGAACAGCCTTAGAGAAGACTTCTTGAAGGGAAAGATGTAACTCTGTGAGATGAATAAAGGGAACACAGAGAGGTTTCTCAGAAAGCTTCTTTCCAGTTTTGAATGGAAGATATTTCCTTTTTCACCATAGCCCTCTATGGGCTTCCAAATATCCCTTTGCCAATTCCACAAGAACAGCCTTAGCGAAAGGCTTCATGAAGGGAAAGATGTAACTCTGTGAGATGAATTAACAGAATACAGAGCAGTTTCTCAGAAAGCTTCTTTCCAGTTTTGAACGGAAGATATTTCCTTTTTCACCATAGCCCTCTAGGGGCTTCCAAATACCCTTTGCCAATCCCACAAGAACAGCCCTAGAGAAAGACTTCTTGAAGGGAAAGATGTAACTCTGTGAGATGAATTAAGGGAACACAGAGAGGTTTCTCAGAAAGCTTCTTTCCAGTTTTGAATGGAAGATATTTCCTTTTTCACCATAGCCCTCTATGGGCTTCCAAATATCCCTTTGCCAATTCCACAAGAACAGCCTTAGCGAAAGGCTTCTTGAAGGGAAAGATGTAACTCTGTGAGATGAATTAACGGAACACAGAGCAGTTTCTCAGAAAGCTTCTTTCCAGTTTTGAACGGAAGATATTTCCTTTTTCACCATAGCCCTCTATGGGCTTCCAAATATCCCTTTGCCAATTCCCCAAGAACAGCCTTAGCGAAAGGCTTCTTGAAGGGAAAGATGTAACTCTGTGAGATGAATTAACAGAACACAGAGCAGTTTCTCAGAAAGCTTCTTTCCAGTTTTGAACCGAAGATATTTCCTTTTTCACCATAGCCCTCTATGGGCTTCCAAATATCCCTTTGCCAATTCCACAAGAACAGCCTTAGCGAAAGGCTTCTTGAAGGGAAAGATGTAACTCTGTGAGATGAATTAACAGAACACAGAGCAGTTTCTCAGAAAGCTTCTTTCCAGTTTTGAACGGAAGATATTTCCTTTTTCACCATAGCCCTCTATGGGCTTCCAAATATCCCTTTGCCAATTCCACAAGAACAGACTTAGAGAAAGGCTTCTTGAAGGGAAAGATGTAACTCTGTGAGATGAATTAACAGAACACAGAGCAGTTTCTCAGAAAGCTTCTTTCCAGTTTTGAACGGAAGATATTTCCTTTTTCACCATAGCCCTCTATGGGCTTCCAAATATCCCTTTGCCAATTCCACCAGAACAGCTTTAGCGAAAGGCTTCATGAAGGGAAAGATGTAACTCTGTGAGATGAATTAACAGAACACAGAGCAGTTTCTCAGAAAGCTTCTTTCCAGTTTTGAACGGAAGATATTTCCTTTTTCACCATAGCCCTCTATCGGCTTCCAAATATCCCTTTGCCAATCCCACAAGAACAGCCTTAGCGAAAGACTTCTTGAAGGGAAAGATGTAACTCTGTGAGATGAATTAACAAAACACAGAGAGGTTTCTCAGAATGCTTCTTTCCAGTTTTGAACGGAAGATATTTCCTTTTTCACCATAGCCCTCTATGGGCTTCCAAATATCCCTTTGCCAATTACACAAGAACAGCCTTAGCGAAAGGCTTCTTGAAGGGAAAGATGTAACTCTGTGAGATGAATTAACGGAACACAGAGCAGTTTCTCAGAAAGCTTTTTTCCACTTTTGAACGGAAGATATTTCCTTTTTCACCATAGCCCTCTATGGGCTTCCAAATATCCCTTTGCCAATTCCACAAGAACAGCCTTAGCGAAAGGCTTCTTGAAGGGAAAGATGTAACTCTGTGAGATGAATTAACAGAACACAGAGCAGTTTCTCAGAAAGCTTCTTTCCAGTTTTGAACGAAAGATATTTCCTTTTTCACCATAGCCCTCTATGCGCTTCCAAATATCCCTTTGCCAATTCCACAAGAACAGCCTTAGCGAAAGGCTTCTTGAAGGGAAATATGTAACTCTGTGAGATGAATTAACAGAACACAGAGCAGTTTCTCAGAAAGCTCCTTTCCAGTTTTGAACGGAAGATGTTTCCTTTTTCACCTAGCCCTCTATGGGCTTCCAAATATCCCTTTGCCAATTCCACAAGAACAGCCTTAGCGAAAGGCTTCTTGAAGGGAAAGATGTAACTCTGTGAGATGAATTAACAGAACACAGAGCAGTTTCTCAGAAAGCTTCTTTCCAGTTTTGAACGGAAGATATTTCCTTTTTCACCATAGCCCTCTATGGGCTTCCAAATATCCCTTTGCCAATTCACCAAGAACAGCCTTAGCGAAAGGCTTCTTGAAGGGAAAGATGTAACTCTGTGAGATGAATTAACAGAACACAGAGCAGTTTCTCAGAAAGCTTCTTTCCAGTTTTGAACGGAAGGTATTTCCTTTTTCACCATAGCCCTCTATGGGCTTCCAAATATCCCTTTGCCAATTCCACAAGAACAGCCTTAGCGAAAGGCTTCTTGAAGGGAAAGATGTAACTCTGTGAGATGAATTAACAGAACACAGAGCAGTTTCTCAGAAAGCTTCTTTCCAGTTTTGAACGGAAGATGTTTCCTTTTTCACCTAGCCCTCTATGGGCTTCCAAATATACCTTTGCCAGTTCCACAAGAACAGCCTTAGCGAAAGGCTTCTTGAAGGGAAAGATGTAACTCTGTGAGATGAATTAACAGAACACAGAGCAGTTTCTCAGAAAGCTTCTTTCCAGTTTTGAACGGAAGATATTTCCTTTTTCACCATAGCCCTCTATGGGCTTCCAAATATCCCTTTGCCAATTCCCCAAGAACAGCCTTAGCGAAAGGCTTCTTGAAGGGAAAGATGTAACTCTGTGAGATGAATTAACAGAACACAGAGCAGTTTCTCAGAAAGCTTCTTTCCAGTTTTTAACGGAAGATATTTCCTTTTTCACCTTAGCCCTCTATGGGCTTCCAAATATCCCTTTGCCAATTCCACAAGAACAGGTTTAGCGAAAGGCTTCTTGAAGGGAAAGATGTAACTCTGTGAGATGAATTAACAGAACACAGAGCAGTTTCTCAGAAAGCTTCTTTCCAGTTTTGAACGGAAGTTATTTCCTTTTTCACCATAGCCCTCTATGGGCTTCCAAATATACCTTTGCCAATTCCCCAAGAACAGCCTTAGCGAAAGACTTCTTGAAGGGAAAGATGTAACTCTGTGAGATGAATTAACAGAACACAGAGCAGTTTCTCAGAAAGCTTCTTTCCAGTTTTGAACAGAAGATATTTCCTTTTTCACCCCAGCCCTCTATGGGCTTCCAAATATCAATTTGCCAATTCCACAAGAACGCCTTAGCGAAAGGCTTCTTGAAGGGAAACATGTAACTCTGTGAGATGAATTAACAGAACACAGAGCAGTTTCTCAGAAAGGTTCTTTCCAGTTTTGAACGGAAGATATTTCCTTTTTCACCATAGCCCTCTATGGGCTTCCAAATATCCCTTTGCCAATTTCAGAAGAACAGCCTTAGCGAAAGGCTTCTTGAAGGGAAAGATGTAACTCTGTGAGATGAATTAACAGAACACAGAGCAGTTTCTCAGAAAGCTTCTTTCCAGTTTTGAACGGAAGTTATTTCCTTTTTCACCATAGCCCTCTATGGGCTTCCAAATATCCCTTTGCCAATTCCCCGAGAACAGCCTTAGCGAAAGACTTCTTGAAGGGAAAGATGTAACTCTGTGAGATGAATTAACAGAACACAGAGCAGTTTCTCAGCAAGCTTCTTTCCAGTTTTGAACAGAAGATATTTCCTTTTTCACCCCAGCCCTCTATGGGCTTCCAAATATCCCTTGCGCCAATTCCACAAGAACGCCTTAGCGAAAGGCTTCTTGAAGGGAAAGATGTAACTCTGTGAGATGAATTAACAGAACACAGAGCAGTTTCTCAGAAAGGTTCTTTCCAGTTTTGAACGGAAGATATTTCCTTTTTCACCATAGCCCTCTATGGGCTTCCAAATATCCCTTTGCCAATTTCAGAAGAACAGCCTTAGCGAAAGGCTTCTTGAAGGGAAAGATGTAACTCTGTGAGATGAATTAACAGAACACAGAGCAGTTTCTCAGAAAGCTTCTTTCCAGTTTTGAACGGAAGATATTTCCTTTTTCACCATAGCCCTCTATGGGCTTCCAAATATCCTTTTGCCAATTCCACAAGAACAGCCTTAGCGAAAGGCTTCTTGAAGGGAAGATGTAACTCTGTGAGATGAATTAACAGAACACAGAGCAGTTTCTCAGAAAGCTTCTTTCCAGTTTTGAACGAAAGATATTTCCTTTTTCACCATAGCCCTCTATGGGCTTCCAAATATCCCTTTGACAATTCCAGAAGAACAGCCTTAGCGAAAGGCTTCTTGAAAGGAACGATGTAACTCTGTGAGATGAATTAACAGAACACAGAGCAGTTTCTCAGAAAGCTTCTTTCCAGTTTTGAACGGAAGATATTTCCTTTTTCACCATAGCCCTCTATGTGCTTCCAAATATCCCTTTTCCAATTCCACAAGAACAGCCTTAGCGAAAGACTTCTTGAAGGGAAAGATGTAACTCTGTGAGATGAATTAACAGAACACAGAGCAGTTTCTCAGAAAGCTTCTTTCCAGTTTTTAACGGAAGATATTTCCTTTTTCACCATAGCCCTCTATGGGCTTCCAAATATCCCTTTGCCAATTCCACAAGAACAGCCTTAGCGAAAGGCTTCATGAAGGGAAAGATGTAACTCTGTGAGATGAATTAACAGAATACAGAGCAGTTTCTCAGAAAGCTTCTTTCCAGTTTTGAACGGAAGATATTTCCTTTTTCACCGTAGCCCTCTATGGGCTTCCAAATACCCTTTGCCAATCCCACAAGAACAGCCTTAGAGAAAGACTTCTTGAAGGGAAAGATGTAACTCTGTGAGATGAATTAAGGGAACACAGAGAGGTTTCTCAG
Organism: Chlorocebus sabaeus; assembly: GCF_047675955.1. Lineage (NCBI taxonomy): Eukaryota > Metazoa > Chordata > Mammalia > Primates > Cercopithecidae > Chlorocebus > Chlorocebus sabaeus. The sequence goes on along the minus strand of NW_027327650.1, from coordinate 160,488 downwards.
AAAGCTTCTTTCCAGTTTTGAATGGAAGATATTTCCTTTTTCACCATAGCCCTCTATGGGCTTCCAAATATCCCTTTGCCAATTACACAAGAACAGCCTTAGCGAAAGGCTTCTTGAAGGGAAAGATGTAACTCTGTGAGATGAATTAACGGAACACAGAGCAGTTTCTCAGAAAGCTTTTTTCCACTTTTGAACGGAAGATATTTCCTTTTTCACCATAGCCCTCTATGGGCTTCCAAATATCCCTTTGCCAATTCCACAAGAACAGCCTTAGCGAAAGGCTTCTTGAAGGGAAAGATGTAACTCTGTGAGATGAATTAACAGAACACAGAGCAGTTTCTCAGAAAGCTTCTTTCCAGTTTTGAACGAAAGATATTTCCTTTTTCACCATAGCCCTCTAGGGGCTTCCAAATATCCCTTTGCCAATTCCACAAGAACAGCCTTAGCGAAAGGCTTCTTGAAGGGAAATATGTAACTCTGTGAGATGAATTAACAGAACACAGAGCAGTTTCTCAGAAAGCTTCTTTCCAGTTTTGAACGGAAGATGTTTCCTTTTTCACCTAGCCCTCTATGGGCTTCCAAATATCCCTTTGCCAATTCCCCAAAAACAGCCTTAGCGAAAGGCTTCTTGAAGGGAAAGATGTAACTCTGTGAGATGAATTAACAGAACACAGAGCAGTTTCTCAGAAAGCTTCTTTCCAGTTTTGAACGGAAGATGTTTCCTTTTTCACCTAGCCCTCTATGGGCTTCCAAATATCCCTTTGCCAATTCCACAAGAACAGCCTTAGCGAAAGGCTTCTTGAAGGGAAAGATGTAACTCTGTGAGATGAATTAACAGAACACAGAGCAGTTTCTCAGAAAGCTTCTTTCCAGTTTTGAACGGAAGATATTTCCTTTTTCACCATAGCCCTCTATGGGCTTCCAAATATCCATTTGCCAATTCCCCAAGAACAGCCTTAGCGAAAGGCTTCTTGAAGGGAAAGATGTAACTCTGTGAGATGAATTAACAGAACACAGAGCAGTTTCTCAGAAAGCTTCTTTCCAGTTTTGAACGGAAGATATTTCCTTTTTCACCATAGCCCTCTATGGGCTTCCAAATATCCCTTTGCCAATCCCACAAGAACAGCCTTAGCGAAAGGCTTCTTGAAGGGAAAGATGTAACTCTGTGAGATGAATTAACGGAACACAGAGCAGTTTCTCAGAAAGCTTCTTTCCAGTTTTGAACGGAAGATGTTTCCTTTTTCACCTAGCCCTCTATGGGCTTCCAAATATCCCTTTGCCAATTCCACAAGAACAGCATTAGCGAAAGGCTTCTTGAAGGGAAAGATGTAACTCTGTGAGATGAATTAACAGAACACAGAGCAGTTTCTCAGAAAGCTTCTTTCCAGTTTTGAACGGAAGATATTTCCTTTTTCACCATAGCCCTCTATGGGCTTCCAAATATCCCTTTGCCAATTCCACAAGAACAGCCTTAGCGAAAGGCTTCTTGAAGGGAAAGATGTAACTCTGTGAGATGAATTAACAGAACACGGAGCAGTTTCTCAGAAAGCTTCTTTCCAGTTTTGAACGGAAGATATTTCCTTTTTCACCATAGCCCTCTATGGGCTTCCAAATATCCCTTTGCCAATTCCACAAGAACAGCCTTAGCGAAAGGCTTCTTGAAGGGAAAGATGTAACTCTGTGAGATGAATTAACAGAACACAGAGCAGTTTCTCAGAAAGCTCCTTTCCAGTTTTGAACGGAAGTTATTTCCTTTTTCAACATAGCCCTCTATGGGCTTCCAAATATCCCTTTGCCAATTCCCCAAGAACAGCCTTAGCGAAAGACTTCTTGAAGGGAAAGATGTAACTCTGTGAGATGAATTAAGAGAACACAGAGAGGTTTCTCAGAAGGCTTCTTTCCAGTTTTGAACTTAAGATATTTCCTTTTTCACCATAGCCCTCTGTGGGCTTCCAAATATCCCTTTGCCAATGCCACAAGAACAGCCTTAGCGAAAGGCTTCTTGAAGGGAAAGATGTAACTCTGTGAGATGAATTAACAGAACACAGAGCAGTTTCTCAGAAAGCTTCTTTCCAGTTTTGAACGGAAGATATTTCCTTTTTCACCATAGCCCTCTATGGGCTTCCAAATATCCCTTTGCCAATTCCACAAGAACAGCCTTAGCGAAAGACTTCTTGAAGGGAATGATGTAACTCTGTGAGATGAATTAACAGAACACAGAGAGGTTTCTCAGAAAGCTTCTTTCCAGTATTGAACGGAAGATATTTCCTTTTTCACCATAGCCCTCTATGGGCTTCCAAATATCCCTTTGCCAATTCCACAAGAACAGCCTTAGCGAAAGACTTCTTGAAGGGAATGATGTAACTCTGTGAGATGAATTAACAGAACACAGAGAGGTTTCTCAGAAAGCTTCTTTCCAGTATTGAACGGAAGATATTTCCTTTTTCACCATAGCCCTCTATGGGCTTCCAAATATCCCTTTGCCAATTCCACAAGAACAGTCTTAGCGAAAGGCTTCTTGAAGGGAAAGATGTAACTCTGTGAGATGAATTAACGGAACACAGAGCAGTTTCTCAGAAAGCTTCTTTCCACTTTTGAACGGAAGATATTTCCTTTTTCACCATAGCCCTCTATGGGCTTCCAAATATCCCTTTGCCAATTCCACAAGAACAGCCTTAGCGAAAGGCTTCTTGAAGGGAAAGATGTAACTCTGTGAGATGAATTAACAGAACACAGAGCAGTTTCTCAGAAAGCTTCTTTCCAGTTTTGAACGGAAGATATTTCCTTTTTCACCATAGCCCTCTATGGGCTTCCAAATATCCCTTTGCCAATTCCACAAGAACAGCCTTAGCGAAAGGCTTCTTGAAGGGAAAGATGTAACTCTATGAGATGAATTAACAGAACACAGAGCAGTTTCTCAGAAAGCTTCTTTCCACTTTTGAACGGAAGATGTTTCCTTTTTCACCTAGCCCTCTATGGGCTTCCAAATATCCCTTTGCCAATTCCCCAAGAACAGCCTTAGCGAAAGGCTTCTTGAAGGGAAAGATGTAAATCTGTGAGATGAATTAACAGAACACAGAGCAGTTTCTCAGAAAGCTTCTTTCCAGTTTTGAACGGAAGATATTTCCTTTTTCACCATAGCTCTCTAAGGGCTTCCAAATATCCCTTTGTCAATTCCCCAAGAACACCCTTAGCGAAAGGCTTCTTGAAGGGAAAGATGTAACTCTGTGAGATGAATTAACAGAACCAGAGCATTTTCTCAGAAAGCTTCTTTCCAGTCTAGAATGGAAGATATTTCCTTTTTCACCATAGCCCTCTATGGGCTTCCAAATATCCCTTTGCCAATTCCCCAAGAACAGCCTTAGCGAAAGGCTTCTTGAAGGGAAAGATGTAACTCTGTGAGATGAATTAACAGAACACAGAGCAGTTTCTCAGAAAGCTTCTTTCCAGTTTTGAACGGAAGATATTTCCTTTTTCACCATAGCCCTCTATGGGCTTCCAAATATCCCTTTGCCAATTCCAAAAGAACAGCCATAGCGAAAGGCTTCTTGAAGGGAAACATGTAACTCTGTGAGATGTATTAACAGAACACAGAGCAGTTTCTCAGAAAGCTTCTTTCCAATTTTGAACGGAAGATATTTCCTTTTTCACCATAGCCCTCTATGGGCTTCCAAATATGCCTTTGCCAATTCCAAAAGAACAGCCTTAGCGAAAGGCTTCTTGAAGGGAAAGATGTAACTCTGTGAGATGAATTAACAGAACACAGAGCAGTTTCTCAGAAAGCTTCTTTCCAGTTTTGAACGGAAGATATTTCCTTATTCACCATAGCCCTCTATGGGCTTCCAAATATCCCTTTGCCAATTCCACAAGAACAGCCTTAGCGAAAGGCTTCTTGAAGGGAAACATGTAACTCTGTGAGATGAATTAACAGAACACAGAGCAGTTTCTCTGAAAGCTTCTTTCCAGTTTTGAACGAAAGATATTTCCTTTTTCACCATAGCCCTCTATGGGTTTCCAAATATCCCTTTGCCAATTTCACAAGAACAGCCTTAGCGAAAGGCTTCTTGAAGGGAAAGATGTAACTCTGTGAGATGAATTAACAGAACACAGAGCAGTTTCTCAGAAAGCTTCTTTCCAGTTTTGAACGGAAGATATTTCCTTTTTCACCATAGCCCTCTATGGGCTTCCAAATAACCCTTTGCCAATTCCACAAGAACAGCCTTAGCGAAAGGCTTCTTGAAGGGAAAGATGTAACTCTGTGAGATGAATTAACAGAACACAGAGCAGTTTCTCAGAAAGCTTCTTTCCAGTTTTGAACGGAAGATATTTCCTTTTTCACCATAGCCCTCTTTGGGCTTCCAAATATCCCTTTGCCAATTCCACAAGAACAGTCTTAGCGAAAGACTTCTTGAAGGGAAAGATGTAACTCTGTGAGATGAATTAACAGAACACAGATCAGTTTCTCTGAAAGCTTCTTTCCAGTTTTGAACGGAAGGTATTTCCTTTTTCACCATAGCCCTCTATGGGCTTCCAAATATCCCTTTGCCAATTCCACAAGAACAGCCTTAGCGAAAGGCTTCATGAAGGGAAAGATGTAACTCTCTGAGATGAATTAACAGAACACAGAGCAGTTTCTCAGAAACAGTAGTTTCCAGTTTTGAACGGAAGATATTTCCTTTTTCACCATAGCCCTCTATGGGCTTCCAAATATCCCTTTGCCAATCCCACAAGAACAGCCTTAGAGAAAGACTTCTTGAAGGGAAAGATGTAACTCTGTGAGATGAATTAAGAGAACACAGAGAGGTTTCTCAGAAAGCTTCTTTCCAGTTTTGAACGGAAGATATTTCCTTTTTCACCATAGCCCTCTATGGGCTTCCAAATATCCCTTTGCCAATGCCACAAGAACAGCCTTAGCTAAAGGCTTCTTGAAGGGAAAGATGTAACTCTGTGAGATGAATTAACAGAACACAGAGCAGTTTCTCAGAAAGCTTCTTTCCAGTTTTGAACGGAAGATATTTCCTTTTTCACCATAGCCCTCTATGGGCTTCCAAATATCCCTTTGCCAATTCCACAAGAACAGCCTTAGCGAAAGACTTCTTGAAGGGAATGATGTAACTCTGTGAGATGAATTAACAGAACACAGAGAGGTTTCTCAGAAAGCTTCTTTCCAGTATTGAACGGAAGATATTTCCTTTTTCACCATAGCCCTCTATGGGCTTCCAAATATCCCTTTGCCAATTCCACAAGAACAGCCTTAGCGAAAGGCTTCTTGAAGGGAAAGATGTAACTCTGTGAGATGAATTAACGGAACACAGAGCAGTTTCTCAGAAAGCTTCTTTCCACTTTTGAACGGAAGATATTTCCTTTTTCACCATAGCCCTCTATGGGCTTCCAAATATCCCTTTGCCAATTCCACAAGAACAGCCTTAGCGAAAGGCTTCTTGAAGGGAAAGATGTAACTCTGTGAGATGAATTAACAGAACACAGAGCAGTTTCTCAGAAAGCTTCTTTCCAGTTTTGAACGGAAGATATTTCCTTTTTCACCATAGCCCTCTATGGGCTTCCAAATATCCCTTTGCCAATTCCACAAGAACAGCCTTAGCGAAAGGCTTCTTGAAGGGAAAGATGTAACTCTATGAGATGAATTAACAGAACACAGAGCAGTTTCTCAGAAAGCTTCTTTCCAGTTTTGAACGGAAGATGTTTCCTTTTTCACCTAGCCCTCTATGGGCTTCCAAATATCCCTTTGCCAATTCCCCAAGAACAGCCTTAGCGAAAGGCTTCTTGAAGGGAAAGATGTAAATCTGTGAGATGAATTAACAGAACACAGAGCAGTTTCTCAGAAAGCTTCTTTCCAGTTTTGAACGGAAGATATTCCCTTTTTCACCATAGCTCTCTATGGGCTTCCAAATATCCCTTTGTCAATTCCCCAAGAACACCATTAGCGAAAGGCTTCTTGAAGGGAAAGATGTAACTCTGTGAGATGAATTAACAGAACCAGAGCATTTTCTCAGAAAGCTTCTTTCCAGTCTAGAATGGAAGATATTTCCTTTTTCACCATAGCCCTCTATGGGCTTCCAAATATCCCTTTGCCAATTAACCAAAAACAGCCTTAGCGAAAGGCTTCTTGAAGGGAAAGATGTAACTCTGTGAGATGAATTAACAGAACACAGAGCAGTTTCTCAGAAAGCTTCTTTCCAGTTTTGAACGGAAGATATTTCCTTTTTCACCATAGCCCTCTATGGGCTTCCAAATATCCCTTTGCCAATTCCAAAAGAACAGCCATAGCGAAAGGCTTCTTGAAGGGAAACATGTAACTCTGTGAGATGTATTAACAGAACACAGAGCAGTTTCTCAGAAAGCTTCTTTCCAATTTTGAACGGAAGATATTTCCTTTTTCACCATAGCCCTCTATGGGCTTCCAAATATTCCTTTGCCAATTCCAAAAGAACAGCCTTAGCGAAAGGCTTCTTGAAGGGAAAGATGTAACTCTGTGAGATGAATTAACAGAACACAGAGTAGTTTCTCAGAAAGCTTCTTTCCAGTTGAGAACGGAAGATATTTCGTTTTTCACCATAGCCCTCTAAGGGCTTCCAAATATCCCTTTGCCAATTCCACAAGAACAGCCTTAGCGAAAGACTTCTTGAAGGGAAAGATGTAACTCTGTGAGATGAATTAGCAGAACACAGAGCAGTTTCTCAGAAAGCTTCTTTCCAGTTTTGAACGGAAGATATTTCCTTTTTCACCATAGCCCTCTATGGGCTTCCAAATATCCCTTTGCCAATTCCAAAAGAACAGCCTTAGCGAAAGGCTTCTTGAAGGGAAACATGTAACTCTGTGAGATGAATTAACAGAACACAGAGCAGTTTCTCAGAAAGCTTCTTTCCAGTTTTGAACGGAAGATATTTCCTTTTTCACCATAGCCCTCTATGGGCTTCCAAATATCCCTTTGCCAATTCACCAAGAACAGCCTTAGCGAAAGGCTTCTTGAAGGGAAAGATGTAACTCTGTGAGATGAATTAACAGAACACAGAGCAGTTTCTCAGAAAGCTTCTTTCCAGTTTTGAACGGAAGATATTTCCTTTTTCACCATAGCCCTCTATGGGCTTCCAAATATCCCTTTGCCAATTCCACAAGAACAGCCTTATCGAAAGGCTTCTTGAAGGGAAAGATGTAACTCTGTGAGATGAATTAACAGAACACAGAGCAGTTTCTCAGAAAGCTTCTTTCCAGTTTTGAACGGAAGATATTTCCTTTTTCACCATAGCCCTCTATGGGCTTCAAAATATCCCTTTGCCAATTCCCCAAGAACAGCCTTAGCGAAAGGCTTCTTGAAGGGAAAGATGTAACACTGTGAGATGAATTAACAGAACACAGAGCAGTTTCTCAGAAAGCTTCTTTCCAGTTTTGAACGGAAGATATTTCCTTTTTCACCATAGCCCTCTATGGGCTTCCAAATATACCTTTGCCAATTCCCCAAGAACAGCCTTAGCGAAAGGCTTCTTGAAGGGAAAGATGTAACTCTGTGAGATGAATTAACAGAAAATAGAGCAGTTTCTCAGAAAGCTTCTTTCCAGTTTTGAACGGAAGATATTTCCTTTTTCACCATAGCCCTCTATGGGCTTCCAAATATCCCTTTGCCAATTTCCCAAGAACAGCCTTAGCGAAAGGCTTCTTGAAGGTAAAGATGTTACTCTGTGAGATGAATTAACAGAACACAGAGCAGTTTCTCAGAAAGCTTCTTTCCAGTTTTGAACGGAAGATATTTCCTTTTTCACCATAGCCCTCTATGGGCTTCCAAATATCTCTTTGCCAATTCCACAAGAACAGCCTTAGAGAAAGGCTTCTTGAAGGGATACATGTAACTCTGTGAGATGAATTAACAGAACACAGAGCAGTTTCTCAGAAAGGTTCTTTCCAGTTTTGAACGGAAGATATTTCCTTTTTCACCATAGCCCTCTATGGGCTTCCAAATAACCCTTTGCCAATTCCACAAGAACAGCCTTAGCGAAAGGCTTCTTGAAGGGAAAGATGTAACTCTGTGAGATGAATTAACAGAACACAGAGCAGTTTCTCAGAAAGCTTCTTTCCAGTTTTGAACGGAAGATATTTCCTTTTTCACCATAGCCCTCTTTGGGCTTCCAAATATCCCTTTGCCAATTCCACAAGAACAGTCTTAGCGAAAGACTTCTTGAAGGGAAAGATGTAACTCTGTGAGATGAATTAACAGAACACAGATCAGTTTCTCTGAAAGCTTCTTTCCAGTTTTGAACGGAAGGTATTTCCTTTTTCACCATAGCCCTCTATGGGCTTCCAAATATCCCTTTGCCAATTCCACAAGAACAGCCTTAGCGAAAGGCTTCATGAAGGGAAAGATGTGACTCTGTGAGATGAATTAACAGAACACAGAGCAGTTTCTCAGAAACAGCAGTTTCCAGTTTTGAACGGAAGATATTTCCTTTTTCACCATAGCCCTCTATGGGCTTCCAAATATCCCTTTGCCAATCCCACAAGAACAGCCTTAGAGAAAGACTTCTTGAAGGGAAAGATGTAACTCTGTGAGATGAATTAAGAGAACACAGAGAGGTTTCTCAGAAAGCTTCTTTCCAGTTTTGAACGGAAGATATTTCCTTTTTCACCATAGCCCTCTATGGGCTTCCAAATATCCCTTTGCCAATGCCACAAGAACAGCCTTAGCGAAAGGCTTCTTGAAGGGAAAGATGTAACTCTGTGAGATGAATTAACAGAACACAGAGCAGTTTCTCAGAAAGCTCCTTTCCAGTTTTGAACGGAAGTTATTTCCTTTTTCAACATAGCCCTCTATGGGCTTCCAAATATCCCTTTGCCAATTCCCCAAGAACAGCCTTAGCGAAAGACTTCTTGAAGGGAAAGATGTAACTCTGTGAGATGAATTAAGAGAACACAGAGAGGTTTCTCAGAAGGCTTCTTTCCAGTTTTGAACTTAAGATATTTCCTTTTTCACCATAGCCCTCTGTGGGCTTCCAAATATCCCTTTGCCAATGCCACAAGAACAGCCTTAGCGAAAGGCTTCTTGAAGGGAAAGATGTAACTCTGTGAGATGAATTAACAGAACACAGAGCAGTTTCTCAGAAAGCTTCTTTCCAGTTTTGAACGGAAGATATTTCCTTTTTCACCATAGCCCTCTATGGGCTTCCAAATATCCCTTTGCCAATTCCACAAGAACAGCCTTAGCGAAAGACTTCTTGAAGGGAATGATGTAACTCTGTGAGATGAATTAACAGAACACAGAGAGGTTTCTCAGAAAGCTTCTTTCCAGTATTGAACGGAAGATATTTCCTTTTTCACCATAGCCCTCTATGGGCTTCCAAATATCCCTTTGCCAATTCCACAAGAACAGCCTTAGCGAAAGACTTCTTGAAGGGAATGATGTAACTCTGTGAGATGAATTAACAGAACACAGAGAGGTTTCTCAGAAAGCTTCTTTCCAGTATTGAACGGAAGATATTTCCTTTTTCACCATAGCCCTCTATGGGCTTCCAAATATCCCTTTGCCAATTCCACAAGAACAGTCTTAGCGAAAGGCTTCTTGAAGGGAAAGATGTAACTCTGTGAGATGAATTAACGGAACACAGAGCAGTTTCTCAGAAAGCTTCTTTCCACTTTTGAACGGAAGATATTTCCTTTTTCACCATAGCCCTCTATGGGCTTCCAAATATCCCTTTGCCAATTCCACAAGAACAGCCTTAGCGAAAGGCTTCTTGAAGGGAAAGATGTAACTCTGTGAGATGAATTAACAGAACACAGAGCAGTTTCTCAGAAAGCTTCTTTCCAGTTTTGAACGGAAGATATTTCCTTTTTCACCATAGCCCTCTATGGGCTTCCAAATATCCCTTTGCCAATTCCACAAGAACAGCCTTAGCGAAAGGCTTCTTGAAGGGAAAGATGTAACTCTATGAGATGAATTAACAGAACACAGAGCAGTTTCTCAGAAAGCTTCTTTCCACTTTTGAACGGAAGATGTTTCCTTTTTCACCTAGCCCTCTATGGGCTTCCAAATATCCCTTTGCCAATTCCCCAAGAACAGCCTTAGCGAAAGGCTTCTTGAAGGGAAAGATGTAAATCTGTGAGATGAATTAACAGAACACAGAGCAGTTTCTCAGAAAGCTTCTTTCCAGTTTTGAACGGAAGATATTTCCTTTTTCACCATAGCTCTCTAAGGGCTTCCAAATATCCCTTTGTCAATTCCCCAAGAACACCCTTAGCGAAAGGCTTCTTGAAGGGAAAGATGTAACTCTGTGAGATGAATTAACAGAACCAGAGCATTTTCTCAGAAAGCTTCTTTCCAGTCTAGAATGGAAGATATTTCCTTTTTCACCATAGCCCTCTATGGGCTTCCAAATATCCCTTTGCCAATTCCCCAAGAACAGCCTTAGCGAAAGGCTTCTTGAAGGGAAAGATGTAACTCTGTGAGATGAATTAACAGAACACAGAGCAGTTTCTCAGAAAGCTTCTTTCCAGTTTTGAACGGAAGATATTTCCTTTTTCACCATAGCCCTCTATGGGCTTCCAAATATCCCTTTGCCAATTCCAAAAGAACAGCCATAGCGAAAGGCTTCTTGAAGGGAAACATGTAACTCTGTGAGATGTATTAACAGAACACAGAGCAGTTTCTCAGAAAGCTTCTTTCCAATTTTGAACGGAAGATATTTCCTTTTTCACCATAGCCCTCTATGGGCTTCCAAATATGCCTTTGCCAATTCCAAAAGAACAGCCTTAGCGAAAGGCTTCTTGAAGGGAAAGATGTAACTCTGTGAGATGAATTAACAGAACACAGAGCAGTTTCTCAGAAAGCTTCTTTCCAGTTTTGAACGGAAGATATTTCCTTATTCACCATAGCCCTCTATGGGCTTCCAAATATCCCTTTGCCAATTCCACAAGAACAGCCTTAGCGAAAGGCTTCTTGAAGGGAAACATGTAACTCTGTGAGATGAATTAACAGAACACAGAGCAGTTTCTCTGAAAGCTTCTTTCCAGTTTTGAACGAAAGATATTTCCTTTTTCACCATAGCCCTCTATGGGTTTCCAAATATCCCTTTGCCAATTTCACAAGAACAGCCTTAGCGAAAGGCTTCTTGAAGGGAAAGATGTAACTCTGTGAGATGAATTAACAGAACACAGAGCAGTTTCTCAGAAAGCTTCTTTCCAGTTTTGAACGGAAGATATTTCCTTTTTCACCATAGCCCTCTATGGGCTTCCAAATAACCCTTTGCCAATTCCACAAGAACAGCCTTAGCGAAAGGCTTCTTGAAGGGAAAGATGTAACTCTGTGAGATGAATTAACAGAACACAGAGCAGTTTCTCAGAAAGCTTCTTTCCAGTTTTGAACGGAAGATATTTCCTTTTTCACCATAGCCCTCTTTGGGCTTCCAAATATCCCTTTGCCAATTCCACAAGAACAGTCTTAGCGAAAGACTTCTTGAAGGGAAAGATGTAACTCTGTGAGATGAATTAACAGAACACAGATCAGTTTCTCTGAAAGCTTCTTTCCAGTTTTGAACGGAAGGTATTTCCTTTTTCACCATAGCCCTCTATGGGCTTCCAAATATCCCTTTGCCAATTCCACAAGAACAGCCTTAGCGAAAGGCTTCATGAAGGGAAAGATGTAACTCTCTGAGATGAATTAACAGAACACAGAGCAGTTTCTCAGAAACAGTAGTTTCCAGTTTTGAACGGAAGATATTTCCTTTTTCACCATAGCCCTCTATGGGCTTCCAAATATCCCTTTGCCAATCCCACAAGAACAGCCTTAGAGAAAGACTTCTTGAAGGGAAAGATGTAACTCTGTGAGATGAATTAAGAGAACACAGAGAGGTTTCTCAGAAAGCTTCTTTCCAGTTTTGAACGGAAGATATTTCCTTTTTCACCATAGCCCTCTATGGGCTTCCAAATATCCCTTTGCCAATGCCACAAGAACAGCCTTAGCTAAAGGCTTCTTGAAGGGAAAGATGTAACTCTGTGAGATGAATTAACAGAACACAGAGCAGTTTCTCAGAAAGCTTCTTTCCAGTTTTGAACGGAAGATATTTCCTTTTTCACCATAGCCCTCTATGGGCTTCCAAATATCCCTTTGCCAATTCCACAAGAACAGCCTTAGCGAAAGACTTCTTGAAGGGAATGATGTAACTCTGTGAGATGAATTAACAGAACACAGAGAGGTTTCTCAGAAAGCTTCTTTCCAGTATTGAACGGAAGATATTTCCTTTTTCACCATAGCCCTCTATGGGCTTCCAAATATCCCTTTGCCAATTCCACAAGAACAGCCTTAGCGAAAGGCTTCTTGAAGGGAAAGATGTAACTCTGTGAGATGAATTAACGGAACACAGAGCAGTTTCTCAGAAAGCTTCTTTCCACTTTTGAACGGAAGATATTTCCTTTTTCACCATAGCCCTCTATGGGCTTCCAAATATCCCTTTGCCAATTCCACAAGAACAGCCTTAGCGAAAGGCTTCTTGAAGGGAAAGATGTAACTCTGTGAGATGAATTAACAGAACACAGAGCAGTTTCTCAGAAAGCTTCTTTCCAGTTTTGAACGGAAGATATTTCCTTTTTCACCATAGCCCTCTATGGGCTTCCAAATATCCCTTTGCCAATTCCACAAGAACAGCCTTAGCGAAAGGCTTCTTGAAGGGAAAGATGTAACTCTATGAGATGAATTAACAGAACACAGAGCAGTTTCTCAGAAAGCTTCTTTCCAGTTTTGAACGGAAGATGTTTCCTTTTTCACCTAGCCCTCTATGGGCTTCCAAATATCCCTTTGCCAATTCCCCAAGAACAGCCTTAGCGAAAGGCTTCTTGAAGGGAAAGATGTAAATCTGTGAGATGAATTAACAGAACACAGAGCAGTTTCTCAGAAAGCTTCTTTCCAGTTTTGAACGGAAGATATTCCCTTTTTCACCATAGCTCTCTATGGGCTTCCAAATATCCCTTTGTCAATTCCCCAAGAACACCATTAGCGAAAGGCTTCTTGAAGGGAAAGATGTAACTCTGTGAGATGAATTAACAGAACCAGAGCATTTTCTCAGAAAGCTTCTTTCCAGTCTAGAATGGAAGATATTTCCTTTTTCACCATAGCCCTCTATGGGCTTCCAAATATCCCTTTGCCAATTAACCAAAAACAGCCTTAGCGAAAGGCTTCTTGAAGGGAAAGATGTAACTCTGTGAGATGAATTAACAGAACACAGAGCAGTTTCTCAGAAAGCTTCTTTCCAGTTTTGAACGGAAGATATTTCCTTTTTCACCATAGCCCTCTATGGGCTTCCAAATATCCCTTTGCCAATTCCAAAAGAACAGCCATAGCGAAAGGCTTCTTGAAGGGAAACATGTAACTCTGTGAGATGTATTAACAGAACACAGAGCAGTTTCTCAGAAAGCTTCTTTCCAATTTTGAACGGAAGATATTTCCTTTTTCACCATAGCCCTCTATGGGCTTCCAAATATTCCTTTGCCAATTCCAAAAGAACAGCCTTAGCGAAAGGCTTCTTGAAGGGAAAGATGTAACTCTGTGAGATGAATTAACAGAACACAGAGTAGTTTCTCAGAAAGCTTCTTTCCAGTTGAGAACGGAAGATATTTCGTTTTTCACCATAGCCCTCTAAGGGCTTCCAAATATCCCTTTGCCAATTCCACAAGAACAGCCTTAGCGAAAGACTTCTTGAAGGGAAAGATGTAACTCTGTGAGATGAATTAGCAGAACACAGAGCAGTTTCTCAGAAAGCTTCTTTCCAGTTTTGAACGGAAGATATTTCCTTTTTCACCATAGCCCTCTATGGGCTTCCAAATATCCCTTTGCCAATTCCAAAAGAACAGCCTTAGCGAAAGGCTTCTTGAAGGGAAACATGTAACTCTGTGAGATGAATTAACAGAACACAGAGCAGTTTCTCAGAAAGCTTCTTTCCAGTTTTGAACGGAAGATATTTCCTTTTTCACCATAGCCCTCTATGGGCTTCCAAATATCCCTTTGCCAATTCACCAAGAACAGCCTTAGCGAAAGGCTTCTTGAAGGGAAAGATGTAACTCTGTGAGATGAATTAACAGAACACAGAGCAGTTTCTCAGAAAGCTTCTTTCCAGTTTTGAACGGAAGATATTTCCTTTTTCACCATAGCCCTCTATGGGCTTCCAAATATCCCTTTGCCAATTCCACAAGAACAGCCTTATCGAAAGGCTTCTTGAAGGGAAAGATGTAACTCTGTGAGATGAATTAACAGAACACAGAGCAGTTTCTCAGAAAGCTTCTTTCCAGTTTTGAACGGAAGATATTTCCTTTTTCACCATAGCCCTCTATGGGCTTCAAAATATCCCTTTGCCAATTCCCCAAGAACAGCCTTAGCGAAAGGCTTCTTGAAGGGAAAGATGTAACACTGTGAGATGAATTAACAGAACACAGAGCAGTTTCTCAGAAAGCTTCTTTCCAGTTTTGAACGGAAGATATTTCCTTTTTCACCATAGCCCTCTATGGGCTTCCAAATATACCTTTGCCAATTCCCCAAGAACAGCCTTAGCGAAAGGCTTCTTGAAGGGAAAGATGTAACTCTGTGAGATGAATTAACAGAAAATAGAGCAGTTTCTCAGAAAGCTTCTTTCCAGTTTTGAACGGAAGATATTTCCTTTTTCACCATAGCCCTCTATGGGCTTCCAAATATCCCTTTGCCAATTTCCCAAGAACAGCCTTAGCGAAAGGCTTCTTGAAGGTAAAGATGTTACTCTGTGAGATGAATTAACAGAACACAGAGCAGTTTCTCAGAAAGCTTCTTTCCAGTTTTGAACGGAAGATATTTCCTTTTTCACCATAGCCCTCTATGGGCTTCCAAATATCTCTTTGCCAATTCCACAAGAACAGCCTTAGAGAAAGGCTTCTTGAAGGGATACATGTAACTCTGTGAGATGAATTAACAGAACACAGAGCAGTTTCTCAGAAAGGTTCTTTCCAGTTTTGAACGGAAGATATTTCCTTTTTCACCATAGCCCTCTATGGGCTTCCAAATAACCCTTTGCCAATTCCACAAGAACAGCCTTAGCGAAAGGCTTCTTGAAGGGAAAGATGTAACTCTGTGAGATGAATTAACAGAACACAGAGCAGTTTCTCAGAAAGCTTCTTTCCAGTTTTGAACGGAAGATATTTCCTTTTTCACCATAGCCCTCTTTGGGCTTCCAAATATCCCTTTGCCAATTCCACAAGAACAGTCTTAGCGAAAGACTTCTTGAAGGGAAAGATGTAACTCTGTGAGATGAATTAACAGAACACAGATCAGTTTCTCTGAAAGCTTCTTTCCAGTTTTGAACGGAAGGTATTTCCTTTTTCACCATAGCCCTCTATGGGCTTCCAAATATCCCTTTGCCAATTCCACAAGAACAGCCTTAGCGAAAGGCTTCATGAAGGGAAAGATGTGACTCTGTGAGATGAATTAACAGAACACAGAGCAGTTTCTCAGAAACAGCAGTTTCCAGTTTTGAACGGAAGATATTTCCTTTTTCACCATAGCCCTCTATGGGCTTCCAAATATCCCTTTGCCAATCCCACAAGAACAGCCTTAGAGAAAGACTTCTTGAAGGGAAAGATGTAACTCTGTGAGATGAATTAAGAGAACACAGAGAGGTTTCTCAGAAAGCTTCTTTCCAGTTTTGAACGGAAGATATTTCCTTTTTCACCATAGCCCTCTATGGGCTTCCAAATATCCCTTTGCCAATGCCACAAGAACAGCCTTAGCGAAAGGCTTCTTGAAGGGAAAGATGTAACTCTGTGAGATGAATTAACAGAACACAGAGCAGTTTCTCAGAAAGCTTCTTTCCAGTTTTGAACGGAAGATATTTCCTTTTTCACCATAGCCCTCTATGGGCTTCCAAATATCCCTTTGCCAATTCCACAAGAACAGCCTTAGCGAAAGACTTCTTGAAGGGAATGATGTAACTCTGTGAGATGAATTAACAGAACACAGAGAGGTTTCTCAGAAAGCTTCTTTCCAGTATTGAACGGAAGATATTTCCTTTTTCACCATAGCCCTCTATGGGCTTCCAAATATCCCTTTGCCAATTCCACAAGAACAGCCTTAGCGAAAGGCTTCTTGAAGGGAAAGATGTAACTCTGTGAGATGAATTAACGGAACACAGAGCAGTTTCTCAGAAAGCTTCTTTCCACTTTTGAACGGAAGATATTTCCTTTTTCACCATAGCCCTCTATGGGCTTCCAAATATCCCTTTGCCAATTCCACAAGAACAGCCTTAGCGAAAGGCTTCTTGAAGGGAAAGATGTAACTCTGTGAGATGAATTAACAGAACACAGAGCAGTTTCTCAGAAAGCTTCTTTCCAGTTTTGAACGGAAGATATTTCCTTTTTCACCATAGCCCTCTATGGGCTTCCAAATATCCCTTTGCCAATTCCACAAGAACAGCCTTAGCGAAAGGCTTCTTGAAGGGAAAGATGTAACTCTATGAGATGAATTAACAGAACACAGAGCAGTTTCTCAGAAAGCTTCTTTCCACTTTTGAACGGAAGATGTTTCCTTTTTCACCTAGCCCTCTATGGGCTTCCAAATATCCCTTTGCCAATTCCCCAAGAACAGCCTTAGCGAAAGGCTTCTTGAAGGGAAAGATGTAAATCTGTGAGATGAATTAACAGAACACAGAGCAGTTTCTCAGAAAGCTTCTTTCCAGTTTTGAACGGAAGATATTTCCTTTTTCACCATAGCTCTCTATGGGCTTCCAAATATCCCTTTGTCAATTCCCCAAGAACACCCTTAGCGAAAGGCTTCTTGAAGGGAAAGATGTAACTCTGTGAGATGAATTAACAGAACCAGAGCATTTTCTCAGAAAGCTTCTTTCCAGTCTAGAATGGAAGATATTTCCTTTTTCACCATAGCCCTCTATGGGCTTCCAAATATCCCTTTGCCAATTCCCCAAGAACAGCCTTAGCGAAAGGCTTCTTGAAGGGAAAGATGTAACTCTGTGAGATGAATTAACAGAACACAGAGCAGTTTCTCAGAAAGCTTCTTTCCAGTTTTGAACGGAAGATATTTCCTTTTTCACCATAGCCCTCTATGGGCTTCCAAATATCCCTTTGCCAATTCCAAAAGAACAGCCATAGCGAAAGGCTTCTTGAAGGGAAACATGTAACTCTGTGAGATGTATTAACAGAACACAGAGCAGTTTCTCAGAAAGCTTCTTTCCAATTTTGAACGGAAGATATTTCCTTTTTCACCATAGCCCTCTATGGGCTTCCAAATATGCCTTTGCCAATTCCAAAAGAACAGCCTTAGCGAAAGGCTTCTTGAAGGGAAAGATGTAACTCTGTGAGATGAATTAACAGAACACAGAGTAGTTTCTCAGAAAGCTTCTTTCCAGTTGAGAACGGAAGATATTTCCTTTTTCACCATAGCCCTCTAAGGGCTTCCAAATATCCCTTTGCCAATTCCACAAGAACAGCCTTAGCGAAAGACTTCTTGAAGGGAAAGATGTAACTCTGTGAGATGAATTAGCAGAACACAGAGCAGTTTCTCAGAAAGCTTCTTTCCAGTTTTGAACGGAAGATATTTCCTTTTTCACCATAGCCCTCTATGGGCTTCCAAATATCCCTTTGCCAATTCCAAAAGAACAGCCTTAGCGAAAGGCTTCTTGAAGGGAAACATGTAACTCTGGGATATGAATTAACAGAACACAGAGCAGTTTCTCAGAAAGCTTCTTTCCAGTTTTGAACGGAAGATATTTCCTTTTTCACCATAGCCCTCTATGGGCTTCCAAATATCCCTTTGCCAATTCCACAAGAACAGCCTTAGCGAAAGGCTTCTTGAAGGGAAAGATGTAACTCTGTGAGATGAATTAACAGAACACAGAGCAGTTTCTCAGAAAGGTTCTTTCCAGTTTTGAACGGAAGATATTTCCTTTTTCACCATAGCCCTCTATGGGCTTCCAAATATCCCTTTGCCAATTCCACAAGAACAGCCTTATCGAAAGGCTTCTTGAAGGGAAAGATGTAACTCTGTGAGATGAATTAACAGAACACAGAGCAGTTTCTCAGAAAGTTTCTTTCCAGTTTTGAACGGAAGATATTTCCTTTTTCACCATAGCCCTCTATGGGCTTCAAAATATCCCTTTGCCAATTCCCCAAGAACAGCCTTAGCGAAAGGCTTCTTGAAGGGAAAGATGTAACACTGTGAGATGAATTAACAGAACACAGAGCAGTTTCTCAGAAAGCTTCTTTCCAGTTTTGAACGGAAGATATTTCCTTTTTCACCATAGCCCTCTATGGGCTTCCAAATATCCCTTTGCCAATTCCCCAAGAACAGCCTTAGCGAAAGGCTTCTTGAAGGGAAAGATGTAACTCTGTGAGATGATTTAACAGAAAATAGAGCAGTTTCTCAGAAAGCTTCTTTCCAGTTTTGAACGGAAGATATTTCCTTTTTCACCATAGCCCTCTATGGGCTTCCAAATATCCCTTTGCCAATTCCCCAAGAACAGCCTTAGCGAAAGGCTTCTTGAAGGTAAAGATGTTACTCTGTGAGATGAATTAACAGAACACAGAGCAGTTTCTCAGAAAGCTTCTTTCCAGTTTTGAGCGGAAGATATTTCCTTTTTCACCATAGCGCTCTATGGGCTTCCAAATATCCCTTTGCCAATTCCACAAGAACAGCCTTAGCGAAAGACTTCTTGAAGGGAAAGATGTAACTCTGTGATATGAATTAACAGAACACAGAGCAGTTTCTCAGAAAGCTTCTTTCCAGTTTTGAACGGACGATATTTCCTTTTTCACCATAGCCCTCTATGGGCTTCAAAATATCCCTTTGCCAATTCCCCAAGAACAGCCTTAGCGAAAGGCTTCTTGAAGGGAAAGATGTAACACTGTGAGATGAATTAACAGAACACAGAGCAGTTTCTCAGAAAGCTTCTTTCCAGTTTTGAACGGAAGATATTTCCTTTTTCACCATAGCCCTCTATGGGCTTCCAAATATCCCTTTGCCAATCCCACAAGAACAGCCTTAGAGAAAGACTTCTTGAAGGGAAAGATGTAACTCTGTGAGATGAATTAAGAGAACACAGAGAGGTTTCTCAGAAAGCTTCTTTCCAGTTTTGAACGGAAGATATTTCCTTTTTCACCATAGCCCTCTATGGGCTTCCAAATATCCCTTTGCCAATGCCACAAGAACAGCCTTAGCTAAAGGCTTCTTGAAGGGAAAGATGTAACTCT
Organism: Chlorocebus sabaeus; assembly: GCF_047675955.1. NCBI lineage: Eukaryota > Metazoa > Chordata > Mammalia > Primates > Cercopithecidae > Chlorocebus > Chlorocebus sabaeus. The sequence goes on along the minus strand of NW_027327650.1, from coordinate 141,270 downwards.
GTGAGATGAATTAACAGAACACAGAGCAGTTTCTCAGAAAGCTTCTTTCCAGTTTTGAACGGAAGATATTTCCTTTTTCACCATAGCCCTCTATGGGCTTCCAAATATCCCTTTGCCAATTCCACAAGAACAGCCTTAGCGAAAGACTTCTTGAAGGGAATGATGTAACTCTGTGAGATGAATTAACAGAACACAGAGAGGTTTCTCAGAAAGCTTCTTTCCAGTATTGAACGGAAGATATTTCCTTTTTCACCATAGCCCTCTATGGGCTTCCAAATATCCCTTTGCCAATTCCACAAGAACAGCCTTAGCGAAAGGCTTCTTGAAGGGAAAGATGTAACTCTGTGAGATGAATTAACGGAACACAGACCAGTTTCTCAGAAAGCTTCTTTCCACTTTTGAACGGAAGATATTTCCTTTTTCACCATAGCCCTCTATGGGCTTCCAAATATCCCTTTGCCAATTCCACAAGAACAGCCTTAGCGAAAGGCTTCTTGAAGGGAAAGATGTAACTCTGTGAGATGAATTAACAGAACACAGAGCAGTTTCTCAGAAAGCTTCTTTCCAGTTTTGAACGGAAGATATTTCCTTTTTCACCATAGCCCTCTATGGGCTTCCAAATATCCCTTTGCCAATTCCACAAGAACAGCCTTAGCGAAAGGCTTCTTGAAGGGAAAGATGTAACTCTATGAGATGAATTAACAGAACACAGAGCAGTTTCTCAGAAAGCTTCTTTCCACTTTTGAACGGAAGATGTTTCCTTTTTCACCTAGCCCTCTATGGGCTTCCAAATATCCCTTTGCCAATTCCCCAAGAACAGCCTTAGCGAAAGGCTTCTTGAAGGGAAAGATGTAAATCTGTGAGATGAATTAACAGAACACAGAGCAGTTTCTCAGAAAGCTTCTTTCCAGTTTTGAACGGAAGATATTCCCTTTTTCACCATAGCTCTCTATGGGCTTCCAAATATCCCTTTGTCAATTCCCCAAGAACACCATTAGCGAAAGGCTTCTTGAAGGGAAAGATGTAACTCTGTGAGATGAATTAACAGAACCAGAGCATTTTCTCAGAAAGCTTCTTTCCAGTCTAGAATGGAAGATATTTCCTTTTTCACCATAGCCCTCTATGGGCTTCCAAATATCCCTTTGCCAATTCCCCAAGAACAGCCTTAGCGAAAGGCTTCTTGAAGGGAAAGATGTAACTCTGTGAGATGAATTAACAGAACACAGAGCAGTTTCTCAGAAAGCTTCTTTCCAGTTTTGAACGGAAGATATTTCCTTTTTCACCATAGCCCTCTATGGGCTTCCAAATATCCCTTTGCCAATTCCAAAAGAACAGCCATAGCGAAAGGCTTCTTGAAGGGAAACATGTAACTCTGTGAGATGTATTAACAGAACACAGAGCAGTTTCTCAGAAAGCTTCTTTCCAATTTTGAACGGAAGATATTTCCTTTTTCACCATAGCCCTCTATGGGCTTCCAAATATTCCTTTGCCAATTCCAAAAGAACAGCCTTAGCGAAAGGCTTCTTGAAGGGAAAGATGTAACTCTGTGAGATGAATGAACAGAACACAGAGTAGTTTCTCAGAAAGCTTCTTTCCAGTTGAGAACGGAAGATATTTCCTTTTTCACCATAGCCCTCTAAGGGCTTCCAAATATCCCTTTGCCAATTCCACAAGAACAGCCTTAGCGAAAGACTTCTTGAAGGGAAAGATGTAACTCTGTGAGATGAATTAGCAGAACACAGAGCAGTTTCTCAGAAAGCTTCTTTCCAGTTTTGAACGGAAGATATTTCCTTTTTCACCATAGCCCTCTATGGGCTTCCAAATATCCCTTTGCCAATTCCAAAAGAACAGCCTTAGCGAAAGGCTTCTTGAAGGGAAACATGTAACTCTGTGAGATGAATTAACAGAACACAGAGCAGTTTCTCAGAAAGCTTCTTTCCAGTTTTGAACGGAAGATATTTCCTTTTTCACCATAGCCCTCTATGGGCTTCCAAATATCCCTTTGCCAATTCCACAAGAACAGCCTTAGCGAAAGGCTTCTTGAAGGGAAAGATGTAACTCTGTGAGATGAATTAACAGAACACAGAGCAGTTTCTCAGAAAGGTTCTTTCCAGTTTTGAACGGAAGATATTTCCTTTTTCACCATAGCCCTCTATGGGCTTCCAAATATCCCTTTGCCAATTCCACAAGAACAGCCTTATCGAAAGGCTTCTTGAAGGGAAAGATGTAACTCTGTGAGATGAATTAACAGAACACAGAGCAGTTTCTCAGAAAGCTTCTTTCCAGTTTTGAACGGAAGATATTTCCTTTTTCACCATAGCCCTCTATGGGCTTCAAAATATCCCTTTGCCAATTCCCCAAGAACAGCCTTAGCGAAAGGCTTCTTGAAGGGAAAGATGTAACACTGTGAGATGAATTAACAGAACACAGAGCAGTTTCTCAGAAAGCTTCTTTCCAGTTTTGAACGGAAGATATTTCCTTTTTCACCATAGCCCTCTATGGGCTTCCAAATATACCTTTGCCAATTCCCCAAGAACAGCCTTAGCGAAAGGCTTCTTGAAGGGAAAGATGTAACTCTGTGAGATGAATTAACAGAAAATAGAGCAGTTTCTCAGAAAGCTTCTTTCCAGTTTTGAACGGAAGATATTTCCTTTTTCACCATAGCCCTCTATGGGCTTCCAAATATCCCTTTGCCAATTTCCCAAGAACAGCCTTAGCGAAAGGCTTCTTGAAGGTAAAGATGTTACTCTGTGAGATGAATTAACAGAACACAGAGCAGTTTCTCAGAAAGCTTCTTTCCAGTTTTGAACGGAAGATATTTCCTTTTTCACCATAGCGCTCTATGGGCTTCCAAATATCCCTTTGCCAATTCCACAAGAACAGCCTTAGCGAAAGACTTCTTGAAGGGAAAGATGTAACTCTGTGATATGAATTAACAGAACACAGAGCAGTTTCTCAGAAAGCTTCTTTCCAGTTTTGAACGGACGATATTTCCTTTTTCACCATAGCCCTCTATGGGCTTCCAAATATCTCTTTGCCAATTCCACAAGAACAGCCTTAGAGAAAGGCTTCTTGAAGGGATACATGTAACTCTGTGAGATGAATTAACAGAACACAGAGCAGTTTCTCAGAAAGGTTCTTTCCAGTTTTGAACGGAAGATATTTCCTTTTTCACCATAGCCCTCTATGGGCTTCCAAATAACCCTTTGCCAATTCCACAAGAACAGCCTTAGCGAAAGGCTTCTTGAAGGGAAAGATGTAACTCTGTGAGATGAATTAACAGAACACAGAGCAGTTTCTCAGAAAGCTTCTTTCCAGTTTTGAACGGAAGATATTTCCTTTTTCACCATAGCCCTCTTTGGGCTTCCAAATATCCCTTTGCCAATTCCACAAGAACAGTCTTAGCGAAAGACTTCTTGAAGGGAAAGATGTAACTCTGTGAGATGAATTAACAGAACACAGATCAGTTTCTCTGAAAGCTTCTTTCCAGTTTTGAACGGAAGGTATTTCCTTTTTCACCATAGCCCTCTATGGGCTTCCAAATATCCCTTTGCCAATTCCACAAGAACAGCCTTAGCGAAAGGCTTCATGAAGGGAAAGATGTAACTCTGTGAGATGAATTAACAGAACACAGAGCAGTTTCTCAGAAACAGCAGTTTCCAGTTTTGAACGGAAGATATTTCCTTTTTCACCATAGCCCTCTATGGGCTTCCAAATATCCCTTTGCCAATCCCACAAGAACAGCCTTAGAGAAAGACTTCTTGAAGGGAAAGATGTAACTCTGTGAGATGAATTAAGAGAACACAGAGAGGTTTCTCAGAAAGCTTCTTTCCAGTTTTGAACGGAAGATATTTCCTTTTTCACCATAGCCCTCTATGGGCTTCCAAATATCCCTTTGCCAATGCCACAAGAACAGCCTTAGCGAAAGGCTTCTTGAAGGGAAAGATGTAACTCTGTGAGATGAATTAACAGAACACAGAGCAGTTTCTCAGAAAGCTTCTTTCCAGTTTTGAACGGAAGATATTTCCTTTTTCACCATAGCCCTCTATGGGCTTCCAAATATCCCTTTGCCAATTCCACAAGAACAGCCTTAGCGAAAGACTTCTTGAAGGGAATGATGTAACTCTGTGAGATGAATTAACAGAACACAGAGAGGTTTCTCAGAAAGCTTCTTTCCAGTATTGAACGGAAGATATTTCCTTTTTCACCATAGCCCTCTATGGGCTTCCAAATATCCCTTTGCCAATTCCACAAGAACAGCCTTAGCGAAAGGCTTCTTGAAGGGAAAGATGTAACTCTGTGAGATGAATTAACGGAACACAGAGCAGTTTCTCAGAAAGCTTCTTTCCACTTTTGAACGGAAGATATTTCCTTTTTCACCATAGCCCTCTATGGGCTTCCAAATATCCCTTTGCCAATTCCACAAGAACAGCCTTAGCGAAAGGCTTCTTGAAGGGAAAGATGTAACTCTGTGAGATGAATTAACAGAACACAGAGCAGTTTCTCAGAAAGCTTCTTTCCAGTTTTGAACGGAAGATATTTCCTTTTTCACCATAGCCCTCTATGGGCTTCCAAATATCCCTTTGCCAATTCCACAAGAACAGCCTTAGCGAAAGGCTTCTTGAAGGGAAAGATGTAACTCTATGAGATGAATTAACAGAACACAGAGCAGTTTCTCAGAAAGCTTCTTTCCACTTTTGAACGGAAGATGTTTCCTTTTTCACCTAGCCCTCTATGGGCTTCCAAATATCCCTTTGCCAATTCCCCAAGAACAGCCTTAGCGAAAGGCTTCTTGAAGGGAAAGATGTAAATCTGTGAGATGAATTAACAGAACACAGAGCAGTTTCTCAGAAAGCTTCTTTCCAGTTTTGAACGGAAGATATTTCCTTTTTCACCATAGCTCTCTATGGGCTTCCAAATATCCCTTTGTCAATTCCCCAAGAACACCCTTAGCGAAAGGCTTCTTGAAGGGAAAGATGTAACTCTGTGAGATGAATTAACAGAACCAGAGCATTTTCTCAGAAAGCTTCTTTCCAGTCTAGAATGGAAGATATTTCCTTTTTCACCATAGCCCTCTATGGGCTTCCAAATATCCCTTTGCCAATTCCCCAAGAACAGCCTTAGCGAAAGGCTTCTTGAAGGGAAAGATGTAACTCTGTGAGATGAATTAACAGAACACAGAGCAGTTTCTCAGAAAGCTTCTTTCCAGTTTTGAACGGAAGATATTTCCTTTTTCACCATAGCCCTCTATGGGCTTCCAAATATCCCTTTGCCAATTCCAAAAGAACAGCCATAGCGAAAGGCTTCTTGAAGGGAAACATGTAACTCTGTGAGATGTATTAACAGAACACAGAGCAGTTTCTCAGAAAGCTTCTTTCCAATTTTGAACGGAAGATATTTCCTTTTTCACCATAGCCCTCTATGGGCTTCCAAATATGCCTTTGCCAATTCCAAAAGAACAGCCTTAGCGAAAGGCTTCTTGAAGGGAAAGATGTAACTCTGTGAGATGAATTAACAGAACACAGAGTAGTTTCTCAGAAAGCTTCTTTCCAGTTGAGAACGGAAGATATTTCCTTTTTCACCATAGCCCTCTAAGGGCTTCCAAATATCCCTTTGCCAATTCCACAAGAACAGCCTTAGCGAAAGACTTCTTGAAGGGAAAGATGTAACTCTGTGAGATGAATTAGCAGAACACAGAGCAGTTTCTCAGAAAGCTTCTTTCCAGTTTTGAACGGAAGATATTTCCTTTTTCACCATAGCCCTCTATGGGCTTCCAAATATCCCTTTGCCAATTCCAAAAGAACAGCCTTAGCGAAAGGCTTCTTGAAGGGAAACATGTAACTCTGGGATATGAATTAACAGAACACAGAGCAGTTTCTCAGAAAGCTTCTTTCCAGTTTTGAACGGAAGATATTTCCTTTTTCACCATAGCCCTCTATGGGCTTCCAAATATCCCTTTGCCAATTCCACAAGAACAGCCTTAGCGAAAGACTTCTTGAAGGGAATGATGTAACTCTGTGAGATGAATTAACAGAACACAGAGAGGTTTCTCAGAAAGCTTCTTTCCAGTATTGAACGGAAGATATTTCCTTTTTCACCATAGCCCTCTATGGGCTTCCAAATATCCCTTTGCCAATTCCACAAGAACAGCCTTAGCGAAAGGCTTCTTGAAGGGAAAGATGTAACTCTGTGAGATGAATTAACGGAACACAGAGCAGTTTCTCAGAAAGCTTCTTTCCACTTTTGAACGGAAGATATTTCCTTTTTCACCATAGCCCTCTATGGGCTTCCAAATATCCCTTTGCCAATTCCACAAGAACAGCCTTAGCGAAAGGCTTCTTGAAGGGAAAGATGTAACTCTGTGAGATGAATTAACAGAACACAGAGCAGTTTCTCAGAAAGCTTCTTTCCAGTTTTGAACGGAAGATATTTCCTTTTTCACCATAGCCCTCTATGGGCTTCCAAATATCCCTTTGCCAATTCCACAAGAACAGCCTTAGCGAAAGGCTTCTTGAAGGGAAAGATGTAACTCTATGAGATGAATTAACAGAACACAGAGCAGTTTCTCAGAAAGCTTCTTTCCACTTTTGAACGGAAGATGTTTCCTTTTTCACCTAGCCCTCTATGGGCTTCCAAATATCCCTTTGCCAATTCCCCAAGAACAGCCTTAGCGAAAGGCTTCTTGAAGGGAAAGATGTAAATCTGTGAGATGAATTAACAGAACACAGAGCAGTTTCTCAGAAAGCTTCTTTCCAGTTTTGAACGGAAGATATTCCCTTTTTCACCATAGCTCTCTATGGGCTTCCAAATATCCCTTTGTCAATTCCCCAAGAACACCATTAGCGAAAGGCTTCTTGAAGGGAAAGATGTAACTCTGTGAGATGAATTAACAGAACCAGAGCATTTTCTCAGAAAGCTTCTTTCCAGTCTAGAATGGAAGATATTTCCTTTTTCACCATAGCCCTCTATGGGCTTCCAAATATCCCTTTGCCAATTCCCCAAGAACAGCCTTAGCGAAAGGCTTCTTGAAGGGAAAGATGTAACTCTGTGAGATGAATTAACAGAACACAGAGCAGTTTCTCAGAAAGCTTCTTTCCAGTTTTGAACGGAAGATATTTCCTTTTTCACCATAGCCCTCTATGGGCTTCCAAATATCCCTTTGCCAATTCCAAAAGAACAGCCATAGCGAAAGGCTTCTTGAAGGGAAACATGTAACTCTGTGAGATGTATTAACAGAACACAGAGCAGTTTCTCAGAAAGCTTCTTTCCAATTTTGAACGGAAGATATTTCCTTTTTCACCATAGCCCTCTATGGGCTTCCAAATATTCCTTTGCCAATTCCAAAAGAACAGCCTTAGCGAAAGGCTTCTTGAAGGGAAAGATGTAACTCTGTGAGATGAATTAACAGAACACAGAGTAGTTTCTCAGAAAGCTTCTTTCCAGTTGAGAACGGAAGATATTTCCTTTTTCACCATAGCCCTCTAAGGGCTTCCAAATATCCCTTTGCCAATTCCACAAGAACAGCCTTAGCGAAAGACTTCTTGAAGGGAAAGATGTAACTCTGTGAGATGAATTAGCAGAACACAGAGCAGTTTCTCAGAAAGCTTCTTTCCAGTTTTGAACGGAAGATATTTCCTTTTTCACCATAGCCCTCTATGGGCTTCCAAATATGCCTTTGCCAATTCCAAAAGAACAGCCTTAGCGAAAGGCTTCTTGAAGGGAAACATGTAACTCTGTGAGATGAATTAACAGAACACAGAGTAGTTTCTCAGAAAGCTTCTTTCCAGTTGAGAACGGAAGATATTTCCTTTTTCACCATAGCCCTCTAAGGGCTTCCAAATATCCCTTTGCCAATTCCACAAGAACAGCCTTAGCGAAAGACTTCTTGAAGGGAAAGATGTAACTCTGTGAGATGAATTAACAGAACACAGAGCAGTTTCTCAGAAAGGTTCTTTCCAGTTTTGAACGGAAGATATTTCCTTTTTCACCATAGCCCTCTATGGGCTTCCAAATATCCCTTTGCCAATTCCACAAGAACAGCCTTATCGAAAGGCTTCTTGAAGGGAAAGATGTAACTCTGTGAGATGAATTAACAGAACACAGAGCAGTTTCTCAGAAAGCTTCTTTCCAGTTTTGAACGGAAGATATTTCCTTTTTCACCATAGCCCTCTATGGGCTTCAAAATATCCCTTTGCCAATTCCCCAAGAACAGCCTTAGCGAAAGGCTTCTTGAAGGGAAAGATGTAACACTGTGAGATGAATTAACAGAACACAGAGCAGTTTCTCAGAAAGCTTCTTTCCAGTTTTGAACGGAAGATATTTCCTTTTTCACCATAGCCCTCTATGGGCTTCCAAATATACCTTTGCCAATTCCCCAAGAACAGCCTTAGCGAAAGGCTTCTTGAAGGGAAAGATGTAACTCTGTGAGATGAATTAACAGAAAATAGAGCAGTTTCTCAGAAAGCTTCTTTCCAGTTTTGAACGGAAGATATTTCCTTTTTCACCATAGCCCTCTATGGGCTTCCAAATATCCCTTTGCCAATTTCCCAAGAACAGCCTTAGCGAAAGGCTTCTTGAAGGTAAAGATGTTACTCTGTGAGATGAATTAACAGAACACAGAGCAGTTTCTCAGAAAGCTTCTTTCCAGTTTTGAACGGAAGATATTTCCTTTTTCACCATAGCGCTCTATGGGCTTCCAAATATCCCTTTGCCAATTCCACAAGAACAGCCTTAGCGAAAGACTTCTTGAAGGGAAAGATGTAACTCTGTGATATGAATTAACAGAACACAGAGCAGTTTCTCAGAAAGCTTCTTTCCAGTTTTGAACGGACGATATTTCCTTTTTCACCATAGCCCTCTATGGGCTTCCAAATATCTCTTTGCCAATTCCACAAGAACAGCCTTAGAGAAAGGCTTCTTGAAGGGATACATGTAACTCTGTGAGATGAATTAACAGAACACAGAGCAGTTTCTCAGAAAGGTTCTTTCCAGTTTTGAACGGAAGATATTTCCTTTTTCACCATAGCCCTCTATGGGCTTCCAAATAACCCTTTGCCAATTCCACAAGAACAGCCTTAGCGAAAGGCTTCTTGAAGGGAAAGATGTAACTCTGTGAGATGAATTAACAGAACACAGAGCAGTTTCTCAGAAAGCTTCTTTCCAGTTTTGAACGGAAGATATTTCCTTTTTCACCATAGCCCTCTTTGGGCTTCCAAATATCCCTTTGCCAATTCCACAAGAACAGTCTTAGCGAAAGACTTCTTGAAGGGAAAGATGTAACTCTGTGAGATGAATTAACAGAACACAGATCAGTTTCTCTGAAAGCTTCTTTCCAGTTTTGAACGGAAGGTATTTCCTTTTTCACCATAGCCCTCTATGGGCTTCCAAATATCCCTTTGCCAATTCCACAAGAACAGCCTTAGCGAAAGGCTTCATGAAGGGAAAGATGTAACTCTGTGAGATGAATTAACAGAACACAGAGCAGTTTCTCAGAAACAGCAGTTTCCAGTTTTGAACGGAAGATATTTCCTTTTTCACCATAGCCCTCTATGGGCTTCCAAATATCCCTTTGCCAATCCCACAAGAACAGCCTTAGAGAAAGACTTCTTGAAGGGAAAGATGTAACTCTGTGAGATGAATTAAGAGAACACAGAGAGGTTTCTCAGAAAGCTTCTTTCCAGTTTTGAACGGAAGATATTTCCTTTTTCACCATAGCCCTCTATGGGCTTCCAAATATCCCTTTGCCAATGCCACAAGAACAGCCTTAGCGAAAGGCTTCTTGAAGGGAAAGATGTAACTCTGTGAGATGAATTAACAGAACACAGAGCAGTTTCTCAGAAAGCTTCTTTCCAGTTTTGAACGGAAGATATTTCCTTTTTCACCATAGCCCTCTATGGGCTTCCAAATATCCCTTTGCCAATTCCACAAGAACAGCCTTAGCGAAAGACTTCTTGAAGGGAATGATGTAACTCTGTGAGATGAATTAACAGAACACAGAGAGGTTTCTCAGAAAGCTTCTTTCCAGTATTGAACGGAAGATATTTCCTTTTTCACCATAGCCCTCTATGGGCTTCCAAATATCCCTTTGCCAATTCCACAAGAACAGCCTTAGCGAAAGGCTTCTTGAAGGGAAAGATGTAACTCTGTGAGATGAATTAACGGAACACAGAGCAGTTTCTCAGAAAGCTTCTTTCCACTTTTGAACGGAAGATATTTCCTTTTTCACCATAGCCCTCTATGGGCTTCCAAATATCCCTTTGCCAATTCCACAAGAACAGCCTTAGCGAAAGGCTTCTTGAAGGGAAAGATGTAACTCTGTGAGATGAATTAACAGAACACAGAGCAGTTTCTCAGAAAGCTTCTTTCCAGTTTTGAACGGAAGATATTTCCTTTTTCACCATAGCCCTCTATGGGCTTCCAAATATCCCTTTGCCAATTCCACAAGAACAGCCTTAGCGAAAGGCTTCTTGAAGGGAAAGATGTAACTCTATGAGATGAATTAACAGAACACAGAGCAGTTTCTCAGAAAGCTTCTTTCCACTTTTGAACGGAAGATGTTTCCTTTTTCACCTAGCCCTCTATGGGCTTCCAAATATCCCTTTGCCAATTCCCCAAGAACAGCCATAGCGAAAGGCTTCTTGAAGGGAAAGATGTAAATCTGTGAGATGAATTAACAGAACACAGAGCAGTTTCTCAGAAAGCTTCTTTCCAGTTTTGAACGGAAGATATTTCCTTTTTCACCATAGCTCTCTATGGGCTTCCAAATATCCCTTTGTCAATTCCCCAAGAACACCCTTAGCGAAAGGCTTCTTGAAGGGAAAGATGTAACTCTGTGAGATGAATTAACAGAACCAGAGCATTTTCTCAGAAAGCTTCTTTCCAGTCTAGAATGGAAGATATTTCCTTTTTCACCATAGCCCTCTATGGGCTTCCAAATATCCCTTTGCCAATTCCCCAAGAACAGCCTTAGCGAAAGGCTTCTTGAAGGGAAAGATGTAACTCTGTGAGATGAATTAACAGAACACAGAGCAGTTTCTCAGAAAGCTTCTTTCCAGTTTTGAACGGAAGATATTTCCTTTTTCAACATAGCCCTCTATGGGCTTCCAAATATCCCTTTGCCAATTCCAAAAGAACAGCCATAGCGAAAGGCTTCTTGAAGGGAAACATGTAACTCTGTGAGATGTATTAACAGAACACAGAGCAGTTTCTCAGAAAGCTTCTTTCCAATTTTGAACGGAAGATATTTCCTTTTTCACCATAGCCCTCTATGGGCTTCCAAATATGCCTTTGCCAATTCCAAAAGAACAGCCTTAGCGAAAGGCTTCTTGAAGGGAAAGATGTAACTCTGTGAGATGAATTAACAGAACACAGAGTAGTTTCTCAGAAAGCTTCTTTCCAGTTGAGAACGGAAGATATTTCCTTTTTCACCATAGCCCTCTAAGGGCTTCCAAATATCCCTTTGCCAATTCCACAAGAACAGCCTTAGCGAAAGACTTCTTGAAGGGAAAGATGTAACTCTGTGAGATGAATTAGCAGAACACAGAGCAGTTTCTCAGAAAGCTTCTTTCCAGTTTTGAACGGAAGATATTTCCTTTTTCACCATAGCCCTCTATGGGCTTCCAAATATCCCTTTGCCAATTCCAAAAGAACAGCCTTAGCGAAAGGCTTCTTGAAGGGAAACATGTAACTCTGGGATATGAATTAACAGAACACAGAGCAGTTTCTCAGAAAGCTTCTTTCCAGTTTTGAACGGAAGATATTTCCTTTTTCACCATAGCCCTCTATGGGCTTCCAAATATCCCTTTGCCAATTCCCCAAGAACAGCCTTAGCGAAAGGCTTCTTGAAGGGAAAGATGTAACTCTGTGAGATGATTTAACAGAAAATAGAGCAGTTTCTCAGAAAGCTTCTTTCCAGTTTTGAACGGAAGATATTTCCTTTTTCACCATAGCCCTCTATGGGCTTCCAAATATCCCTTTGCCAATTCCCCAAGAACAGCCTTAGCGAAAGGCTTCTTGAAGGTAAAGATGTTACTCTGTGAGATGAATTAACAGAACACAGAGCAGTTTCTCAGAAAGCTTCTTTCCAGTTTTGAACGGAAGATATTTCCTTTTTCACCATAGCGCTCTATGGGCTTCCAAATATCCCTTTGCCAATTCCACAAGAACAGCCTTAGCGAAAGACTTCTTGAAGGGAAAGATGTAACTCTGTGATATGAATTAACAGAACACAGAGCAGTTTCTCAGAAAGCTTCTTTCCAGTTTTGAACGGACGATATTTCCTTTTTCACCATAGCCCTCTATGGGCTTCAAAATATCCCTTTGCCAATTCCCCAAGAACAGCCTTAGCGAAAGGCTTCTTGAAGGGAAAGATGTAACACTGTGAGATGAATTAACAGAACACAGAGCAGTTTCTCAGAAAGCTTCTTTCCAGTTTTGAACGGAAGATATTTCCTTTTTCACCATAGCCCTCTATGGGCTTCCAAATATACCTTTGCCAATTCCCCAAGAACAGCCTTAGCGAAAGGCTTCTTGAAGGGAAAGATGTAACTCTGTGAGATGAATTAACAGAAAATAGAGCAGTTTCTCAGAAAGCTTCTTTCCAGTTTTGAACGGAAGATATTTCCTTTTTCACCATAGCCCTCTATGGGCTTCCAAATATCCCTTTGCCAATTTCCCAAGAACAGCCTTAGCGAAAGGCTTCTTTAAGGTAAAGATGTTACTCTGTGAGATGAATTAACAGAACACAGAGCAGTTTCTCAGAAAGCTTCTTTCCAGTTTTGAACGGAAGATATTTCCTTTTTCACCATAGCGCTCTATGGGCTTCCAAATATCCCTTTGCCAATTCCACAAGAACAGCCTTAGCGAAAGACTTCTTGAAGGGAAAGATGTAACTCTGTGATATGAATTAACAGAACACAGAGCAGTTTCTCAGAAAGCTTCTTTCCAGTTTTGAACGGACGATATTTCCTTTTTCACCATAGCCCTCTATGGGCTTCCAAATATCTCTTTGCCAATTCCACAAGAACAGCCTTAGAGAAAGGCTTCTTGAAGGGATACATGTAACTCTGTGAGATGAATTAACAGAACACAGAGCAGTTTCTCAGAAAGGTTCTTTCCAGTTTTGAACGGAAGATATTTCCTTTTTCACCATAGCCCTCTATGGGCTTCCAAATAACCCTTTGCCAATTCCACAAGAACAGCCTTAGCGAAAGGCTTCTTGAAGGGAAAGATGTAACTCTGTGAGATGAATTAACAGAACACAGAGCAGTTTCTCAGAAAGCTTCTTTCCAGTTTTGAACGGAAGATATTTCCTTTTTCACCATAGCCCTCTTTGGGCTTCCAAATATCCCTTTGCCAATTCCACAAGAACAGTCTTAGCGAAAGACTTCTTGAAGGGAAAGATGTAACTCTGTGAGATGAATTAACAGAACACAGATCAGTTTCTCTGAAAGCTTCTTTCCAGTTTTGAACGGAAGGTATTTCCTTTTTCACCATAGCCCTCTATGGGCTTCCAAATATCCCTTTGCCAATTCCACAAGAACAGCCTTAGCGAAAGGCTTCATGAAGGGAAAGATGTAACTCTGTGAGATGAATTAACAGAACACAGAGCAGTTTCTCAGAAACAGCAGTTTCCAGTTTTGAACGGAAGATATTTCCTTTTTCACCATAGCCCTCTATGGGCTTCCAAATATCCCTTTGCCAATACCACAAGAACAGCCTTAGAGAAAGACTTCTTGAAGGGAAAGATGTAACTCTGTGAGATGAATTAAGAGAACACAGAGAGGTTTCTCAGAAAGCTTCTTTCCAGTTTTGAACGGAAGATATTTCCTTTTTCACCATAGCCCTCTATGGGCTTCCAAATATCCCTTTGCCAATGCCACAAGAACAGCCTTAGCGAAAGGCTTCTTGAAGGGAAAGATGTAACTCTGTGAGATGAATTAACAGAACACAGAGCAGTTTCTCAGAAAGCTTCTTTCCAGTTTTGAACGGAAGATATTTCCTTTTTCACCATAGCCCTCTATGGGCTTCCAAATATCCCTTTGCCAATTCCACAAGAACAGCCTTAGCGAAAGACTTCTTGAAGGGAATGATGTAACTCTGTGAGATGAATTAACAGAACAGAGAGAGGTTTCTCAGAAAGCTTCTTTCCAGTATTGAACGGAAGATATTTCCTTTTTCACCATAGCCCTCTATGGGCTTCCAAATATCCCTTTGCCAATTCCACAAGAACAGCCTTAGCGAAAGGCTTCTTGAAGGGAAAGATGTAACTCTGTGAGATGAATTAACGGAACACAGAGCAGTTTCTCAGAAAGCTTCTTTCCACTTTTGAACGGAAGATATTTCCTTTTTCACCATAGCCCTCTATGGGCTTCCAAATATCCCTTTGCCAATTCCACAAGAACAGCCTTAGCGAAAGGCTTCTTGAAGGGAAAGATGTAACTCTGTGAGATGAATTAACAGAACACAGAGCAGTTTCTCAGAAAGCTTCTTTCCAGTTTTGAACGGAAGATATTTCCTTTTTCACCATAGCCCTCTATGGGCTTCCAAATATCCCTTTGCCAATTCCACAAGAACAGCCTTAGCGAAAGGCTTCTTGAAGGGAAAGATGTAACTCTATGAGATGAATTAACAGAACACAGAGCAGTTTCTCAGAAAGCTTCTTTCCACTTTTGAACGGAAGATGTTTCCTTTTTCACCTAGCCCTCTATGGGCTTCCAAATATCCCTTTGCCAATTCCCCAAGAACAGCCTTAGCGAAAGGCTTCTTGAAGGGAAAGATGTAAATCTGTGAGATGAATTAACAGAACACAGAGCAGTTTCTCAGAAAGCTTCTTTCCAGTTTTGAACGGAAGATATTTCCTTTTTCACCATAGCTCTCTATGGGCTTCCAAATATCCCTTTGTCAATTCCCCAAGAACACCCTTAGCGAAAGGCTTCTTGAAGGGAAAGATGTAACTCTGTGAGATGAATTAACAGAACCAGAGCATTTTCTCAGAAAGCTTCTTTCCAGTCTAGAATGGAAGATATTTCCTTTTTCACCATAGCCCTCTATGGGCTTCCAAATATCCCTTTGCCAATTCCCCAAGAACAGCCTTAGCGAAAGGCTTCTTGAAGGGAAAGATGTAACTCTGTGAGATGAATTAACAGAACACAGAGCAGTTTCTCAGAAAGCTTCTTTCCAGTTTTGAACGGAAGATATTTCCTTTTTCACCATAGCCCTCTATGGGCTTCCAAATATCCCTTTGCCAATTCCAAAAGAACAGCCATAGCGAAAGGCTTCTTGAAGGGAAACATGTAACTCTGTGAGATGTATTAACAGAACACAGAGCAGTTTCTCAGAAAGCTTCTTTCCAATTTTGAACGGAAGATATTTCCTTTTTCACCATAGCCCTCTATGGGCTTCCAAATATGCCTTTGCCAATTCCAAAAGAACAGCCTTAGCGAAAGGCTTCTTAAAGGGAAAGATGTAACTCTGTGAGATGAATTAACAGAACACAGAGTAGTTTCTCAGAAAGCTTCTTTCCAGTTGAGAACGGAAGATATTTCCTTTTTCACCATAGCCCTCTAAGGGCTTCCAAATATCCCTTTGCCAATTCCACAAGAACAGCCTTAGCGAAAGACTTCTTGAAGGGAAAGATGTAACTCTGTGAGATGAATTAGCAGAACACAGAGCAGTTTCTCAGAAAGCTTCTTTCCAGTTTTGAACGGAAGATATTTCCTTTTTCACCATAGCCCTCTATGGGCTTCCAAATATCCCTTTGCCAATTCCAAAAGAACAGCCTTAGCGAAAGGCTTCTTGAAGGGAAACATGTAACTCTGGGATATGAATTAACAGAACACAGAGCAGTTTCTCAGAAAGCTTCTTTCCAGTTTTGAACGGAAGATATTTCCTTTTTCACCATAGCCCTCTATGGGCTTCCAAATATCCCTTTGCCAATTCCACAAGAACAGCCTTAGCGAAAGGCTTCTTGAAGGGAAAGATGTAACTCTGTGAGATGAATTAACAGAACACAGAGCAGTTTCTCAGAAAGGTTCTTTCCAGTTTTGAACGGAAGATATTTCCTTTTTCACCATAGCCCTCTATGGGCTTCCAAATATCCCTTTGCCAATTCCACAAGAACAGCCTTATCGAAAGGCTTCTTGAAGGGAAAGAGGTAACTCTGTGAGATGAATTAACAGAACACAGAGCAGTTTCTCAGAAAGCTTCTTTCCAGTTTTGAACGGAAGATATTTCCTTTTTCACCATAGCCCTCTATGGGCTTCCAAATATCCCTTTGCCAATTCCACAAGAACAGCCTTAGCGAAAGGCTTCTTGAAGGGAAAGATGTAACACTGTGAGATGAATTAACAGAACACAGAGCAGTTTCTCAGAAAGCTTCTTTCCAGTTTTGAACGGAAGATATTTCCTTTTTCACCATAGCCCTCTATGGGCTTCCAAATATCCCTTTGCCAATTCCCCAAGAACAGCCTTAGCGAAAGGCTTCTTGAAGGGAAAGATGTAACTCTGTGAGATGATTTAACAGAAAATAGAGCAGTTTCTCAGAAAGCTTCTTTCCAGTTTTGAACGGAAGATATTTCCTTTTTCACCATAGCCCTCTATGGGCTTCCAAATATCCCTTTGCCAATTCCCCAAGAACAGCCTTAGCGAAAGGCTTCTTGAAGGTAAAGATGTTACTCTGTGAGATGAATTAACAGAACACAGAGCAGTTTCTCAGAAAGCTTCTTTCCAGTTTTGAACGGAAGATATTTCCTTTTTCACCATAGCGCTCTATGGGCTTCCAAATATCCCTTTGCCAATTCCACAAGAACAGCCTTAGCGAAAGACTTCTTGAAGGGAAAGATGTAACTCTGTGATATGAATTAACAGAACACAGAGCAGTTTCTCAGAAAGCTTCTTTCCAGTTTTGAACGGACGATATTTCCTTTTTCACCATAGCCCTCTATGGGCTTCCAAATATCTCTTTGCCAATTCCACAAGAACAGCCTTAGAGAAAGGCTTCTTGAAGGGATACATGTAACTCTGTGAGATGAATTAACAGAACACAGAGCAGTTTCTCAGAAAGGTTCTTTCCAGTTTTGAACGGAAGATATTTCCTTTTTCACCATAGCCCTCTATGGGCTTCCAAATATCCCTTTGCCAATTTCAGAAGAACAGCCTTAGCGAAAGGCTTCTTGAAGGGAAAGATGTAACTCTGTGAGATGAATTAACAGAACACAGAGCAGTTTCTCAGAAAGCTTCTTTCCAGTTTTGAACGGAAGATATTTCCTTTTTCACAATAGCCCTCTATGGGCTTCCAAATATCCCATTGCCAATTCCACAAGAACAGCCTTAGCGAAAGCCTTCTTGAAGGGAAAGATGTAACTCTGTGAGATGAATTAACAGAACACAGAGCAGTTTCGCAGAAAGCTTCTTTCCAGTTTTGAACGAAAGATATTTCCTTTTTCACCATAGCCCTCTATGGGTTTCCAAATATCCCTTTGCCAATTTCACAAGAACAGCCTTAGCGAAAGGCTTCTTGAAGGGAAAGATGTAACTCTGTGAGATGAATTAACAGAACACAGAGCAGTTTCTCAGAAAGCTTCTTTCCAGTTTTGAACGGAAGATATTTCCTTTTTCACCATAGCCCTCTATGGGCTTCCAAATAACCCTTTGCCAATTCCACAAGAACAGCCTTAGCGAAAGGCTTCTTGAAGGGAAAGATGTAACTCTGTGAGATGAATTAACAGAACACAGAGCAGTTTCTCAGAAACAGCAGTTTCCAGTTTTGAACGGAAGATATTTCCTTTTTCACCATAGCCCTCTATGGGCTTCCAAATATCCCTTTGCCAATTCCACAGGAACAGCCTTAGCGAAAGACTTCTTGAAGGGAATGATGTAACTCTGGGAGATGAATTAACAGAACACAGAGAGGTTTCTCAGAAAGCTTCTTTCCAGTTTTGAACGGAAGATATTTCCTTTTTCACCATAGCCCTCTATGGGCTTCCAAATATCCCTTTGCCAATTCCACAAGAACAGCCTTAGCGAAAGGCTTCTTGAAGGGAAAGATGTAAGTCTGTGAGATGAATTAACGGAACACAGAGCAGTTTCTCAGAAAGCTTCTTTCCACTTTTGAACGGAAGATATTTCCTTTTTCACCATAGCCCTCTATGGGCTTCCAAATATCCCTTTGCCAATTCCACAAGAACAGCCTTAGCGAAAGGCTTCTTGAAGGGAAAGATGTAACTCTGTGAGATGAATTAACAGAACACAGAGCAGTTTCTCAGAAAGTTTCTTTCCAGTTTTGAACGGAAGATATTTCCTTTTTCACCATAGCCCTCTATGGGCTTCCAAATATCCCTTTGCCAATTCCACAAGAACAGCCTTAGCGAAAGGCTTCTTGAAAGGAAAGATGTAACTCTATGAGATGAATTAACAGAACACAGAGCAGTTTCTCAGAAAGCTTCTTTCCAGTTTTGAACGGAAGATGTTTCCTTTTTCACCTAGCCCTCTATGGGCTTCCAAATATCCCTTTGCCAATTCCCCAAGAACAGCCTTAGCGAAAGGCTTCTTGAAGGGAAAGATGTAACTCTGTGAGATGAATTAACAGAACACAGAGCAGTTTCTCAGAAAGCTTCTTTCCAGTTTTGAACGGAAGATATTTCCTTTTTCACCATAGCCCTCTATGGGCTTCCAAATATCCCTTTGCCAATTCCCCAAGAACAGCCTTAGCGAAAGGCTTCTTGAAGGGAAAGATGTAACTCTGTGAGATGAATTAACAGAACACAGAGCAGTTTCTCAGAAAGCTTCTTTCCAGTTTTGAACGGAAGATGTTTCCTTTTTCACCTAGCCCTCTATGGGCTTCCAAATATCCCTTTGCCAATTCCCCGAGAACAGCCTTAGCGAAAGGCTTCTTGAAGGGAAAGATGTAACTCTGTGAGATGAATTAACAGAACACAGAGCAGTTTCTCAGAAAGTTTCTTTCCAGTTTTGAACGGAAGATATTTCCTTTTTCACCATAGCCCTCTATGGGCTTCCAAATATCCCTTTGCCAATTCCACAAGAACAGCCTTAGCGAAAGGCTTCTTGAAAGGAAAGATGTAACTCTATGAGATGAATTAACAGAACACAGAGCAGTTTCTCAGAAAGCTTCTTTCCAGTTTTGAACGGAAGATGTTTCCTTTTTCACCTAGCCCTCTATGGGCTTCCAAATATCCCTTTGCCAATTCCCCAAGAACAGCCTTAGCGAAAGGCTTCTTGAAGGGAAAGATGTAACTCTGTGAGATGAATTAACAGAACACAGAGCAGTTTCTCAGAAAGCTTCTTTGCAGTTTTCAACGGAAGATATTTCCTTTTTCACCATAGCCCTCTATGGGCTTCCAAATATCCCTTTGCCAATTCCCCAAGAACAGCCTTAGCGAAAGGCTTCTTGAAGGGAAAGATGTAACTCTGTGAGATGAATTAACAGAACACAGAGCAGTTTCTCAGAAAGCTTCTTTCCAGTTTTGAACGGAAGATGTTTCCTTTTTCACCTAGCCCTCTATGGGCTTCCAAATATCCCTTTGCCAATTCCCCGAGAACAGCCTTAGCGAAAGGCTTCTTGAAGGGAAAGATGTAACTCTGTGAGATGAATTAACAGAACACAGAGCAGCTTCTCAGAAAGCTTCTTTCCAGTTTTGAACGGAAGATATTTCCTTTTTCACCATAGCCCTCTATGGGCTTCCAAATATCCCTTTGCCAATTCCACAAGAACAGCCTTAGCGAAAGGCTTCTTGAAGGGAAACATGTAACTCTGTGAGATGAATTAACAGAACACAGAGCAGTTTCTCAGAAAGCTTCTTTCCAGTTTTGAACGGAAGATATTTCCTTTTTCACCATAGCCCTCTATGGGCTTCCAAATATCCCTTTGCCAATTCCCCAAGAACAGCCTTAGAGAAAGGCTTCTGGAAGGGAAAGATGTAACTCTGTGAGATGAATTAACAGAACACAGAGCAGTTTCTCAGAAAGCTTCTTTCCAGTTTTGAACGGAAGATATTTCCTTTTTCACCATAGCCCTCTATGGGCTTCCAAATATCCCTTTGCCAATTCCAGAAGAACAGGTTTAGCGAAAGGCTTCTTGAAGGGAAAGATGTAACTCTGTGAGATGAATTAACAGTACACAGAGCAGTTTCTCAGAAAGCTTCTTTCCAGTTTTGAACGGAAGATATTTCCTTTTTCACCATAGCCCTCTATGGGCTTCCAAATATCCCTTTGCCAATTCCACAAGAACAGCTTTAGCGAAAGGCTTCATGAAGGGAAAGATGTAACTCTGTGAGATGAATTAACAGAACACAGAGCAGTTTCTCAGAAAGCTTCTTTCCAGTTTTGAACGGAAGATATTTCCTTTTGCACCATAGCCCTCTATTGGCTTCCAAATATCCCTTTGCCAATCCCACAAGAACAGCCTTAGCGAAAGGCTTCTTGAAGGGAAAGATGTAACTCTGTGAGATGAATTAACAGAACACAGAGCAGTTTCACAGAAAGCTTCTTTCCAGTTTTGAACGGAAGATGTTTCCTTTTTCACCTAGCCCTCTATGGGCTTCCAAATATCCCTTTGCCAATTCCCCGAGAACAGCCTTAGCGAAAGGCTTCTTGAAGGGAAAGATGTAACTCTGTGAGATGAATTAACAGAACACAGAGCAGCTTCTCAGAAAGCTTCTTTCCAGTTTTGAACGGAAGATATTTCCTTTTTCACCATAGCCCTCTATGGGCTTCCAAATATCCCTTTGCCAATTCCACAAGAACAGCCTTAGCGAAAGGCTTCTTGAAGGGAAACATGTAACTCTGTGAGATGAATTAACAGAACACAGAGCAGTTTCTCAGAAAGCTTCTTTCCAGTTTTGAACGGAAGATATTTCCTTTTTCACCATAGCCCTCTATGTGCTTCCAAATATCCCTTTGCCAATTCCCCAAGAACAGCCTTAGAGAAAGGCTTCTTGAAGGGAAAGATGTAACTCTGTGAGATGAATTAACAGAACACAGAGCAGTTTCTCAGAAAGCTTCTTTCCAGTTTTGAACGGAAGATATTTCCTTTTTCACCATAGCCCTCTATGGGCTTCCAAATATCCCTTTGCCAATTCCAGAAGAACAGGTTTAGCGAAAGGCTTCTTGAAGGGAAAGATGTAACTCTGTGAGATGAATTAACAGTACACAGAGCAGTTTCTCAGAAAGCTTCTTTCCAGTTTTGAACGGAAGATATTTCCTTTTTCACCATAGCCCTCTATGGGCTTCCAAATATCCCTTTGCCAATTCCACAAGAACAGCTTTAGCGAAAGGCTTCATGAAGGGAAAGATGTAACTCTGTGAGATGAATTAACAGAACACAGAGCAGTTTCTCAGAAAGCTTCTTTCCAGTTTTGAACGGAAGATATTTCCTTTTTCACCATAGCCCTCTATGGGCTTCCAAATATCCCTTTGCCAATCCCACAAGAACAGCCTTAGCGAAAGACTTCTTGAAGGGAAAGATTTAACTCTGTGAGATGAATTAACAGAACACAGAGAGGTTTCTCAGAAAGCTTCTTTCCAGTTTTGAACGGAAGATATTTCCTTTTTCACCATAGCCCTCTATGGGCTTCCAAATATCCCTTTGCCAATTCCACAAGAGCAGCCTTAGCGAAAGGCTTCTTGAAGGGAAAGATGTAACTCTGTGAGATGACTTAACGGAACACAGAGCAGTTTCTCAGAAAGCTTCTTTCCACTTTTGAACGGAAGATATTTCCTTTTTCACCATAGCCCTCTATGGGCTTCCAAATATCCCTTTGCCAATTCCACAAGAACAGCCTTAGCGAAAGGCTTCTTGAAGGGAAAGATGTAACTCTGTGAGATGAATTAACAGAACACAGAGCAGTTTCTCAGAAAGCTTCTTTCCAGTTTTGAACGGAAGATATTTTCTTTTTCACCATAGCCCTCTATGGGCTTCCAAATATCCCTTTGCCAATTCCACAAGAACAGCCTTAGCGAAAGGCTTCTTGAAGGGAAAGATGTAACTCTGTGAGATGAATTAACAGAACACAGAGCAGTTTCTCAGAAAGCTTCTTTCCAGTTTTGAACGGAAGATGTTTCCTTTTTCACCTAGCCCTCTATGGGCTTCCAAATATCCCTTTGCCAATTCCACAAGAACAGCCTTAGCGAAAGGCTTCTTGAAGGGAAAGATGTAACTCTGTGAGATGAATTAACAGAACACAGAGCAGTTTCTCAGAAAGCTTCTTTCCAGTTTTGAACGGAAGATATTTTCTTTTTCACCATAGCCCTCTATGGGCTTCCAAATATCCCTTTGCCAATTCCCCAAGAACAGCCTTAGCGAAAGGCTTCTTGAAGGGAAAGATTTAACTCTGTGAGATGAATTAACAGAACACAGAGCAGTTTCTCAGAAAGCTTCTTTCCAGTTTTGAACGGAAGATATTTCCTTTTTCACCATAGCCCTCTATGGGCTTCCAAATATCCCTTTGCCAATTCCCCAAGAACAGCCTTAGCGAAAGGCTTCTTGAAGGGATACATGTAACTCTGTGAGATGAATTAACAGAACACAGAGCAGTTTCTCAGAAAGGTTCTTTCCAGTTTTGAACGGAAGATATTTCCTTTTTCACCATAGCCCTCTATGGGCTTCCAAATATCCCTTTGCGAATTTCAGAATAACAGCCTTAGCGAAAGGCTTCTTGAGGGAAAGATGTAACTCTGTGAGATGAATTAACAGAACACAGAGCAGTTTCTCAGAAAGCTTCTTTCCAGTTTTGAACAGAAGATATTTCCTTTTTCACCATAGCCCTCTATGGGCTTCCAAATATCCCATTGCCAATTCCACAAGAACAGCCTTAGCGAAAGCCTTCTTGAAGGGAAAGATGTAACTCTGTGAGATGAATTAACAGAACACAGAGCAGTTTCGCAGAAAGCTTCTTTCCAGTTTTGAACGAAAGATATTTCCTTTTTCACCATAGCCCTCTATGGGTTTCCAAATATCCCTTTGCCAATTTCACAAGAACAGCCTTAGCGAAAGGCTTTTTGAAGGGAAAGATGTAACTCTGTGAGATGAATTAACAGAACACAGAGCAGTTTCTCAGAAAGCTTCTTTCCAGTTTTGAACGGAAGATATTTCCTTTTTCACCATAGCCGTCTATGGGCTTCCAAATAACCCTTTGCCAATTCCACAAGAACAGCCTTAGCGAAAGGCTTCTTGAAGGGAAAGATGTAACTCTGTGAGATGAATTAACAGAACACAGAGCAGTTTCTCAGAAACAACAGTTTCCAGTTTTGAACGGAAGATATTTCCTTTTTCACCATAGCCCTCTATGGGCTTCCAAATATCCCTTTGCCATTCCCACAAGAACAGCCTTAGAGAAAGGCTTCTTGAAGGGAAAGATGTAACTCTGTGAGATGAATTAAGAGAACACAGAGAGGTTTCTCAGAAAGCTTCTTTCCAGTTTTGAACGGAAGATATTTCCTTTTTCACCATAGCCCTCTATGGGCTTCCAAATATCCCTTTGCCAATGCCACAAGAACAGCCTTAGCGAAAGGCTTCTTGAAGGGAAAGATGTAACTCTGTGAGATGAATTAACAGAACACAGAGCAGTTTCTCAGAAAGCTTCTTTCCAGTTTTGAACGGAAGATATTTCCTTTTTCACCATAGCCCTCTATGGGCTTCCAAGTATCCCTTTGCCAATTCCACAAGAACAGCCTTAGCGAAAGACTTCTTGAAGGGAATGATGTAACTCTGTGAGATGAATTAACAGAACACAGAGAGGTTTCTCAGAAAGCTTCTTTCCAGTTTTGAACGGAAGATATTTCCTTTTTCACCATAGCCCTCTATGGGCTTCCAAATATCCCTTTGCCAATTCCACAAGAACAGCCTTAGCGAAAGGCTTCTTGAAGGGAAAGATGTAAGTCTGTGAGATGAATTAACGGAACACAGAGCAGTTTCTCAGAAAGCTTCTTTCCACTTTTGAACGGAAGATATTTCCTTTTTCACCATAGCCCTCTATGGGCTTCCAAATATCCCTTTGCCAATTCCACAAGAACAGCCTTAGCGAAAGGCTTCTTGAAGGGAAAGATGTAACTCTGTGAGATGAATTAACAGAACACAGAGCAGTTTCTCAGAAAGCTTCTTTCCAGTTTTGAACGGAAGATATTTCCTTTTTCACCATAGCCATCTATGGGATTCCAAATATCCCTTTGCCAATTCCCCAAGAACAGCCTTAGCGAAAGGCTTCTTGAAGGGAAAGATGTAACTCTGTGAGATGAATTAACAGAACACAGAGCAGTTTCTCAGAAAGCTTCTTTCCAGTTTTGAACGGAAGGTGTTTCCTTTTTCACCTAGCCCTCTATGGGCTTCCAAATATCCCTTTGCCAATCCCACAAGAACAGCCTTAGCGAAAGGCTTCTTGAAGGGAAAGATGTAACTCTGTGAGATGAATTAACAGAACACAGAGCAGTTTCTCAGAAAGCTTCTTTCCAGTTTTGAACGGAAGATGTTTCCTTATTCACCTAGCCCTCTATGGGCTTCCAAATATCCCTTTGCCAATTCCCCGAGAACAGCCTTAGCGAAAGGCTTCTTGAAGGGAAAGATGTAACTCTGTGAGATGAATTAACAGAACACAGAGCAGCTTCTCAGAAAGCTTCTTTCCAGTTTTGAACGGAAGATATTTCCTTTTTCACCATAGCCCTCTATGGGCTTCCAAATATCCCTTTGCCAATTCCACAAGAACAGCCTTAGCGAAAGGCTTCTTGAAGGGAAAGATGTAACTCTGTGAGATGAATTAACAGAACACAGAGCAGTTTCTCAGAAAGCTTCTTTCCAGTTTTGAACGGAAGATATTTCCTTTTTCACCATAGCCCTCTATGGGCTTCCAAATATCCCTTTGCCAATTCCCCAAGAACAGCCTTAGAGAAAGGCTTCTTGAAGGGAAAGATGTAACTCTGTGAGATGAATTAACAGAACACAGAGCAGTTTCTCAGAAAGCTTCTTTCCAATTTTGAACGGAAGATATTTCCTTTTTCACCATAGCCCTCTATGGGCTTCCAAATATCCCTTTGCCAATTCCACAAGAACAGCCTTAGCGAAAGGCTTCTTGAAGGGAAAGATGTAACTCTGTGAGATGAATTAACAGAACACAGAGCAGTTTCTCAGAAAGCTTCTTTCCAGTTTTGAACGGAAGATATTTCCTTTTTCACCATAGCCCTCTATGGGCTTCCAAATATCCCTTTGCCAATTCCACAAGAACAGCCTTAGCGAAAGGCTTCTTGAAGGGAAAGATGTAACTCTGTGAGATGAATTAACAGAACACAGAGCAGTTTCTCAGAAAGCTTCTTTCCAGTTTTGAACGGAAGATGTTTCCTTTTTCACCTAGCCCTCTATGGGCTTCCAAATATCCCTTTCCCAATTCCACAAGAACAGCCTTAGCGAAAGGCTTCTTGAAGGGAAAGATGTAACTCTGTGAGATGAATTAACAGAACACAGAGCAGTTTCTCAGAAAGCTTCTTTCCAGTTTTGAACGGAAGATATTTTCTTTTTCACCATAGCCCTCTATGGGCTTCCAAATATCCCTTTGCCAATTCCCCAAGAACAGCCTTAGCGAAAGGCTTCTTGAAGGGAAAGATTTAACTCTGTGAGATGAATTAACAGAACACAGAGCAGTTTCTCAGAAAGCTTCTTTCCAGTTTTGAACGGAAGATATTTCCTTTTTCACCATAGCCCTCTATGGGCTTCCAAATATCCCTTTGCCAATTCCCCAAGAACAGCCTTAGCGAAAGGCTTCTTGAGGGAAAGATGTATCTCTGTGAGATGAATTAACAGAACACAGAGCAGTTTCTCAGAAAGCTTCTTTCCAGTTTTGAACGGAAGATATTTCCTTTTTCACCATAGCCCTCTATGGGCTTCCAAATATCCCTTTGCCAATTCCACAAGAACAGGTTTAGCGAAAGGCTTCTTGAAGGGAAGGATGTAACTCTGTGAGATGAATTAACAGAACACAGAGCAGTTTCTCAGAAAGCTTCTTTCCAGTTTTGAACGGAAGTTATTTCCTTTTTCACCATAGCCCTCTATGGGCTTCCAAATATCCCTTTGCCAATTCCCCAAGAACAGCCTTAGCGAAAGACTTCTTGAAGGGAAAGATGTAACTCTGTGAGATGAATTAAGAGAACACAGAGAGGTTTCTCAGAAAGCTTCTTTCCAGTTTTGAACGGAAGATATTTCCTTTTTCACCATAGCCCTCTATGGGCTTCCAAATATCCCTTTGCCAATTCCACAAGAACAGCCTTAGCGAAAGGCTTCTTGAAGGGAAAGATGTAACTCTGTGAGATGAATTAACGGAACACAGAGCAGTTTCTCAGAAAGCTTCTTTCCAGTTTTGAACGGAAGATATTTCCTTTTTCACCATAGCCCTCTATGGGCTTCCAAATATCCCTTTGCCAATGCCACAAGAACAGCCTTAGCGAAAGGCTTCTTGAAGGGAAAGATGTAACTCTCTGAGATGAATTCACAGAACACAAAGCAGTTTCTCAGAAAGCTTCTTTCCAGTTTTGAACGGAAGATATTTCCTTTTTCACCATAGCCCTCTATGGGCTTCCAAATATCCCTTTGCCAATTCCACAAGAACAGCCTTAGCGAAAGGCTTCTTGAAGGAAAGATGTAACTCTGTGAGATGAATTAACAGAACACAGAGCAGTTTCTCAGAAAGCTTCTTTCCAGTTTTGAACGGAAGATGTTTCCTTTTTCACCTAGCCCTCTATGGGCTTCCAAATATCCCTTTGCCAATTCCCCAAGAACAGCCTTAGCGAAAGGCTTCTTGAAGGGAAAGGTGTAACTCTGTGAGATGAATTAACAGAACACAGAGCAGCTTCTCAGAAAGCTTCTTTCCAGTTTTGAACGGAAGATATTTCCTTTTTCACCATAGCCCTCTATGGGCTTCCAAATATCCCTTTGCCAATTCCACAAGAACAGCCTTAGCGAAAGGCTTCTTGAAGGGAAACATGTAACTCTGTGAGATGAATTAACAGAACACAGAGCAGTTTCTCAGAAAGCTTCTTTCCAGTTTTGAACGGAAGATATTTCCTTTTTCACCATAGCCCTCTATGGGGTTCCAAATATCCCTTTGCCAATTCCACAAGAACAGCCTTAGCGAAAGGCTTCTTGAAGGGAAAGATGTAACTCTGTGAGATGAATTAACAGAACACAGAGCAGTTTCTCAGAAAGCTTCTTTCCAGTTTTGAACGGAAGTTATTTCCTTTTTCACCATAGCCCTCTATGGGCTTCCAAATATCTCTTTGCCAATTCCCCAAGAACAGCCTTAGCGAAAGACTTCTTGAAGGGAAAGATGTAACTCTGTGAGATGAATTAAGAGAACACAGAGAGGTTTCTCAGAAAGCTTCTTTCCAGTTTTGAACGGAAGATATTTCCTTTTTCACCATAGCCCTCTATGGGCTTCCAAATATCCCTTTGCCAATGCCACAAGAACAGCCTTGGCGAAAGGCTTCTTGAAGGGAAAGATGTAACTCTGTGAGATGAATTCACAGAACACAAAGCAGTTTCTCAGAAAGCTTCTTTCCAGTTTTGAACGGAAGATATTTCCTTTTTCAGCATAGCCCTCTATGGGCTTCCAAATATCCCTTTGCCAATTCCACAAGAACAGCCTTAGCGAAAGGCTTCTTGAAGGGAAAGATGTAACTCTGTGAGATGAATTAACAGAACACAGAGCAGTTTCTCAGAAAGCTTCTTTCCAGTTTTGAACGGAAGATGTTTCCTTTTTCACCTAGCCCTCTATGGGCTTCCAAATATCCCTTTGCCAATTCCCCAAGAACAGCCTTAGCGAAAGGCTTCTTGAAGGGAAAGATGTAACTCTGTGAGATGAATTAACAGAACACAGAGCAGCTTCTCAGAAAGCTTCTTTCCAGTTTTGAACGGAAGATATTTCCTTTTTCACCATAGCCCTCTATGGGCTTCCAAATATCCCTTTGCCAATTCCACAAGAACAGCCTTAGCGAAAGGCTTCTTGAAGGGAAACATGTAACTCTGTGAGATGAATTAACAGAACACAGAGCAGTTTCTCAGAAAGCTTCTTTCCAGTTTTGAACGGAAGATATTTCCTTTTTCACCATAGCCCTCTATGGGCTTCCAAATATCCCTTTGCCAATTCCCCAAGAACAGCCTTAGAGAAAGGCTTCTTGAAGGGAAAGATGTAACTCTGTGAGATGAATTAACAGAACACAGAGCAGTTTCTCAGAAAGCTTCTTTCCAGTTTTGAACGGAAGATATTTCGTTTTTCACCATAGCCCTCTATGGGCTTCCAAATATCCCTTTGCCAATTCCACAAGAACAGGTTTAGCGAAAGGCTTCTGGACGGGAAAGATGTAACTCTGTGAGATGAATTAACAGAACACAGAGCAGTTTCTCAGAAAGCTTCTTTCCAGTTTTGAACGGAAGATATTTCCTTTTTCACCATAGCCCTCTATGGGCTTCCAAATATCCCTTTGCCAATTCCACAAGAACAGGTTTAGCGAAAGGCTTCTTGAAGGGAAAGATGTAACTCTGTGAGATGAATTAACAGAACACAGAGCAGTTTCTCAGAAAGCTTGTTTCCAGTTTTGAACGGAAGTTATTTCCTTTTTCACCATAGCCCTCTATGGGCTTCCAAATATCCCTTTGCCAATTCCCCAAGAACAGCCTTAGCGAAAGACTTCTTGAAGGGAAAGATGTAACTCGGTGAGATGAATTAAGAGAACACAGAGAGGTTTCTCAGAAAGCTTCTTTCCAGTTTTGAACGGAAGATATTTCCTTTTTCACCATAGCCCTCTATGGGCTTCCAAACATCCCTTTGCCAATTCCACAAGAACAGCCTTAGCGAAAGGCTTCTTGAAGGGAAAGATGTAACTCTGTGAGATGAATTAACGGAACACAGAGCAGTTTCTCAGAAAGCTTCTTTCCAGTTTTGAACGGAAGATATTTCCTTTTTCACCATAGCCCTCTATGGGCTTCCAAATATCCCTTTGCCAATGCCACAAGAACAGCCTTAGCGAAAGGCTTCTTGAAGGGAAAGATGTAACTCTGTGAGATGAATTCACAGAACACAAAGCAGTTTCTCAGAAAGCTTCTTTCCAGTTTTGAACGGAAGATATTTCCTTTTTCACCATAGCCCTCTATGGGCTTCCAAATATCCCTTTGCCAATTCCACAAGAACAGCCTTAGCGAAAGGCTTCTTGAAGGGAAAGATGTAACTCTGTGAGATGAATTAACAGAACACAGAGCAGTTTCTCAGAAAGCTTCTTTCCAGTTTTGAACGGAAGATGTTTCCTTTTTCACCTAACCCTCTATGGGCTTCCAAATATCCCTTTGCCAATTCCCCAAGAACAGCCTTAGCGAAAGGCTTCTTGAAGGGAAAGATGTAACTCTGTGAGATGAATTAACAGAACACAGAGCAGCTTCTCAGAAAGCTTCTTTCCAGTTTTGAACGGAAGATATTTCCTTTTTCACCATAGCCCTCTATGGGCTTCCAAATATCCCTTTGCCAATTCCACAAGAACAGCCTTAGCGAAAGGCTTCTTGAAGGGAAAGATGTAACTCTGTGAGATGAATTAACAGAACACAGAGCAGTTTCTCAGAAAGCTTCTTTCCAGTTTTGAACGGAAGATATTTCGTTTTTCACCATAGCCCTTTATGGGCTTCCAAATATCCCTTTGCCAATTCCCCAAGAACAGCCTTAGAGAAAGGCTTCTTGAAGGGAAAGATGTAACTCTGTGAGATGAATTAACAGAACACAGAGCAGTTTCTCAGAAACCTTCTTTCCAGTTTTGAACGGAAGATATTTCCTTTTTCACCATAGCCCTCTATGGGCTTCCAAATATCCCTTTGCCAATTCCACAAGAACAGCCTTAGCGAAAGGCTTCTTGAAGGGAAAGATGTAACTCTATGAGATGAATTAACAGAACACAGAGCAGTTTCTCAGAAAGCTTCTTTCCACTTTTGAACGGAAGATGTTTCCTTTTTCACCTAGCCCTCTATGGGCTTCCAAATATCCCTTTGCCAATTCCCCAAGAACAGCCTTAGCGAAAGGCTTCTTGAAGGGAAAGATGTAAATCTGTGAGATGAATTAACAGAACACAGAGCAGTTTCTGAGAAAGCTTCTTTCCAGTTTTGAACGGAAGATATTTCCTTTTTCACCATAGCCCTCTATGGGCTTCCAAATATCCCTTTGCCAATTCCCCAAGAACAGCCTTAGCGAAAGGCTTCTTGAAGGGAAAGATGTAACTCTGTGAGATGAATTAACAGAACACAGAGCAGTTTCTCAGAAAGTTTCTTTCCAGTTTTGAACGGAAGATATTTCCTTTTTCACCATAGCCCTCTATGGGCTTCCAAATATCCCTTTGCCAATTCCACAAGAACAGCCTTAGCGAAAGGCTTCTTGACGGGAAAGATGTAACTCTATGAGATGAATTAACAGAACACAGAGCAGTTTCTCAGAAAGCTTCTTTCCAGTTTTGAACGGAAGATGTTTCCTTTTTCACCTAGCCCTCTATGGGCTTCCAAATATCCCTTTGCCAATTCCACAAGAACAGCCTTAGCGAAAGGCTTCTTGAAGGGAAAGATGTAACTCTGTGAGATGAATTAACAGAACACAGAGCAGTTTCTCAGAAAGCTTCTTTCCAGTTTTGAACGGAAGTTATTTCCTTTTTCACCATAGCCCTCTATGGGCTTCCAAATATCCCTTTGCCAATTCCCCAAGAACAGCCTTAGCGAAAGGCTTCTTGAAGGGAAAGATGTAACTCTGTGAGATGAATTAACAGAACACAGAGCAGTTTCTCAGAAAGCTTCTTTCCAGTTTTGAACGGAAGATGTTTCCTTTTTCACCTAGCCCTCTATGGGCTTCCAAATATCCCTTTGCCAATTCCCCAAGAACAGCCTTAGCGAAAGGCTTCTTGAAGGGAAAGATGTAACTCTGTGAGATGAATTAACAGAACACAGAGCAGCTTCTCAGAAAGCTTCTTTCCAGTTTTGAACGGAAGATATTTCCTTTTTCACCATAGCCCTCTATGGGCTTCCAAATATCACTTTGCCAATTCCACAAGAACAGCCTTAGCGAAAGGCTTCTTGAAGGGAAACATGTAACTCTGTGAGATGAATTAACAGAACACAGAGCAGTTTCTCAGAAAGCTTCTTTCCAGTTTTGAACGGAAGATATTTCCTTTTTCACCATAGCCCTCTATGGGCTTCCAAATATCCCTTTGCCAATTCCCCAAGAACAGCCTTAGAGAAAGGCTTCTTGAAGGGAAAGATGTAACTCTGTGAGATGAATTAACAGAACACAGAGCAGTTTCTCAGAAAGCTTCTTTCCAGTTTTGAACGGAAGATATTTCATTTTTCACCATAGCCCTCTATGGGCTTCCAAATATCCCTTTGCCAATTCCACAAGAACAGGTTTAGCGAAAGGCTTCTGGAAGGGAAAGATGTAACTCTGTGAGATGAATTAACAGAACACAGAGCAGTTTCTCAGAAAGCTTCTTTCCAGTTTTGAACGGAAGATATTTCCTTTTTCACCATAGCCCTCTATGGGCTTCCAAATATCCCTTTGCCAATTCCACAAGAACAGCTTTAGCGAAAGGCTTCATGAAGGGAAAGATGTAACTCTGTGAGATGAATTAACAGAACACAGAGCAGTTTCTCAGAAAGCTTCTTTCCAGTTTTGAACGGAAGATATTTCCTTTTTCACAATAGCCCTCTATGGGCTTCCAAATATCCCTTTGCCAATCCCACAAGAACAGCCTTAGCGAAAGACTTCTTGAAGGGAAAGTTGTAACTCTGTGAGATGAATTAACAGAACACAGAGCAGTTTCTCAGAAAGCTTCTTTCCAGTTTTGAACGGAAGATATTTCCTTTTTCACCATAGCCCTCTATGGGCTTCCAAATATCCCTTGGCCAATTCCCCAAGAACAGCCTTAGCGAAAGGCTTCTTGAAGGGAAAGATGTAACTCTGTGAGATGAATTAACAGAACACAAAGCAGTTTCTCAGAAAGCTTCTTTCCAGTTTTGAACGGAAGATATTTCCTTTTTCACCATAGCCCTCTATGGGCTTCCAAATATCCCTTTGCCAATTCCACAAGAACAGGTTTAGCGAAAGGCTTCTTGAAGGGAAAGATGTAACTCTGTGAGATGAATTAACAGAACACAGAGCAGTTTCTCAGAAAGCTTGTTTCCAGTTTTGAACGGAAGTTATTTCCTTTTTCACCATAGCCCTCTATGGGCTTCCAAATATCCCTTTGCCAATTCCACAAGAACAGCCTTAGCGAAAGACTTCTTGAAGGGAAAGATGTAACTCGGTGAGATGAATTAAGAGAACACAGAGAGGTTTCTCAGAAAGCTTCTTTCCAGTTTTGAACGGAAGATATTTCCTTTTTCACCATAGCCCTCTATGGGCTTCCAAACATCCCTTTGCCAATTCCACAAGAACAGCCTTAGCGAAAGGCTTCTTGAAGGGAAAGATGTAACTCTGTGAGATGAATTAACGGAACACAGAGCAGTTTCTCAGAAAGCTTCTTTCCAGTTTTGAACGGAAGATATTTCCTTTTTCACCATAGACCTCTATGGGCTTCCAAATATCCCTTTGCCAATTCCACAAGAACAGCCTTAGCGAAAGGCTTCTTGAAGGGAAAGATGTAACTCTGTGAGATGAATTCACAGAACACAAAGCAGTTTCTCAGAAAGCTTCTTTCCAGTTTTGAACGGAAGATATTTCCTTTTTCACCATAGCCCTCTATGGGCTTCCAAATATCCCTTTGCCAATTCCACAAGAACAGCCTTAGCGAAAGACTTCTTGAAGGGAAAGATGTAACTCTGTGTGATGAATTAACAGAACACAGAGCAGTTTCTCAGAAAGCTTCTTTCCAGTTTTGAACGGAAGATGTTTCCTTTTTCACCTAACCCTCTATGGGCTTCCAAATATCCCTTTGCCAATTCCCCAAGAACAGCCTTAGCGAAAGGCTTCTTGAAGGGAAAGATGTAACTCTGTGAGATGAATTAACAGAACACAGAGCAGCTTCTCAGAAAGCTTCTTTCCAGTTTTGAATGGAAGATATTTCCTTTTTCACCATAGCCCTCTATGGACTTCCAAATATCCCTTTGCCAATTCCACAAGAACAGCCTTAGCGAAAGGCTTCTTGAAGGGAAAGATGTAACTCTGTGAGATGAATTAACAGAACACAGAGCAGTTTCTCAGAAACCTTCTTTCCAGTTTTGAACGGAAGATATTTCCTTTTTCACCATAGCCCTCTATGGGCTTCCAAATATCCCTTTGCCAATTCCACAAGAACAGCCTTAGCGAAAGGCTTCTTGAAGGGAAAGATGTAACTCTATGAGATGAATTAACAGAACACAGAGCAGTTTCTCAGAAAGCTTCTTTCCACTTTTGAACGGAAGATGTTTCCTTTTTCACCTAGCCCTCTATGGGCTTCCAAATATCCCTTTGCCAATTCCCCAAGAACAGCCTTAGCGAAAGGCTTCTTGAAGGGAAAGATGTAAATCTGTGAGATGAATTAACAGAACACAGAGCAGTTTCTGAGAAAGCTTCTTTCCAGTTTTGAACGGAAGATATTTCCTTTTTCACCATAGCCCTCTATGGGCTTCCAAATATCCCTTTGCCAATTCCCCAAGAACAGCCTTAGCGAAAGGCTTCTTGAAGGGAAAGATTTAACTCTGTGAGATGAATTAACAGAACACAGAGCAGTTTCTCAGAAAGCTTCTTTCCAGTTTTGAACGGAAGATATTTCCTTTTTCACCATAGCCCTCTATGGGCTTCCAAATATACCTTTGCCAATTCCACAAGAACAGCCTTAGCGAAAGGCTTCTTGAAGGGAAAGATGTAACTCTGTGAGATGAATTAACAGAACACAGAGCAGTTTCTCAGAATGTTTCTTTCCAGTTTTGAACGGAAGATATTTCCTTTTTCACCATAGCCCTCTATGGGCTTCCAAATATCCCTTTGCCAATTCCACAAGAACAGCCTTAGCGAAAGGCTTCTTGAAGGGAAAGATGTAACTCTATGAGATGAATTAACAGAACACAGAGCAGTTTCTCAGAAAGCTTCTTTCCAGTTTTGAACGGAAGATGTTTCCTTTTTCACCTAGCCCTCTATGGGCTTCCAAATATCCCTTTGCCAATTCCACAAGAACAGCCTTAGCGAAAGGCTTCTTGAAGGGAAAGATGTAACTCTGTGAGATGAATTAACAGAACACAGAGCAGTTTCTCAGAAAGCTTCTTTCCAGTTTTGAACGGAAGTTATTTCCTTTTTCACCATAGCCCTCTATGGGCTTCCAAATATCCCTTTGCCAATTCCCCAAGAACAGCCTTAGCGAAAGGCTTCTTGAAGGGAAAGATGTAACTCTGTGAGATGAATTAACAGAACACAGAGCAGTTTCTCAGAAAGCTTCTTTCCAGTTTTGAACGGAAGATGTTTCCTTTTTCACCTAGCCCTCTATGGGCTTCCAAATATCCCTTTGCCAATTCCCCAAGAACAGCCTTAGCGAAAGGCTTCTTGAAGGGAAAGATGTAACTCTGTGAGATGAATTAACAGAACACAGAGCAGCTTCTCAGAAAGCTTCTTTCCAGTTTTGAACGGAAGATATTTCCTTTTTCACCATAGCCCTCTATGGGCTTCCAAATATCACTTTGCCAATTCCACAAGAACAGCCTTAGCGAAAGGCTTCTTGAAGGGAAACATGTAACTCTGTGAGATGAATTAACAGAACACAGAGCAGTTTCTCAGAAAGCTTCTTTCCACTTTTGAACGCAAGATATTTCCTTTTTCACCAAAGCCCTCTATGGGCTTCCAAATATGCCTTTGCCAATTCCCCAAGAACAGCCTTAGAGAAAGGCTTCTTGAAGGGAAAGATGTAACTCTGTGAGATGAATTAACAGAACACAGAGCAGTTTCTCAGAAAGCTTCTTTCCAGTTTTGAACGGAAGATATTTCCTTTTCACCATAGCCCTCTATGAGCTTCCAAATATCCCTTTGCCAATTCCACAAGAACAGGTTTAGCGAAAGGCTTCTTGAAGGGAAAGATGTAACTCTGTGAGATGAATTAACAGTACACAGAGCAGTTTCTCAGAAAGCTTCTTTCCAGTTTTGAACGGAAGATATTTCCTTTTTCACCATAGCCCTCTATGGGCTTCCAAATATCCCTTTGCCAATTCCACAAGAACAGCTTTAGCGAAAGACTTCATGAAGGGAAAGATGTAACTCTGTGAGATGAATTAACAGAACACAGAGCAGTTTCTCAGAAAGCTTCTTTCCAGTTTTGAACGGAAGATATTTCCTTTTTCACCATAGCCCTCTATGGGCTTCCAAATATCCCTTTGCCAATTCCCCAAGAACAGCCTTAGCGAAAGACTTCTTGAAGGGAAAGATGTAACTCGGTGAGATGAATTAAGAGAACACAGAGAAGTTTCTCAGAAAGCTTCTTTCCAGTTTTGAACGGAAGATATTTCCTTTTTCACCATAGCCCTCTATGGGCTTCCAAATATCCCTTTGCCAATTCCACAAGAACAGCCTTAGCGAAAGGCTTCTTGAAGGGAAACATGTAACTCTGTGAGATGAATTAACGGAACACAGAGCAGTTTCTCAGAAAGCTTCTTTCCAGTTTTGAACGGAAGATATTTCCTTTTTCACCATAGCCCTCTATGGGCTTCCAAATATCCCTTTGCCAATGCCACAAGAACAGCCTTAGCGAAAGGCTTCTTGAAGGGAAAGATGTAACTCTGTGAGATGAATTCACAGAACACAAAGCAGTTTCTCAGAAAGCTTCTTTCCAGTTTTGAACGGAAGATATTTCCTTTTTCACCATAGCCCTCTATGGGCTTCCAAATATCCCTTTGCCAATTCCACAAGAACAGCCTTAGCGAAAGGCTTCTTGAAGGGAAAGATGTAACTCTGTGTGATGAATTAACAGAACACAGAGCAGTTTCTCAGAAAGCTTCTTTCCAGTTTTGAACGGAAGATGTTTCCTTTTTCACCTAGCCCTCTATGGGCTTCCAAATATCCCTTTGCCAATTCCACAAGAACAGCCTTAGCGAAAGGCTTCTTGAAGGGAAAGATGTAACTCTGTGAGATGAATTAACAGAACACAGAGCAGCTTCTCAGAAAGCTTCTTTCCAGTTTTGAACGGAAGATATTTCCTTTTTCACCATAGCCCACTATGGGCTTCCAAATATCCCTTTGCCAATTCCACAAGAACAGCCTTAGCGAAAGGCTTCTTGAAGGGAAACATGTAACTCTGTGAGATGAATTAACAGAACACATAGCAGTTTCTCAGAAAGCTTCTTTCCAGTTTTGAACGGAAGATATTTCCTTTTTCACCATAGCCCTCTATGGGCTTCCAAATATCCCTTTGCCAATGCCACAAGAACAGCCTTAGCGAAAGGCTTCTTGAAGGGAAAGATGTAACTCTGTGAGATGAATTCACAGAACACAAAGCAGTTTCTCAGAAAGCTTCTTTCCAGTTTTGAACGGAAGATATTTCCTTTTTCACCATAGCCCTCTATGGGCTTCCAAATATCCCTTTGACAATTCCACAAGAACAGCCTTAGCCAAAGGCTTCTTGAAGGGAAAGATGTAACTCTGTGAGATGAATTAACAGAACACAGAGCAGTTTCTCAGAAAGCTTCTTTCCAGTTTTGAACGGAAGATGTTTCCTTTTTCACCTAGCCCTCTATGGGCTTCCAAATATCCCTTTGCCAATTCCCCAAGAACAGCCTTAGCGAAAGGCTTCTTGAAGGGAAAGATGTAACTCTGTGAGATGAATTAACAGAACACAGAGCAGCTTCTCAGAAAGCTTCTTTCCAGTTTTGAACGGAAGATATTTCCTTTTTCACCATAGCCCTCTATGGGCTTCCAAATATCCCTTTGCCAATTCCACAAGAACAGCCTTAGCGAAAGGCTTTTTGAAGGGAAACATGTAACTCTGTGAGATGAATTAACAGAACACAGAGCAGTTTCTCAGAAAGCTTCTTTCCAGTTTTGAACGGAAGATATTTCCTTTTTCACCATAGCCCTCTATGGGCTTCCAAATATCCCTTTGCCAATTCCACAAGAACAGCCTTAGAGAAAGGCTTCTTGAAGGGAAAGATGTAACTCTGTGAGATGAATTAACAGAACACAGAGCAGTTTCTCAGAAAGCTTCTTTCCAGTTTTGAACGGAAGATATTTCCTTCTTCACCATAGCCCTCTATGGGGTTCCAAATATCCCTTTGCCAATTCCACAAGAACAGCCTTAGCGAAAGGCTTCTTGAAGGGAAAGATGTAACTCTGTGAGATGAATTAACAGAACACAGAGCAGTTTCTCAGAAAGCTTCTTTCCAGTTTTGAACGGAAGTTATTTCCTTTTTCACCATAGCCCTCTATGGGCTTCCAAATATCTCTTTGCCAATTCCCCAAGAACAGCCTTAGCGAAAGACTTCTTGAAGGGAAAGATGTAACTCTGTGAGATGAATTAAGAGAACACAGAGAGGTTTCTCAGAAAGCTTCTTTCCAGTTTTGAACGGAAGATATTTCCTTTTTCACCATAGCCCTCTATGGGCTTCCAAATATCCCTTTGCCAATGCCACAAGAACAGCCTTGGCGAAAGGCTTCTTGAAGGGAAAGATGTAACTCTGTGAGATGAATTCACAGAACACAAAGCAGTTTCTCAGAAAGCTTCTTTCCAGTTTTGAACGGAAGATATTTCCTTTTTCACCATAGCCCTCTATGGGCTTCCAAATATCCCTTTGCCAATTCCACAAGAACAGCCTTAGCGAAAGGCTTCTTGAAGGGAAAGATGTAACTCTGTGAGATGAATTAACAGAACACAGAGCAGTTTCTCAGAAAGCTTCTTTCCAGTTTTGAACGGAAGATGTTTCCTTTTTCACCTAGCCCTCTATGGGCTTCCAAATATCCCTTTGCCAATTCCCCAAGAACAGCCTTAGCGAAAGGCTTCTGGAAGGGAAAGATGTAACTCTGTGAGATGAATTAACAGAACACAGAGCAGCTTCTCAGAAAGCTTCTTTCCAGTTTTGAACGGAGAATATTTCCTTTTTCACCATAGCCCTCTATGGGCTTCCAAATATCCCTTTGCCAATTCCACAAGAACAGCCTTAGCGAAAGGCTTCTTGAAGGGAAACATGTAACTCTGTGAGATGAATTAACAGAACACAGAGCAGTTTCTCAGAAAGCTTCTTTCCAGTTTTGAACGGAAGATATTTCCTTTTTCACCATAGCCCTCTATGGGCTTCCAAATATCCCTTTGCCAATTCCACAAGAACAGGTTTAGCGAAAGACTTCTTGAAGGGAAAGATGTATCTCTGTGAGATGAATTAACAGAACACAGAGCAGTTTCTCAGAAAGCTTCTTTCCAGTTTTGAACGGAAGATATTTCCTTTTTCACCATAGCCCTCTATGGGCTTCCAAATATCCCTTGGCCAATTCCCCAAGAACAGCCTTAGCGAAAGGCTTCTTGAAGGGAAAGATGTAACTCTGTGAGATGAATTAACAGAACACAGAGCAGTTTCTCAGAAAGCTTCTTTCCAGTTTTGAACGGAAGATATTTCCTTTTTCACCATAGCCCTCTATGGGCTTCCAAATATCCCTTTGACAATTCCACAAGAACAGCCTTAGCCAAAGGCTTCTTGAAGGGAAAGATGTAACTCTGTGAGATGAATTAACAGAACACAGAGCAGTTTCTCAGAAAGCTTCTTTCCAGTTTTGAACGGAAGATGTTTCCTTTTTCACCTAGCCCTCTATGGGCTTCCAAATATCCCTTTGCCAATTCCCCAAGAACAGCCTTAGCGAAAGGCTTCTTGAAGGGAAAGATGTAACTCTGTGAGATGAATTAACAGAACACAGAGCAGCTTCTCAGAAAGCTTCTTTCCAGTTTTGAACGGAAGATATTTCCTTTTTCACCATAGCCCTCTATGGGCTTCCAAATATCCCTTTGCCAATTCCACAAGAACAGCCTTAGCGAAAGGCTTTTTGAAGGGAAACATGTAACTCTGTGAGATGAATTAACAGAACACAGAGCAGTTTCTCAGAAAGCTTCTTTCCAGTTTTGAACGGAAGATATTTCCTTTTTCACCATAGCCCTCTATGGGCTTCCAAATATCCCTTTGCCAATTCCACAAGAACAGCCTTAGAGAAAGGCTTCTTGAAGGGAAAGATGTAACTCTGTGAGATGAATTAACAGAACACAGAGCAGTTTCTCAGAAAGCTTCTTTCCAGTTTTGAACGGAAGATATTTCCTTCTTCACCATAGCCCTCTATGGGGTTCCAAATATCCCTTTGCCAATTCCACAAGAACAGCCTTAGCGAAAGGCTTCTTGAAGGGAAAGATGTAACTCTGTGAGATGAATTAACAGAACACAGAGCAGTTTCTCAGAAAGCTTCTTTCCAGTTTTGAACGGAAGTTATTTCCTTTTTCACCATAGCCCTCTATGGGCTTCCAAATATCTCTTTGCCAATTCCCCAAGAACAGCCTTAGCGAAAGACTTCTTGAAGGGAAAGATGTAACTCTGTGAGATGAATTAAGAGAACACAGAGAGGTTTCTCAGAAAGCTTCTTTCCAGTTTTGAACGGAAGATATTTCCTTTTTCACCATAGCCCTCTATGGGCTTCCAAATATCCCTTTGCCAATGCCACAAGAACAGCCTTGGCGAAAGGCTTCTTGAAGGGAAAGATGTAACTCTGTGAGATGAATTCACAGAACACAAAGCAGTTTCTCAGAAAGCTTCTTTCCAGTTTTGAACGGAAGATATTTCCTTTTTCACCATAGCCCTCTATGGGCTTCCAAATATCCCTTTGCCAATTCCACAAGAACAGCCTTAGCGAAAGGCTTCTTGAAGGGAAAGATGTAACTCTGTGAGATGAATTAACAGAACACAGAGCAGTTTCTCAGAAAGCTTCTTTCCAGTTTTGAACGGAAGATGTTTCCTTTTTCACCTAGCCCTCTATGGGCTTCCAAATATCCCTTTGCCAATTCCCCAAGAACAGCCTTAGCGAAAGGCTTCTGGAAGGGAAAGATGTAACTCTGTGAGATGAATTAACAGAACACAGAGCAGCTTCTCAGAAAGCTTCTTTCCAGTTTTGAACGGAGAATATTTCCTTTTTCACCATAGCCCTCTATGGGCTTCCAAATATCCCTTTGCCAATTCCACAAGAACAGCCTTAGCGAAAGGCTTCTTGAAGGGAAACATGTAACTCTGTGAGATGAATTAACAGAACACAGAGCAGTTTCTCAGAAAGCTTCTTTCCAGTTTTGAACGGAAGATATTTCCTTTTTCACCATAGCCCTCTATGGGCTTCCAAATATCCCTTTGCCAATTCCACAAGAACAGGTTTAGCGAAAGACTTCTTGAAGGGAAAGATGTATCTCTGTGAGATGAATTAACAGAACACAGAGCAGTTTCTCAGAAAGCTTCTTTCCAGTTTTGAACGGAAGATATTTCCTTTTTCACCATAGCCCTCTATGGGCTTCCAAATATCCCTTGGCCAATTCCCCAAGAACAGCCTTAGCGAAAGGCTTCTTGAAGGGAAAGATGTAACTATGTGAGATGAATTAACAGAACACAGAGCAGTTTCTCAGAAAGCTTCTTTCCAGTTTTGAACGGAAGATATTTCCTTTTTCACCATAGCCCTCTATGGGCTTCCAAATATCCCTTTGCCAATCCCACAAGAACAGCCTTAGCGAAAGGCTTCTTGAAGGGAAAGATGTAACTCTGTGAGATGAATTAACAGAACACAGAGCAGTTTCTCAGAAAGCTTCTTTCCAGTTTTGAACGGAAGATGTTTCCTTTTTCACCTAGCCCTCTATGGGCTTCCAAATATCCCTTTGCCAATTCCCCGAGAACAGCCTTAGCGAAAGGCTTCTTGAAGGGAAAGATGTAACTCTGTGAGATGAATTAACAGAACACAGACCAGTTTCTCAGAAAGCTTCTTTCCAATTTTGAACGGAAGATATTTCCTTTTTCACCATAGCCCTCTATGGGCTTCCAAATAACCCTTTGCCAATTCCACAAGAACAGCCTTAGCGAAAGGCTTCTTGAAGGGAAAGATGTAACTCTGTGAGATGAATTAACAGAACACAGAGCAGTTTCTCAGAAAGCTTCTTTCCAGTTTTGAACGGAAGATATTTCCTTTTTCACCATAGCCCTCTTTGGGCTTCCAAATATCCCTTTGCCAATTCCACAAGAACAGCCTAAGCGAAAGACTTCTTGAAGGGAAAGATGTAACTCTGTGAGATGAAGTAACGGAACACAGATCAGTTTCTCTGAAAGCTTCTTTCCAGTTTTGAACGGAAGATATTTCCTTTTTCACCATAGCCCTCTATGGGCTTCCAAATATCCCTTTGCCAATTCCACAAGAACAGCCTTAGCGAAAGGCTTCATGAAGGGAAAGATGTAACTCTGTGAGATGAATTAACAGAACACAGAGCAGTTTCTCAGAAACAGCAGTTTCCAGTTTTGAACGGAAGATATTTCCTTTTTCACCATAGCCCTCTATGGGCTTCCAAATATCCCTTTGCCAATCCCACAAGAACAGCCTTAGAGAAAGACTTCTGGAAGGGAAAGATGTAACTCTGTGAGATGAATTAAGAGAACACAGAGAGGTTTCTCAGAAAGCTTCTTTCCAGTTTTGAACGGAAGATATTTCCTTTTTCACCATAGCCCTCTATGGGCTTCCAAATATCCCTTTGCCAATGCCACAAGAAGAGCCTTAGCGAAAGGCTTCTTGAAGGGAAAGATGTAACTCTGTGAGATGAATTAACAGAACACAGAGCAGTTTCTCAGAAAGCTTCTTTCCAGTTTTGAACGGAAGATATTTCCTTTTTCACCATAGCCCTCTATGGGCTTCCAAGTATCCCTTTGCCAATTCCACAAGAACAGCCTTAGCGAAAGACTTCTTGAAGGGAATGATGTAACTCTGTGAGATGAATTAACAGAACACAGAGAGGTTTCTCAGAAAGCTTCTTTCCAGTTTTGAACGGAAGATATTTCCTTTTTCACCATAGCCCTCTATGGGCTTCCAAATATCCCTTTGCCAATTCCACAAGAACAGCCTTAGCGAAAGGCTTCTTGAAGGGAAAGATGTAAGTCTGTGAGATGAATTAACGGAACACAGAGCAGTTTCTCAGAAAGCTTCTTTCCACTTTTGAACGGAAGATATTTCCTTTTTCACCATAGCCCTCTAT
This sequence comes from Chlorocebus sabaeus, assembly GCF_047675955.1. Taxonomy (NCBI): domain Eukaryota; kingdom Metazoa; phylum Chordata; class Mammalia; order Primates; family Cercopithecidae; genus Chlorocebus; species Chlorocebus sabaeus. The sequence continues at coordinate 99,069 of NW_027327650.1, read as the reverse complement.
GGGCTTCCAAATATCCCTTTGCCAATTCCACAAGAACAGCCTTAGCGAAAGGCTTCTTGAAGGGAAAGATGTAACTCTGTGAGATGAATTAACAGAACACAGAGCAGTTTCTCAGAAAGCTTCTTTCCAGTTTTGAACGGAAGTTTTTTCCTTTTTCACCATAGCCCTCTATGGGCTTCCAAATATCTCTTTGCCAATTCCCCAAGAACAGCCTTAGCGAAAGACATCTTGAAGGGAAAGATGTAACTCTGTGAGATGAATTAAGAGAACACAGAGAGGTTTCTCAGAAAGCTTCTTTCCAGTTTTGAACGGAAGATATTTCCTTTTTCACCATAGCCCTCTATGGGCTTCCAAATATCCCTTTGCCAATGCCACAAGAACAGCCATGGCGAAAGGCTTCTTGAAGGGAAAGATGTAACTCTGTGAGATGAATTCACAGAACACAAAGCAGTTTCTCAGAAAGCTTCTTTCCAGTTTTGAACGGAAGATATTTCCTTTTTCACCATAGCCCTCTATGGGCTTCCAAATATCCCTTTGCCAATTCCACAAGAACAGCCTTAGCGAAAGGCTTCTTGAAGGGAAAGATGTAACTCTGTGAGATGAATTAACAGAACACAGAGCAGTTTCTCAGAAAGCTTCTTTCCAGTTTTGAACGGAAGATGTTTCCTTTTTCACCTAGCCCTCTATGGGCTTCCAAATATCCCTTTGCCAATTCCCCAAGAACAGCCTTAGCGAAAGGCTTCTTGAAGGGAAAGATGTAACTCTGTGAGATGAATTAACAGAACACAGAGCAGCTTCTCAGAAAGCTTCTTTCCAGTTTTGAACGGAAGATATTTCCTTTTTCACCATAGTCCTCTATGGGCTTCCAAATATCCCTTTGCCAATTCCACAAGAACAGCCTTAGCGAAAGGCTTCTTGAAGGGAAACATGTAACTCTGTGAGATGAATTAACAGAACACAGAGCAGTTTCTCAGAAAGCTTCTTTCCAGTTTTGAACGGAAGATATTTCCTTTTTCACCATAGCCCTCTATGGGCTTCCAAATATCCCTTTGCCAATTCCCCAAGAACAGCCTTAGAGAAAGGCTTCTTGAAGGGAAAGATGTAACTCTGTGAGATGAATTAACAGAACACAGAGCAGTTTCTCAGAAAGCTTCTTTCCAGTTTTGAACGGAAGATATTTCCTTTTTCACCATAGCCCTCTATGGGCTTCCAATTATCCCTTTGCCAATTCCACAAGAACAGGTTTAGCGAAAGGCTTCTGGAAGGGAAAGATGTAACTCTGTGAGATGAATTAACAGAACACAGAGCAGTTTCTCAGAAAGCTTCTTTCCAGTTTTGAACGGAAGATATTTCCTTTTTCACCATAGCCCTCTATGGGCTTCCAAATATCCCTTTGCCAATTCCACAAGAACAGCTTTAGCGAAAGGCTTCATGAAGGGAAAGATGTAACTCTGTGAGATGAATTAACAGAACACAGAGCAGTTTCTCAGAAAGCTTCTTTCCAGTTTTGAACGGAAGATATTTCCTTTTTCACCATAGCCCTCTATGGGCTTCCAAATATGCCTTTGCCAATCCCACAAGAACAGCCTTAGCGAAAGACTTCTTGAAGGGAAAGATGTAACTCTGTGAGATGAATTAACAGAACACAGAGCAGTTTCTCAGAAAGCTTCTTTCCAGTTTTGAACGGAAGATATTTCCTTTTTCACCATAGCCCTCTATGGGCTTCCAAATATCCCTTGGCCAATTCCCCAAGAACAGCCTTAGCGAAAGGCTTCTTGAAGGGAAAGATGTAACTCTGTGAGATGAATTAACAGAACACAAAGCAGTTTCTCAGAAAGCTTCTTTCCAGTTTTGAACGGAAGATATTTCCTTTTTCACCATAGCCCTCTATGGGCTTCCAAATATCCCTTTGCCAATTCCACAAGAACAGGTTTAGCGAAAGGCTTCTTGAAGGGAAAGATGTAACTCTGTGAGATGAATTAACAGAACACAGAGCAGTTTCTCAGAAAGCTTGTTTCCAGTTTTGAACGGAAGTTATTTCCTTTTTCACCATAGCCCTCTATGGGCTTCGAAATATCCCTTTGCCAATTCCCCAAGAACAGCCTTAGCGAAAGACTTCTTGAAGGGAAAGATGTAACTCGGTGAGATGAATTAAGAGAACACAGAGAGGATTCTCAGAAAGCTTCTTTCCAGTTTTGAACGGAAGATATTTCCTTTTTCACCATAGCCCTCTATGGGCTTCCAAATATCCCTTTGCCAATTCCACAAGAACAGCCTTAGCGAAAGGCTTCTTGAAGGGAAAGATGTAACTCTGTGAGATGAATTAACGGAACACAGAGCAGTTTCTCCGAAAGCTTCTTTCCAGTTTTGAACGGAAGATATTTCCTTTTTCACCATAGCCCTCTATGGGCTTCCAAATATCCCTTTGCCAATGCCACAAGAACAGCCTTAGCGAAAGGCTTCTTGAAGGGAAAGATGTAACTCTGTGAGATGAATTCACAGAACACAAAGCAGTTTCTCAGAAAGCTTCTTTCCAGTTTTGAACGGAAGATATTTCCTTTTTCACCATAGCCCTCTATGGGCTTCCAAATATCCCTTTGCCAATTCCACAAGAACAGCCTTAGCGAAAGGCTTCTTGAAGAGAAAGATGTAACTCTGTGTGATGAATTAACAGAACACAGAGCAGTTTCTCAGAAAGCTTCTTTCCAGTTTTGAACGGAAGATGTTTCCTTTTTCACCTAGCCCTCTATGGGCTTCCAAATATCCCTTTGCCAATTCCCCAAGAACAGCCTTAGCGAAAGGCTTCTTGAAGGGAAAGATGTAACTCTGTGAGATGAATTAACAGAACACAGAGCAGCTTCTCAGAAAGCTTCTTTCCAGTTTTTAACGGAAGATATTTCCTTTTTCACCATAGCCCTCTATGGGCTTCCAAATATCCCTTTGCCAATACCACAAGAACAGCCTGAGCGAAAGGCTTCTTGAAGGGAAAGATGTAACTCTGTGAGATGAATTAACAGAACACAGAGCAGTTTCTCAGAAAGCTGCTTTCCAGTTTTGAACGGAAGATATTTCGTTTTTCACCATAGCCCTCTATGGGCTTCCAAATATCCCTTTGCCAATTCCCCAAGAACAGCCTTAGAGAAAGGCTTCTTGAAGGGAAAGATGTAACTCTGTGAGATGAATTAACAGAACACAGAGCAGTTTCTCAGAAACCTTCTTTCCAGTTTTGAACGGAAGATATTTCCTTTTTCACCATAGCCCTCTATGGGCTTCCAAATATCCCTTTGCCAATTCCACAAGAACAGCCTTAGCGAAAGGCTTCTTGAAGGGAAAGATGTAACTCTATGAGATGAATTAACAGAACACAGAGCAGTTTCTCAGAAAGCTTCTTTCCACTTTTGAACGGAAGATGTTTCCTTTTTCACCTAGCCCTCTATGGGCTTCCAAATATCCCTTTGCCAATTCCCCAAGAACAGCCTTAGCGAAAGGCTTCTTGAAGTGAAAGATGTAACTCTGTGAGATGAATTAACAGAACACAGAGCAGTTTCTCAGAAAGCTTCTTTCCAGTTTTGAACGGAAGTTATTTCCTTTTTCACCATAGCCCTCTATGGGCTTCCAAATATCCCTTTGCCAATTCCCCAAGAACAGCCTTAGCGAAAGGCTTCTTGAAGGGAAAGATGTAACTCTGTGAGATGAATTAACAGAACACAGAGCAGTTTCTCAGAAAGCTTCTTTCCAGTTTTGAACGGAAGATGTTTCCTTTTTCACCTAGCCCTCTATGGGCTTCCAAATATCCCTTTGCCAATTCCCCAAGAACAGCCTTAGCGAAAGGCTTCTTGAAGGGAAAGATGTAACTCTGTGAGATGAATTAACAGAACACAGAGCAGCTTCTCAGAAAGCTTCTTTCCAGTTTTGAACGGAAGATATTTCCTTTTTCACCATAGCCCTCTATGGGCTTCCAAATATCACTTTGCCAATTCCACAAGAACAGCCTTAGCGAAAGGCTTTTTGAAGGGAAACATGTAACTCTGTGAGATGAATTAACAGAACACAGAGCAGTTTCTCAGAAAGCTGCTTTCCAGTTTTGAACGGAAGATATTTCGTTTTTCACCATAGCCCTCTATGGGCTTCCAAATATCCCTTTGCCAATTCCCCAAGAACAGCCTTAGAGAAAGGCTTCTTGAAGGGAAAGATGTAACTCTGTGAGATGAATTAACAGAACACAGAGCAGTTTCTCAGAAACCTTCTTTCCAGTTTTGAACGGAAGATATTTCCTTTTTCACCATAGCCCTCTATGGGCTTCCAAATATCCCTTTGCCAATTCCACAAGAACAGCCTTAGCGAAAGGCTTCTTGAAGGGAAAGATGTAACTCTATGAGATGAATTAACAGAACACAGAGCAGTTTCTCAGAAAGCTTCTTTCCACTTTTGAACGGAAGATGTTTCCTTTTTCACCTAGCCCTCTATGGGCTTCCAAATATCCCTTTGCCAATTCCCCAAGAACAGCCTTAGCGAAAGGCTTCTTGAAGTGAAAGATGTAACTCTGTGAGATGAATTAACAGAACACAGAGCAGTTTCTCAGAAAGCTTCTTTCCAGTTTTGAACGGAAGTTATTTCCTTTTTCACCATAGCCCTCTATGGGCTTCCAAATATCCCTTTGCCAATTCCCCAAGAACAGCCTTAGCGAAAGGCTTCTTGAAGGGAAAGATGTAACTCTGTGAGATGAATTAACAGAACACAGAGCAGTTTCTCAGAAAGCTTCTTTCCAGTTTTGAACGGAAGATGTTTCCTTTTTCACCTAGCCCTCTATGGGCTTCCAAATATCCCTTTGCCAATTCCCCAAGAACAGCCTTAGCGAAAGGCTTCTTGAAGGGAAAGATGTAACTCTGTGAGATGAATTAACAGAACACAGAGCAGCTTCTCAGAAAGCTTCTTTCCAGTTTTGAACGGAAGATATTTCCTTTTTCACCATAGCCCTCTATGGGCTTCCAAATATCACTTTGCCAATTCCACAAGAACAGCCTTAGCGAAAGGCTTTTTGAAGGGAAACATGTAACTCTGTGAGATGAATTAACAGAACACAGAGCAGTTTCTCAGAAAGCTTCTTTCCAGTTTTGAAGGCGAGATATTTCCTTTTTCACCAAAGCCCTCTATGGGCTTCCAAATATGCCTTTGCCAATTCCCCAAGAACAGCCTTAGAGAAAGGCTTCTGGAAGGGAAAGATGTAACTCTGTGAGATGAATTAACAGAACACAGAGCAGTTTCTCAGAAAGCTTCTTTCCAGTTTTGAACGGAAGATATTTCCTTTTTCACCATAGCCCTCTATGGGCTTCCAAATATCCCTTTGCCAATTCCACAAGAACAGGTTTAGCGAAAGGCTTCTTGAAGGGAAAGATGTAACTCTGTGAGATGAATTAACAGTACACAGAGCAGTTTCTCAGAAAGCTTCTTTCCAGTTTTGAACGGAAGATATTTCCTTTTTCACCATAGCCCTCTATGGGCTTCCAAATATCCCTTTGCCAATTCCACAAGAACAGCTTTAGCGAAAGGCTTCATGAAGGGAAAGATGTAACTCTGTGAGATGAATTAAGAGAACACAGAGCAGTTTCTCAGAAAGCTTCTTTCCAGTTTTGAACGGAAGATATTTCCTTTTTCACCATAGCCCTCTATGGGCTTCCAAATATCCCTTTGCCAATTCCCCAAGAACAGCCTTAGCGAAAGACTTCTTGAAGGGAAAGATGTAACTCGGTGAGATGAATTAAGAGAACACAGAGAGGTTTCTCAGAAAGCTTCTTTCCAGTTTTGAACGGAAGATATTTCCTTTTTCACCATAGCCCTCTATGGGCTTCCAAATATCCCTTTGCCAATTCCACAAGAACAGCCTTAGCGAAAGGCTTCTTGAAGGGAAAGATGTAACTCTGTGAGATGAATTAACGGAACACAGAGCAGTTTCTCAGAAAGCTTCTTTCCAGTTTTGAACGGAAGATATTTCCTTTTTCACCATAGCCCGCTATGGGCTTCCAAATATCCCTTTGCCAATGCCACAAGAACAGCCTTAGCGAAAGGCTTCTTGAAGGGAAAGATGTAACTCTGTGAGATGAATTCACAGAACACAAAGCAGTTTCTCAGAAAGCTTCTTTCCACTTTTGAACGGAAGATATTTCCTTTTTCACCATAGCCCTCTATGGGCTTCCAAATATCCCTTTGCCAATTCCACAAGAACAGCCTTAGCGAAAGGCTTCTTGAAGGGAAAGATGTAACTCTGTGTGATGAATTAACAGAACACAGAGCAGTTTCTCAGAAAGCTTCTTTCCAGTTTTGAACGGAAGATGTTTCCTTTTTCACCTAGCCCTCTATGGGCTTCCAAATATCCCTTTGCCAATTCCACAAGAACAGCCTTAGCGAAAGGCTTCTTGAAGGGAAAGATGTAACTCTGTGAGATGAATTAACAGAACACAGAGCAGCTTCTCAGAAAGCTTCTTTCCAGTTTTGAACGGAAGATATTTCCTTTTTCACCATAGCCCACTATGGGCTTCCAAATATCCCTTTGCCAATTCCACAAGAACAGCCTTAGCGAAAGGCTTCTTGAAGGGAAACATGTAACTCTGTGAGATGAATTAACAGAACACATAGCAGTTTCTCAGAAAGCTTCTTTCCAGTTTTGAACGGAAGATATTTCCTTTTTCACCATAGCCCTCTATGGGCTTCCAAATATCCCTTTGCCAATGCCACAAGAACAGCCTTAGCGAAAGGCTTCTTGAAGGGAAAGATGTAACTCTGTGAGATGAATTCACAGAACACAAAGCAGTTTCTCAGAAAGCTTCTTTCCAGTTTTGAACGGAAGATATTTCCTTTTTCACCATAGCCCTCTATGGGCTTCCAAATATCCCTTTGCCAATTCCACAAGAACAGCCTTAGCGAAAGGCTTCTTGAAGGGAAAGATGTAACTCTGTGAGATGAATTAACAGAACACAGAGCAGTTTCTCAGAAAGCTTCTTTCCAGTTTTGAACGGAAGATGTTTCCTTTTTCACCTAGCCCTCTATGGGCTTCCAAATATCCCTTTGCCAATTCCCCAAGAACAGCCTTAGCGAAAGGCTTCTTGAAGGGAAAGATGTAACTCTGTGAGATGAATTAACAGAACACAGAGCAGCTTCTCAGAAAGCTTCTTTCCAGTTTTGAACGGAAGATATTTCCTTTTTCACCATAGCCCTCTATGGGCTTCCAAATATCCCTTTGCCAATTCCACAAGAACAGCCTTAGCGAAAGGCTTCTTGAAGGGAAACATGTAACTCTGTGAGATGAATTAACAGAACACAGAGCAGTTTCTCAGAAAGCTTCTTTCCACTTTTGAACGGAAGATATTTCCTTTTTCACCATAGCCCTCTATGGGCTTCCAAATATCCCTTTGCCAATTCCACAAGAACAGCCTTAGAGAAAGGCTTCTTGAAGGGAAAGATGTAACTCTGTGAGATGAATTAACACAACACAGAGCAGTTTCTCAGAAAGCTTCTTTCCAGTTTTGAACGGAAGATATTTCCTTCTTCACCATAGCCCTCTATGGGGTTCCAAATATCCCTTTGCCAATTCCACAAGAACAGCCTTAGCGAAAGGCTTCTTGAAGGGAAAGATGTAACTCTGTGAGATGAATTAACAGAACACAGAGCAGTTTCTCAGAAAGCTTCTTTCCAGTTTTGAACGGAAGTTATTTCCTTTTTCACCATAGCCCTCTATGGGCTTCCAAATATCTCTTTGCCAATTCCCCAACAACAGCCTTAGCGAAAGACTTCTTGAAGGGAAAGATGTAACTCTGTGAGATGAATTAAGAGAACACAGAGAGGTTTCTCAGAAAGCTTCTTTCCAGTTTTGAACGGAAGATATTTCCTTTTTCACCATAGCCCTCTATGGGCTTCCAAATATCCCTTTGCCAAGGCCACAAGAACAGCCTTGGCGAAAGGCTTCTTGAAGGGAAAGATGTAACTCTGTGAGATGAATTCACAGAACACAAAGCAGTTTCTCAGAAAGCTTCTTTCCAGTTTTGAACGGAAGATATTTCCTTTTTCACCGTAGCCCTCTATGGGCTTCCAAATATCCCTTTGCCAATTCCACAAGAACAGCCTTAGCGAAAGGCTTCTTGAAGGGAAAGATGTAACTCTTTGAGATGAATTAACAGAACACAGAGCAGTTTCTCAGAAAGCTTCTTTCCAGTTTTGAACGGAAGATGTTTCCTTTTTCACCTAGCCCTCTATGGGTTCCAAATATCCCTTTGCCAATTCCCCAAGAACAGCCTTAGCGAAAGGCTTCTTGAAGGGAAAGATGTAACTCTGTGAGATGAATTAACAGAACACAGAGCAGCTTCTCAGAAAGCTTCTTTCCAGTTTTGAACGGAAGATATTTCCTTTTTCACCATAGCCCTCTATGGGCTTCCAAATATCCCTTTGCCAATTCCACAAGAACAGCCTTAGCGAAAGGCTTCTTGAAGGGAAACATGTAACTCTGTGAGATGAATTAACAGAACACAGAGCAGTTTCTCAGAAAGCTTCTTTCCAGTTTTGAACGGAAGATATTTCCTTTTTCACCATAGCCCTCTATGGGCTTCCAAATATCCCTTTGCCAATTCCACAAGAACAGGTTTAGCGAAAGACTTCTTGAAGGGAAAGATGTAACTCTGTGAGATGAATTAACAGAACACAGAGCAGTTTCTCAGAAAGCTTCTTTCCAGTTTTGAACGGAAGATATTTCCTTTTTCACCATAGCCCTCTATGGGCTTCCAAATATCCCTTGGCCAATTCCCCAAGAACAGCCTTAGCGAAAGGCTTCTTGAAGGGAAAGATGTACCTCTGTGAGATGAATTAACAGAACACAGAGCAGTTTCTCTGAAAGCTTCTTTCCAGTTTTGAACGGAAGATATTTCCTTTTTCACCATAGCCCTCTATGGGCTTCCAAATATCCCTTTGCCAATTCCACAAGAACAGGTTTAGCGAAAGGCTTCTTGAAGGGAAAGATGTAACTCTGTGAGATGAATTAACAGAACACAGAGCAGTTTCTCAGAAAGCTTGTTTCTAGTTTTGAACGGAAGTTATTTCCTTTTTCACCATAGCCCTCTATGGGCTTCCAAATATCCCTTTGCCAATTCCCCAAGAACAGCCTTAGCGAAAGACTTCTTGAAGGGAAAGATGTAACTCGGTGAGATGAATTAAGAGAACACAGAGAGGTTTCTCAGAAAGCTTCTTTCCAGTTTTGAACGGAAGATATTTCCTTTTTCACCATAGCCCTCTATGGGCTTCCAAATATCCCTTTGCCAATTCCACAAGAACAGCCTTAGCGAAAGGCTTCTTGAAGGGAAAGATGTAACTCTGTGAGATGAATTAACGGAACACAGAGCAGTTTCTCAGAAAGCTTCTTTCCAGTTTTGAACGGAAGATATTTCCTTTTTCACCATAGCCCTCTATGGGCTTCCAAATATCCCTTTGCCAATGCCACAAGAACAGCCTTAGCGAAAGGCTTCTTGAAGGGAAAGATGTAACTCTGTGAGATGAATTCACAGAACACAAAGCAGTTTCTGAGAAAGCTTCTTTCCAGTTTTGAACGGAAGATATTTCCTTTTTCACCATAGCCCTCTATGGGCTTCCAAATATCCCTTTGCCAATTCCACAAGAACAGCCTTAGCGAAAGGCTTCTTGAAGGGAAAGATGTAACTCTGTGAGATGAATTAACAGAACACAGAGCAGTTTCTCAGAAAGCTTCTTTCCAGTTTTGAACGGAAGTTATTTCCTTTTTCACCATAGCCCTCTATGGGCTTCCAAATATCCCTTTGCTAATTCCCCAAGAACAGCCTTAGCAAAAGACTTCTTGAAGGGAAAGATGTAACTCTGTGAGATGAATTAAGAGAACACAGAGAGGTTTCTCAGAAAGCTTCTTTCCAGTTTTGAACTTAAGATATTTCCTTTTTCACCATAGCCCTCTATGGGCTTCCAAATATCCCTTTGCCAATGCCACAAGAACAGCCTTAGCGAAAGGCTTCTTGAAGGGAAACATGTAACTCTGTGAGATGAATTAACAGAACGCAGAGCAGTTTCTCAGAAAGCTTCTTTCCAGTTTTGAACGGAAGATATTTCCTTTTTCACCATAGCCCTCTATGGGCTTCCAAATATCCCTTTGCCAATTCCACAAGAACAGCCTTAGCGAAAGGCTTCTTGAAGGGAAAGATGTAACTCTATGAGATGAATTAACAGAACACAGAGCAGTTTCTCAGAAAGCTTCTTTCCACTTTTGAACGGAAGATGTTTCCTTTTTCACCTAGCCCTCTATGGGCTTCCAAATATCCCTTTGCCAATTCCACAAGAACAGCCTTAGCGAAAGGCTTCTTGAAGGGAAAGATGTAACTCTGTGAGATGAATTAACAGAACACAGAGCAGTTTCTCAGAAAGCTTCTTTCCAGTTTTGAATGGAAGTTATTTCCTTTTTCACCATAGCCCTCTATGGGCTTCCAAATATCCCTTTGCCAATTCCCCAAGAACAGCCTTAGCGAAAGGCTTCTTGAAGGGAAAGATGTAACTCTGTGAGATGAATTAACAGAACACAGAGCAGTTTCTCAGAAAGCTTCTTTCCAGTTTTGAACGGAAGATGTTTCCTTTTTCACCTAGCCCTCTATGGGCTTCCAAATATCCCTTTGCCAATTCCACAAGAACAGCCTTAGCGAAAGGCTTCTTGAAGGGAAAGATGTAACTCTGTGAGATGAATTAACAGAACACAGAGCAGCTTCTCAGAAAGCTTCTTTCCAGTTTTGAACGGAAGATATTTCCTTTTTCACCATAGCCCTCTATGGGCTTCCAAATATCCCTTTGCCAATTCCACAAGAACAGCCTTAGCGAAAGGCTTCTTGAAGGGAAACATGTAACTCTGTGAGATGAATTAACAGAACACAGAGCAGTTTCTCAGAAAGCTTCTTTCCAGTTTTGAACGCAAGATATTTCCTTTTTCACCATAGCCCTCTATGGGCTTCCAAATATCCCTTTGCCAATTCCCCAAGAACAGCCTTAGCGAAAGACTTCTTGAAGGGAAAGATGTAACTCTGTGAGATGAATTAAGAGAACACATAGAGGTTTCTCAGAAAGCTTCTTTCCAGTTTTGAACGGAAGATATTTCCTTTTTCACCATAGCCCTCTATGGGCTTCCAAATATCCCTTTGCCAATTCCACAAGAACAGCCTTAGCGAAAGGCTTCTTGAAGGGAAAGATGTAACTCTGTGAGATGAATTAACGGAACACAGAGCAGTTTCTCAGAAAGCTTCTTTCCAGTTTTGAACGGAAGATATTTTCTTTTTCACCATAGCCCTCTATGGGCTTCCAAATATCCCTTTGCCAATGCCACAAGAACAGCCTTAGCGAAAGGCTTCTTGAAGGGAAAGATGTAACTCTGTGAGATGAATTCACAGAACACAAAGCAGTTTCTCAGAAAGCTTCTTTCCAGTTTTGAACGGAAGATATTTCCTTTTTCACCATAGCCCTCTATGGGCTTCCAAATATCCCTTTGCCAATTCCACAAGAACAGCCTTAGCGAAAGGCTTCTTGAAGGGAAACATGTAACTCTGTGAGATGAATTAACAGAACACATAGCAGTTTCTCAGAAAGCTTCTTTCCAGTTTTGAACGGAAGATATTTCCTTTTTCACCATAGCCCTCTATGGGCTTCCAAATATCCCTTTGCCAATTCCCCAAGAACAGCCTTAGAGAAAGGCTTCTTGAAGGGAAAAATGTAACTCTGTGAGATGAATTAACAGAACACAGAGCAGTTTCTCAGAAACCTTCTTTCCAGTTTTGAACGGAAGATATTTCCTTTTTCACCATAGCCCTCTATGGGCTTCCAAATATCCCTTTGCCAATTCCACAAGAACAGCCTTAGCGAAAGGCTTCTTGAAGGGAAAGATGTAACTCTGTGAGATGAATTAACAGAACACAGAGCAGTTTCTCAGAAAGCTTCTTTCCAGTTTTGAACGGAAGTTATTTCCTTTTTCACCATAGCCCTCTAAGGGCTTCCAAATATCCCTTTGCTAATTCCCCAAGAACAGCCTTAGCGAAAGACTTCTTGAAGGGAAAGATGTAACTCTGTGAGATGAATTAAGAGAACACAGAGAGGTTTCTCAGAAAGCTTCTTTCCAGTTTTGAACTTAAGATATTTCCTTTTTCACCATAGCCCTCTATGGGCTTCCAAATATCCCTTTGCCAATTCCACAAGAACAGCCTTAGCGAAAGGCTTCTTGAAGGGAAACATGTAACTCTGTGAGATGAATTAACAGAACACAGAGCAGTTTCTCAGAAAGCTTCTTTCCAGTTTTGAACGGAAGATATTTCCTTTTTCACCATAGCCCTCTATGGGCTTCCAAATATCCCTTTGCCAATTCCACAAGAACAGGTTTAGCGAAAGGCTTCTTGAAGGGAAAGATGTAACTCTGTGAGATGAATTAACAGAACACAGAGCAGATTCTCAGAAAGCTTCTTTCCAGTTTTGAACGGAAGTTATTTCCTTTTTCACCATAGCCCTCTATGGGCTTCCAAATATCCCTTTGCCAATTCCCCAAGAACAGCCTTAGCGAAAGACTTCTTGAAGGGAAAGATGTAACTCTGTGAGATGAATTAACAGAACACAGAGCAGTTTCTCAGAAAGCTTCTTTCCAGTTTTGAACAGAAGATATTTCCTTTTTCACCCCAGCCCTCTATGGGCTTCCAAATATCCCTTTGCCAATTCCAGAAGAACGCCTTAGCGAAAGGCTTCTTGAAGGGAAAGATGTAACTCTGTGAGATGAATTAACAGAACACAGAGCAGTTTCTCAGAAAGGTTCTTTCCAGTTTTGAACAGAAGATATTTCCTTTTTCACCATAGCCCTCCAAGGGCTTCCAAATATCCCTTTGCCAATTCCACAAGAACAGCCTTAGCGAAAGACTTCTTGAAGGGAAAGATGTAACTCTGTGATATGAATTAACAGAACACAGAGCAGTTTCTCAGAAAGCTTCTTTCCAGTTTTGAACGGAAGATATTTCCTTTTTCACCATAGCCCTCTATGGGCTTCCAAATATCCCTTTGCCAATTCCCCAAGAACAGCCTTAGCGAAAGGCTTCTTGAAGGGAAAGATGTAACTCTGTGAGATGAATTAACAGAACACAGAGTAGTTTCTCAGAAAGCTTCTTTCCAGTTTTGAACGGAAGATATTTCCTTTTTCACCATAGCCCTCTATGGGCTTCCAAATATCCCTTTGCCAATTCCACAAGAACAGCCTTAGCGAAAGGCTTTTTGAAGGGAAGATGTAACTCTGTGAGATGAATTAACAGAACACAGAGCAGTTTCTCAGAAAGCTTCTTTCCAGTTTTGAACGAAAGATATTTCCTTTTTCACCATAGCCCTCAATGGGCTTCCAAATATCCCTTTGACAATTCCACAAGAACAGCCTTAGCGAAAGGCTTCTTGAAGGGAAAGATGTAACTCTGTGAGATGAATTAACAGAACACAGAGCAGTTTCTCAGAAAGCTTCTTTCCAGTTTTGAACGGAAGATATTTCCTTTTTCACCATAGCCCTCTATGTGCTTCCAAATATCCCTTTGCCAATTCCACAAGAACAGCCTTAGCGAAAGGCTTCTTGAAGGGAAAGATGTAACTCTGTGAGATGAATTAACAGAACACAGAGCAGTTTCTCAGAAAGCTTCTTTCCAGTTTTGAACGGAAGATATTTCCTTTTTCACCATAGCCCTCTATGGGCTTCCAAATATCCCTTTGCCAATTCCACAAGAACAGCCTTAGCGAAAGGCTTCATGAAGGGAAAGATGTAACTCTGTGAGACGAATTAACAGAACACAGAGCAGTTTCTCAGAAAGCTTCTTTCCAGTTTTGAACGGAAGATATTTCCTTTTTCACCATAGCCCTCTATGGGCTTCCAAATACCCTTTGCCAATCCCACAAGAACAGCCTTAGAGAAGACTTCTTGAAGGGAAAGATGTAACTCTGTGAGATGAATAAAGGGAACACAGAGAGGTTTCTCAGAAAGCTTCTTTCCAGTTTTGAATGGAAGATATTTCCTTTTTCACCATAGCCCTCTATGGGCTTCCAAATATCCCTTTGCCAATTCCACAAGAACAGCCTTAGCGAAAGGCTTCATGAAGGGAAAGATGTAACTCTGTGAGATGAATTAACAGAATACAGAGCAGTTTCTCAGAAACCTTCTTTCCAGTTTTGAACGGAAGATATTTCCTTTTTCACCATAGCCCTCTAGGGGCTTCCAAATACCCTTTGCCAATCCCACAAGAACAGCCCTAGAGAAAGACTTCTTGAAGGGAAAGATGTAACTCTGTGAGATGAATTAAGGGAACACAGAGAGGTTTCTCAGAAAGCTTCTTTCCAGTTTTGAATGGAAGATATTTCCTTTTTCACCATAGCCCTCTATGGGCTTCCAAATATCCCTTTGCCAATTCCACAAGAACAGCCTTAGCGAAAGGCTTCTTGAAGGGAAAGATGTAACTCTGTGAGATGAATTAACGGAACACAGAGCAGTTTCTCAGAAAGCTTCTTTCCAGTTTTGAACGGAAGATATTTCCTTTTTCACCATAGCCCTCTATGGGCTTCCAAATATCCCTTTGCCAATTCCCCAAGAACAGCCTTAGCGAAAGGCTTCTTGAAGGGAAAGATGTAACTCTGTGAGATGAATTAACACAACACAGAGCAGTTTCTCAGAAAGCTTCTTTCCAGGTTTGAACCGAAGATATTTCCTTTTTCACCATAGCCCTCTATGGGCTTCCAAATATCCCTTTGCCAATTCCACAAGAACAGCCTTAGCGAAAGGCTTCTTGAAGGGAAAGATGTAACTCTGTGAGATGAATTAACAGAACACAGAGCAGTTTCTCAGAAAGCTTCTTTCCAGTTTTGAACGGAAGATATTTCCTTTTTCACCATAGCCCTCTATGGGCTTCCAAATATCCCTTTGCCAATTCCACAAGAACAGACTTAGAGAAAGGCTTCTTGAAGGGAAAGATGTAACTCTGTGAGATGAATTAACAGAACACAGAGCAGTTTCTCAGAAAGCTTCTTTCCAGTTTTGAACGGAAGATATTTCCTTTTTCACCATAGCCCTCTATGGGCTTCCAAATATCCCTTTGCCAATTCCACCAGAACAGCTTTAGCGAAAGGCTTCATGAAGGGAAAGATGTAACTCTGTGAGATGAATTAACAGAACACAGAGCAGTTTCTCAGAAAGCTTCTTTCCAGTTTTGAACGGAAGATATTTCCTTTTTCACCATAGCCCTCTATCGGCTTCCAAATATCCCTTTGCCAATCCCACAAGAACAGCCTTAGCGAAAGACTTCTTGAAGGGAAAGATGTAACTCTGTGAGATGAATTAACAAAACACAGAGAGGTTTCTCAGAATGCTTCTTTCCAGTTTTGAACGGAAGATATTTCCTTTTTCACCATAGCCCTCTATGGGCTTCCAAATATCCCTTTGCCAATTACACAAGAACAGCCTTAGCGAAAGGCTTCTTGAAGGGAAAGATGTAACTCTGTGAGATGAATTAACGGAACACAGAGCAGTTTCTCAGAAAGCTTTTTTCCACTTTTGAACGGAAGATATTTCCTTTTTCACCATAGCCCTCTATGGGCTTCCAAATATCCCTTTGCCAATTCCACAAGAACAGCCTTAGCGAAAGGCTTCTTGAAGGGAAAGATGTAACTCTGTGAGATGAATTAACAGAACACAGAGCAGTTTCTCAGAAAGCTTCTTTCCAGTTTTGAACGAAAGATATTTCCTTTTTCACCATAGCCCTCTATGCGCTTCCAAATATCCCTTTGCCAATTCCACAAGAACAGCCTTAGCGAAAGGCTTCTTGAAGGGAAATATGTAACTCTGTGAGATGAATTAACAGAACACAGAGCAGTTTCTCAGAAAGCTCCTTTCCAGTTTTGAACGGAAGATGTTTCCTTTTTCACCTAGCCCTCTATGGGCTTCCAAATATCCCTTTGCCAATTCCACAAGAACAGCCTTAGCGAAAGGCTTCTTGAAGGGAAAGATGTAACTCTGTGAGATGAATTAACAGAACACAGAGCAGTTTCTCAGAAAGCTTCTTTCCAGTTTTGAACGGAAGATATTTCCTTTTTCACCATAGCCCTCTATGGGCTTCCAAATATCCCTTTGCCAATTCACCAAGAACAGCCTTAGCGAAAGGCTTCTTGAAGGGAAAGATGTAACTCTGTGAGATGAATTAACAGAACACAGAGCAGTTTCTCAGAAAGCTTCTTTCCAGTTTTGAACGGAAGGTATTTCCTTTTTCACCATAGCCCTCTATGGGCTTCCAAATATCCCTTTGCCAATTCCACAAGAACAGCCTTAGCGAAAGGCTTCTTGAAGGGAAAGATGTAACTCTGTGAGATGAATTAACAGAACACAGAGCAGTTTCTCAGAAAGCTTCTTTCCAGTTTTGAACGGAAGATGTTTCCTTTTTCACCTAGCCCTCTATGGGCTTCCAAATATACCTTTGCCAGTTCCACAAGAACAGCCTTAGCGAAAGGCTTCTTGAAGGGAAAGATGTAACTCTGTGAGATGAATTAACAGAACACAGAGCAGTTTCTCAGAAAGCTTCTTTCCAGTTTTGAACGGAAGATATTTCCTTTTTCACCATAGCCCTCTATGGGCTTCCAAATATCCCTTTGCCAATTCCCCAAGAACAGCCTTAGCGAAAGGCTTCTTGAAGGGAAAGATGTAACTCTGTGAGATGAATTAACAGAACACAGAGCAGTTTCTCAGAAAGCTTCTTTCCAGTTTTTAACGGAAGATATTTCCTTTTTCACCTTAGCCCTCTATGGGCTTCCAAATATCCCTTTGCCAATTCCACAAGAACAGGTTTAGCGAAAGGCTTCTTGAAGGGAAAGATGTAACTCTGTGAGATGAATTAACAGAACACAGAGCAGTTTCTCAGAAAGCTTCTTTCCAGTTTTGAACGGAAGTTATTTCCTTTTTCACCATAGCCCTCTATGGGCTTCCAAATATACCTTTGCCAATTCCCCAAGAACAGCCTTAGCGAAAGACTTCTTGAAGGGAAAGATGTAACTCTGTGAGATGAATTAACAGAACACAGAGCAGTTTCTCAGAAAGCTTCTTTCCAGTTTTGAACAGAAGATATTTCCTTTTTCACCCCAGCCCTCTATGGGCTTCCAAATATCCCTTTGCCAATTCCACAAGAACGCCTTAGCGAAAGGCTTCTTGAAGGGAAACATGTAACTCTGTGAGATGAATTAACAGAACACAGAGCAGTTTCTCAGAAAGGTTCTTTCCAGTTTTGAACGGAAGATATTTCCTTTTTCACCATAGCCCTCTATGGGCTTCCAAATATCCCTTTGCCAATTTCAGAAGAACAGCCTTAGCGAAAGGCTTCTTGAAGGGAAAGATGTAACTCTGTGAGATGAATTAACAGAACACAGAGCAGTTTCTCAGAAAGCTTCTTTCCAGTTTTGAACGGAAGTTATTTCCTTTTTCACCATAGCCCTCTATGGGCTTCCAAATATACCTTTGCCAATTCCCCAAGAACAGCCTTAGCGAAAGACTTCTTGAAGGGAAAGATGTAACTCTGTGAGATGAATTAACAGAACACAGAGCAGTTTCTCAGCAAGCTTCTTTCCAGTTTTGAACAGAAGATATTTCCTTTTTCACCCCAGCCCTCTATGGGCTTCCAAATATCCCTTGCGCCAATTCCACAAGAACGCCTTAGCGAAAGGCTTCTTGAAGGGAAAGATGTAACTCTGTGAGATGAATTAACAGAACACAGAGCAGTTTCTCAGAAAGGTTCTTTCCAGTTTTGAACGGAAGATATTTCCTTTTTCACCATAGCCCTCTATGGGCTTCCAAATATCCCTTTGCCAATTTCAGAAGAACAGCCTTAGCGAAAGGCTTCTTGAAGGGAAAGATGTAACTCTGTGAGATGAATTAACAGAACACAGAGCAGTTTCTCAGAAAGCTTCTTTCCAGTTTTGAACGGAAGATATTTCCTTTTTCACCATAGCCCTCTATGGGCTTCCAAATATCCTTTTGCCAATTCCACAAGAACAGCCTTAGCGAAAGGCTTCTTGAAGGGAAGATGTAACTCTGTGAGATGAATTAACAGAACACAGAGCAGTTTCTCAGAAAGCTTCTTTCCAGTTTTGAACGAAAGATATTTCCTTTTTCACCATAGCCTTCTATGGGCTTCCAAATATCCCTTTGACAATTCCAGAAGAACAGCCTTAGCGAAAGGCTTCTTGAAAGGAACGATGTAACTCTGTGAGATGAATTAACAGAACACAGAGCAGTTTCTCAGAAAGCTTCTTTCCAGTTTTGAACGGAAGATATTTCCTTTTTCACCATAGCCCTCTATGTGCTTCCAAATATCCCTTTGCCAATTCCACAAGAACAGCCTTAGCGAAAGGCTTCTTGAAGGGAAAGATGTAACTCTGTGAGATGAATTAACAGAACACAGAGCAGTTTCTCAGAAAGCTTCTTTCCAGTTTTGAACGGAATATATTTCCTTTTTCACCATAGCCCTCTTTGGGCTTCCAAATATCCCTTTGCCAATTCCACAAGAACAGCCTTAGCGAAAGACTTCTTGAAGGGAAAGATGTAACTCTGTGAGATGAATTAACAGAACACAGAGCAGTTTCTCAGAAAGCTTCTTTCCAGTTTTGAACGGAAGATATTTCCTTTTTCACCATAGCCCTCTATGGGCTTCCAAATATCCCTTTGCCAATTCCACAAGAACAGCCTTAGCGAAAGGCTTCATGAAGGGAAAGATGTAACTCTGTGAGATGAATTAACAGAACACAGAGCAGTTTCTCAGAAAGCTTCTTTCCAGTTTTGAACGGAAGATATTTCCTTTTTCACCATAGCCCTCTATGGGCTTCCAAATACCCTTTGCCAATCCCACAAGAACAGCCTTAGAGAAAGACTTCTTGAAGGGAAAGATGTAACTCTGTGAGATGAATAAAGGGAACACAGAGAGGTTTCTCAGAAAGCTTCTTTCCAGTTTTGAATGGAAGATATTTCCTTTTTCACCATAGCCCTCTATGGGCTTCCAAATATCCCTTTGCCAATTCCACAAGAACAGCCTTAGCGAAAGGCTTCTTGAAGGGAAAGATGTAACTCTGTGAGATGAATTAACGGAACACAGAGCAGTTTCTCAGAAAGCTTCTTTCCAGTTTTGAACGGAAGATATTTCCTTTTTCACCATAGCCCTCTATGGGCTTCCAAATATCCCTTTGCCAATTCCACAAGAACAGTCTTAGCGAAAGGCTTCTTGAAGGGAAAGATGTAACTCTGTGAGATGAATTCACAGAACACAGAGCAGTTTCTCAGAAAGCTTCTTTCCAGTTTTGAACGGAAGAAAATTCCTTTTTCACCATAGCCCTCTATGGGCTTCCAAATATCCCTTTGCCAATTCCCCAAGAACAGCCTTAGCGAAAGGCTTCTTGAAGGGAAAGATGTAACTCTGTGAGATGAATTAACAGAACACAGAGCAGTTTCTCAGAAAGCTTCTTTCCAGTTTTGAATGGAAGATATTTCCTTTTTCACCATAGCCCTCTATGGGCTTCCAAATATCCCTTTGCCAATTCCACAAGAACAGCCTTAGCGAAAGGCTTCTTGAAGGGAAAGATGTAACTCTGTGAGATGAATTAACAGAACACAGAGCAGTTTCTCAGAAAGCTTCTTTCCAGTTTTGAACGGAAGATATTTCCTTTTTCACCATAGCCCTCTTTGGGCTTCCAAATATCCCTTTGCCAATTCCACAAGAACAGCCTTAGCGAAAGACTTCTTGAAGGGAAAGATGTAACTCTGTGAGATGAATTAACAGAACACAGAGCAGTTTCTCAGAAAGCTTCTTTCCAGTTTTTAACGGAAGATATTTCCTTTTTCACCATAGCCCTCTATGGGCTTCCAAATATCCCTTTGCCAATTCCACAAGAACAGCCTTAGCGAAAGGCTTCATGAAGGGAAAGATGTAACTCTGTGAGATGAATTAACAGAATACAGAGCAGTTTCTCAGAAAGCTTCTTTCCAGTTTTGAACGGAAGATATTTCCTTTTTCACCGTAGCCCTCTATGGGCTTCCAAATACCCTTTGCCAATCCCACAAGAACAGCCTTAGAGAAAGACTTCTTGAAGGGAAAGATGTAACTCTGTGAGATGAATTAAGGGAACACAGAGAGGTTTCTCAGAAAGCTTCTTTCCAGTTTTGAATGGAAGATATTTCCTTTTTCACCATAGCCCTCTATGGGCTTCCAAATATCCCTTTGCCAATTACACAAGAACAGCCTTAGCGAAAGGCTTCTTGAAGGGAAAGATGTAACTCTGTGAGATGAATTAACGGAACACAGAGCAGTTTCTCAGAAAGCTTTTTTCCACTTTTGAACGGAAGATATTTCCTTTTTCACCATAGCCCTCTATGGGCTTCCAAATATCCCTTTGCCAATTCCACAAGAACAGCCTTAGCGAAAGGCTTCTTGAAGGGAAAGATGTAACTCTGTAAGATGAATTAACAGAACACAGAGCAGTTTCTCAGAAAGCTTCTTTCCAGTTTTGAACGAAAGATATTTCCTTTTTCACCATAGCCCTCTAGGGGCTTCCAAATATCCCTTTGCCAATTCCACAAGAACAGCCTTAGCGAAAGGCTTCTTGAAGGGAAATATGTAACTCTGTGAGATGAATTAACAGAACACAGAGCAGTTTCTCAGAAAGCTTCTTTCCAGTTTTGAACGGAAGATGTTTCCTTTTTCACCTAGCCCTCTATGGGCTTCCAAATATCCCTTTGCCAATTCCCCAAAAACAGCCTTAGCGAAAGGCTTCTTGAAGGGAAAGATGTAACTCTGTGAGATGAATTAACAGAACACAGAGCAGTTTCTCAGAAAGCTTCTTTCCAGTTTTGAACGGAAGATGTTTCCTTTTTCACCTAGCCCTCTATGGGCTTCCAAATATCCCTTTGCCAATTCCACAAGAACAGCCTTAGCGAAAGGCTTCTTGAAGGGAAAGATGTAACTCTGTGAGATGAATTAACAGAACACAGAGCAGTTTCTCAGAAAGCTTCTTTCCAGTTTTGAACGGAAGATATTTCCTTTTTCACCATAGCCCTCTATGGGCTTCCAAATATCCATTTGCCAATTCCCCAAGAACAGCCTTAGCGAAAGGCTTCTTGAAGGGAAAGATGTAACTCTGTGAGATGAATTAACAGAACACAGAGCAGTTTCTCAGAAAGCTTCTTTCCAGTTTTGAACGGAAGATATTTCCTTTTTCACCATAGCCCTCTATGGGCTTCCAAATATCCCTTTGCCAATCCCACAAGAACAGCCTTAGCGAAAGGCTTCTTGAAGGGAAAGATGTAACTCTGTGAGATGAATTAACAGAACACAGAGCAGTTTCTCAGAAAGCTTCTTTCCAGTTTTGAACGGAAGATGTTTCCTTTTTCACCTAGCCCTCTATGGGCTTCCAAATATCCCTTTGCCAATTCCACAAGAACAGCATTAGCGAAAGGCTTCTTGAAGGGAAAGATGTAACTCTGTGAGATGAATTAACAGAACACAGAGCAGTTTCTCAGAAAGCTTCTTTCCAGTTTTGAACGGAAGATATTTCCTTTTTCACCATAGCCCTCTATGGGCTTCCAAATATCCCTTTGCCAATTCCACAAGAACAGCCTTAGCGAAAGGCTTCTTGAAGGGAAAGATGTAACTCTGTGAGATGAATTAACAGAACACGGAGCAGTTTCTCAGAAAGCTTCTTTCCAGTTTTGAACGGAAGATATTTCCTTTTTCACCATAGCCCTCTATGGGCTTCCAAATATCCCTTTGCCAATTCCACAAGAACAGCCTTAGCGAAAGGCTTCTTGAAGGGAAAGATGTAACTCTGTGAGATGAATTAACAGAACACAGAGCAGTTTCTCAGAAAGCTCCTTTCCAGTTTTGAACGGAAGTTATTTCCTTTTTCAACATAGCCCTCTATGGGCTTCCAAATATCCCTTTGCCAATTCCCCAAGAACAGCCTTAGCGAAAGACTTCTTGAAGGGAAAGATGTAACTCTGTGAGATGAATTAAGAGAACACAGAGAGGTTTCTCAGAAGGCTTCTTTCCAGTTTTGAACTTAAGATATTTCCTTTTTCACCATAGCCCTCTGTGGGCTTCCAAATATCCCTTTGCCAATGCCACAAGAACAGCCTTAGCGAAAGGCTTCTTGAAGGGAAAGATGTAACTCTGTGAGATGAATTCACAGAACACAAAGCAGTTTCTCAGAAAGCTTCTTTCCAGTTTTGAACGGAAGATATTTCCTTTTTCACCATAGCCCTCTATGGGCTTCCAAATATCTCTTTGCCAATTCCACAAGAACAGCCTTAGCGAAAGGCTTCTTGAAGGGAAAGATGTAACTCTGTGAGATGAATTAACAGAACACCGAGCAGTTTCTCAGAAAGCTTCTTTCCAGTTTTGAACGGAAGATATTTCCTTTTTCACCTAGCCCTCTATGGGCTTCCAAATATCCCTTTGCCAATTCCCCAAGAACAGCCTTAGCGAAAGGCTTCTTGAAGGGAAAGATGTAAATCTGTGAGATGAATTAACAGAACACAGAGCAGCTTCTCAGAAAGCTTCTTTCCAGTTTTGAACGGAAGATATTTCCTTTTTCACCATAGCCCTCTATGGGCTTCCAAATATCCCTTTGCCAATTCCACAAGAATAGCCTTAGCGAAAGGCTTCTTGAAGGGAAACATGTAACTCTGTGAGATGAATTAACAGAACACAGAGCAGTTTCTCAGAAAGCTTCTTCCCAGTTTTGAACGGAAGATATTTCCTTTTTCACCATAGCCCTCTATGGGCTTCCAAATATCCCTTTGCCAATTCCACAAGAACAGCTTTAGCGAAAGGCTTCATGAAGGGAAAGATGTAACTCTGTGAGATGAATTAACAGAACACAGAGCAGTTTCTCAGAAAGCTTCTTTCCAGTTTTGAACGGAAGATATTTCCTTTTTCACCATAGCCCTCTATGGGCTTCCAAATATCCCTTTGCCAATCCCACAAGAACAGCCTTAGCGAAAGACTTCTTGAAGGGAAAGATGTAACTCTGTGAGATGAATTAACAGAACAAAGAGAAGTTTCTCAGAAAGCTTCTTTCCAGTTTTGAACGGAAGATATTTCCTTTTTCACCATAGCCCTCTATGGGCTTCCAAATATCCCTTTGCCAATTCCACAAGAACAGCCTTAGCGAAAGGCTTCTTGAAGGGAAAGATGTAACTCTGTGAGATGAATTAACGGAACACAGAGCAGTTTCTCAGAAAGCTTCTTTCCACTTTTGAACGGAAGATATTTCCTTTTTCACCATAGCCCTCTATGGGCTTCCAAATATCCCTTTGCCAATTACACAAGAACAGCCTTAGCGAAAGGCTTCTTGAAGGGAAAGATGTAACTCTGTGAGATGAATTAACAGAACACAGAGCAGTTTCTCAGAAAGCTTCTTTCCAGTTTTGAACGGAAGATATTTCCTTTTTCACCATAGCCCTCTATGGGCTTCCAAATATCCCTTTGCCAATTCCACAAGAACAACCTTAGCGAAAGGCTTCTTGAAGGGAAAGATGTAACTCTGTGAGATGAATTAACAGAACACAGAGCAGTTTCTCAGAAAGCTTCTTTCCAGTTTTGAACGGAAGATGTTTCCTTTTTCACCTAGTCCTCTATGGGCTTCCAAATATCCCTTTGCCAATTCCACAAGAACAGCCTTAGCGAAAGGCTTCTTGAAGGGAAAGATGTAACTCTGTGAGATGAATTAACAGAACACAGAGCAGTTTCTCAGAAAGCTTCTTTCCAGTTTTGAACGGAAGATATTTCCTTTTTCCCCATAGCCCTCTATGGGCTTCCAAATATCCCTTTGCCAATTCCCCAAGAACAGCCTTAGCGAAAGGCTTCTTGAAGGGAAAGATGTAACTCTGTGAGATGAATTAACAGAACACAGAGCAGTTTCTCAGAAAGCTTCTTTCCAGTTTTGAACGGAAGATGTTTCCTTTTTCACCATAGCCCTCTATGGGCTTCCAAATATCCCTTTGCCAATTCCACAAGAACAGCCTTAGCGAAAGGCTTCTTGAAGGGAAAGATGTAACTCTGTGAGATGAATTAACAGAACACAGAGCAGTTTCTCAGAAACTTCTTTCCAGTTTTGAACGGAAGATGTTTCCTTTTTCACCTAGCCCTCTATGGGCTTCCAAATATCCCTTTGCCAATTCCACAAGAACAGCCTTAGCGAAAGGCTTCTTGAAGGGAAAGATATAACTCTCTGAGATGAATTAACAGAACACAGAGCAGTTTCTCAGAAAGCTTCTTTCCAGTTTTGAACGGAAGATATTTCCTTTTTCACCATAGCCCTCTATGGGCTTCCAAATATCCCTTTGCTAATTCCCCAAGAACAGCCTTAGCGAAAGGCTTCTTGAAGGGAAAGATGTAACTCTGTGAGATGAATTAACAGAACACAGAGCAGTTTCTCAGAAAGCTTCTTTCCAGTTTTGAACGGAAGTTATTTCCTTTTTCACCATAGCCCTCTATGGGCTTCCAAATATACCTTTGCCAATTCCCCAAGAACAGCCTTAGCGAAAGACTTCTTGAAGGGAAAGATGTAACTCTGTGAGATGAATTAACAGAACACAGAGCAGTTTCTCAGAAAGCTTCTTTCCAGTTTTGAACAGAAGATATTTCCTTTTTCACCCCAGCCCTCTATGGGCTTCCAAATATCCCTTTGCCAATTCCACAAGAACGCCTTAGCGAAAGGCTTCTTGAAGGGAAATATGTATCTCTGTGAGATGAATTAACAGAACACAGAGCAGTTTCTCAGAAAGGTTCTTTCCAGTTTTGAACGGAAGATATTTCCTTTTTCACCATAGCCCTCTATAGGCTTCCAAATATCCCTTTGCCAATGTCAGAAGAACAGCCTTAGCGAAAGGCTTCTTGAAGGGAAAGATGTAACTCTGTGAGATGAATTAACAGAACACAGAGCTGTTTCTCAGAAAGCTTCTTTCCAGTTTTGAACGGAAGATATTTCCTATTTCACCATAGCCCTCTATGGGCTTCCAAATATCCCTTTGCCAATTCCACAAGAACAGCCTTAGCGAAGGGCTTCTTGAAGGGAAAGATGTAACTCTGTGAGATGAATTAACAGAACACAGAGCAGTTTCTCAGAAACCTTCTTTCCAGTTTTCAACAGAAGATATTTCCTTTTTCACCACAGCCCTCCAAGGGCTTCCAAATATCCCTTTGCCAATTCCCCAAGAACAGCCTTAGCGAAAGGCTTCTTGAAGGTAAATATGTTACTCTGTGAGATGAATTAACAGAACACAGAGCAGTTTCTCAGAAAGCTTCTTTCCAGTTTTGAACGGAAGATATTTCCTTTTTCACCATAGCCCTCTATGGGCTTCCAAATATCCCTTTGCCAATTCCCCAAGAACAGCCTTAGCGAAAGGCTTCTTGAAGGGAAAGATGTAACTCTGTGAGATGAATTAACAGAACACAGAGCAGTTTCTCAGAAAGCTTCTTTCCAGTTTTGAACGGAAGATATTTCCTTTTTCACCATAGCCCTCTATGGGCTTCCAAATATCTCTTTGCCAATTCCACAAGAACAGGTTTAGCGAAAGCCTTCTTGAAGGGAAAGATGTAACTCTGTGAGATGAATTAACAGAACACAGAGCAGTTTCTCAGAAAGCTTCTTTCCAGTTTTGAACGGAAGTTATTTCCTTTTTCACCATAGCCCTCTATGGGCTTCCAAATATACCTTTGCCAATTCCCCAAGAACAGCCTTAGCGAAAGACTTCTTGAAGGGAAAGATGTAACTCTGTGAGATGAATTAACAGAACACAGAGCAGTTTCTCAGAAAGCTTCTTTCCAGTTTTGAACAGAAGATATTTCCTTTTTCACCCCAGCCCTCTATGGGCTTCCAAATATCCCTTTGCCAATTCCACAAGAACGCCTTAGCGAAAGGCTTCTTGAAGGGAAAGATGTAACTCTGTGAGATGAATTAACAGAACACAGAGCAGTTTCTCAGAAAGCTTCTTTCCAGTTTTGAACGGAAGATATTTCCTTTTTCACCATAGCCCTCTTTGGGCTTCCAAATATGCCTTTGCCAATTCCAAAAGAACAGCCTTAGCGAAAGACTTCTTGAAGGGAAAGATGTAACTCTGTGAGATGAATTAACAGAACACAGAGCAGTTTCTCAGAAAGCTTCTTTCCAGTTTTGAACGGAAGATATTTCCTTTTTCACCATAGCCCTCTATGGGCTTCCAAATATCCCTTTGCCAATTCCACAAGAACAGCCTTAGCGAAAGGCTTCATGAAGGGAAAGATGTAACTCTGTGAGATGAATTAACAGAACACACAGCAGTTTCTCAGAAAGCTTCTTTCCAGTTTTGAACGGAAGATATTTCCTTTTTCACCATAGCCCTCTATGGGCTTCCAAATACCCTTTGCCAATCCCACAAGAACAGCCTTAGAGAAAGACTTCTGAAGGGAAAGATGTAACTCTGTGAGATGAATTAAGGGAACACAGAGAGGTTTCTCAGAAAGCTTCTTTCCAGTTTTGAATGGAAGATATTTCCTTTTTCACCATAGCCCTCTATGGGCTTCCAAATATCCCTTTGCCAATTCCACAAGAACAGCCTTAGCGAAAGGCTTCTTGAAGGGAAAGATGTAACTCTGTGAGATGAATTAACGGAACACAGAGCAGTTTCTCAGAAAGCTTCTTTCCAGTTTTGAACGGAAGATATTTCCTTTTTCACCATAGCCCTCTATGGGCTTCCAAATATCCCTTTGCCAATTCCCCAAGAACAGCCTTAGCGAAAGTCTTCTTGAAGGGAAAGATGTAACTCTGTGAGATGAATTAACAGAACACAGAGCAGATTCTCAGAAAGCTTCTTTCCAGTTTTGAACCGAAGATATTTCCTTTTTCACCATAGCCCTCTATGGGCTTCCAAATATCCCTTTGCCAATTCCACAAGAACAGCCTTAGCGAAAGGCTTCTTGAAGGGAAAGATGTAACTCTGTGAGATGAATTAACAGAACACAGAGCAGTTTCTCAGAAAGCTTCTTTCCAGTTTTGAACGGAAGATATTTCCTTTTTCACCATAGCCCTCTTTGGGCTTCCAAATATCCCTTTGCCAATTCCACAAGAACAGCCTTAGCGAAAGACTTCTTGAAGGGAAAGGTGTAACTCTGTGAGATGAATCAACAGAACACAGAGCAGTTTCTCAGAAAGCTTCTTTCCAGTTTTGAACGGAAGATATTTCCTTTTTCACCATAGCCCTCTATGGGCTTCCAAATATCCCTTTGCCAATTCCACAAGAACAGCCTTAGCGAAAGGCTTCATGAAGGGAAAGATGTAACTCTGTGAGATGAATTAACAGAACACAGAGCAGTTTCTCAGAAAGCTTCTTTCCAGTTTTGAACGAAAGATATTTCCTTTTTCACCATAGCCTTCTATGGGCTTCCAAATATCCCTTTGCCAATTCCACAAGAACAGCCTTAGCGAAAGGCTTCTTGAAGGGAAATATGTAACTCTGTGAGATGAATTAACAGAACACAGAGCAGTTTCTCAGAAAGCTTCTTTCCAGTTTTGAACGGAAGATGTTTCCTTTTTCACCTAGCCCTCTATGGGCTTCCAAATATCCCTTTGCCAA
Source organism: Chlorocebus sabaeus (assembly GCF_047675955.1). Classification (NCBI taxonomy): domain Eukaryota; kingdom Metazoa; phylum Chordata; class Mammalia; order Primates; family Cercopithecidae; genus Chlorocebus; species Chlorocebus sabaeus. Next base: position 71,387 of record NW_027327650.1, on the reverse strand, counting down.
TTCCCCAAAAACAGCCTTAGCGAAAGGCTTCTTGAAGGGAAAGATGTAACTCTGTGAGATGAATTAACAGAACACAGAGCAGTTTCTCAGAAAGCTTCTTTCCAGTTTTGAACGGAAGATATTTCTTTTTTCACCATAGCCCTCTATGGGCTTCCAAATATCCCTTTGCCAATTCCCCAAGAACAGCCTTAGCGAAAGGCTTCTTGAAGGGAAAGATGTAACTCTGTGAGATGAATTAACAGAACACAGAGCAGTTTCTCAGAAAGCTTCTTTCCAGTTTTGAACGGAAGATATTTCCTTTTTCACCATAGCCCTCTATGGGCTTCCAAATATCCCTTTGCCAATTCCACAAGAAAAGGTTTAGCGAAAGGCTTCTTGAAGGGAAAGATGTAACTCTGTGAGATGAATTAAGAGAACACAGAGCAGTTTCTCAGAAAGCTTCTTTCCAGTTTTGAACGGAAGTTATTTCCTTTTTCACCATATCCCTCTATGGGCTTCCAAATATCCCTTTGCCAATTCCCCAAGAACAGCCTCAGCGAAAGACTTCTTGAAGGGAAAGATGTAACTCTGTGAGATGAATTAACAGAACACAGAGCAGTTTCTCAGAAAGCTTCTTTCCAGTTTTGAACGGAAGATATTTCCTTTTTCACCATAGCCCTCTTTGGGCTTCCAAATACCCCTTTGCCAATTCCACAAGAACAGCCTTAGCGAAAGGCTTCTTGAAGGGAAAGATGTAACTCTGTGAGATGAATTAACAGAACACAAAGCAGTTTCTCAGAAAGTTTCTTTCCAGTTTTGAACGGAAGATATTTCCTTTTTCACCATAGCCCTCTATTGGCTTCCAAATATCCCTTTGCCAATTCCACAAGAACAGCCTTAGCGAAAGGCTTCTTGAAGGGAAAGATGTAACTCTGTGAGATGAATTAACAGAACACAGAGCAGTTTCTCAGAAAGCTTCTTTCCAGTTTTGAACGGAAGATATTTCCTTTTTCACCATAGCCCTCTATGGGCTTCCAAATATCCCTTTGCCAATTCCACAAGAACAGGTTTAGCGAAAGGCTTCTTGAAGGGAAAGATGTAACTCTGTGAGATGAATTAACAGAACACAGAGCAGTTTCTCAGAAAGCTTCTTTCCAGTTTTGAACGGAAGTTATTTCCTTTTTCACCATAGCCCTCTATGGGCTTCCAAATATCCCTTTGCCAATTCCCCAAGAACAGCCTTAGCGAAAGACTTCTTGAAGGGAAAGATGTAGCTCTGTGAGGTGAATTAACAGAACACAGAGCAGTTTCTCAGAAAGCTTCTTTCCAGTTTTGAACGGAAGATATTTCCTTTTTCACCATAGCCCTCTATGGGCTTCCAAATATCCCTTTCCCAATTCCACAAGAACAGCCTTAGCGAAAGGCTTCTTGAAGGGAAAGATGTAACTCTGTGAGATGAATTAACAGAACATAAAGCAGTTTCTCAGAAAGTTTCTATCCAGTTTTGATCGGAAGATATTTCCTTTTTCACCATAGCCCTCTATTGGCTTCCAAATATCCCTTTACCAATTCCACAAGAACAGCCTTAGCGAAAGGCTTCTTGAAGGGAAAGATGTAACTCTGTGAGATGAATTAACAGAACACAGAGCAGTTTCTCAGAAAGCTTCTTTCCAGTTTTGAACGGAAGATATTTCCTTTTTCACCATAGCCCTGTACGGGCTTCAAAATATCCCTTTGCCAATTCCACAAGAACAGACGTAGCGAAAGGTTTCTTAAAGGGAAAGATGTAACTCTGTGAGATGAATTAACAGAACACAGAGCAGTTTCTCAGAAAGCTTCTTTCCAGTTTTGAACGGAAGATATTTCCATTTTCACCATAGCCCTCTATGGGCTTCCAAATATCCCTTTGCCAATTCCACAAGGACAGCCTTAGCGAAAGGCTTCTTGAAGGGAAAGATGTAACTCTGTGAGATGAATTAACAGAACACAGAGCAGTTTCTCAGAAAGGTTCTTTCCAGTTTTGAACGGAAGATATTTCCTTTTTCACAATAGCCCTCTATGGGCTTCCAAATATCCCTTTGCCAATTCCACAAGAACAGCCTTAGCGAAAGGCTTCTTGAAGGGAAAGATGGAACTCTGTGAGATGAATTAACAGAACACAGAGCAGTTTCTCAGAAAGCTTCTTTCCAGTTTTTAACGGAAGGTATTTCCTTTTTCACCATAGCCCTCTATGGGCTTCCAAATATCCCTTTGCCAATTCCCCAAGAACAGCCTTAGCGAAAGGCTTCTTGAAGGGAAAGATGTAACTCTGTGAGATGAATTAACAGAACACAGAGCAGTTTCTCAGAAAGCTTCTTTCCAATTCTGAACGGAAGATATTTCCTTTTTCACCATAGCTCTCTATGGGCTTCCAAATATCCCTTTGCCAATTCCCCAAGAACAGCCTTAGCGAAAGGCTTCTTGAAGGGAAAGATGTAACACTGTGAGATGAATTAACAGAAAATAGAGCAGTTTCTCAGAAAGCTTCTTTCCAGTTTTGAACGGAAGATATTTCCTTTTTCACCATAGCCCTCTATGGGCTTCCAAATATCCCTTTGCCAATTCCACAAGAACAGCCTTAGCGAAAAGCTTCTTGAAGGGAAAGATGTAACTCTGTGAGATGAATTAACAGAACACAGAGCAGTTTCTCAGAAAGGTTGTTTCCAGTTTTGAATGGAAGATAATTCCTTTTTCACCATAGCCCTCTATGGGCTTCCAAATATCAATTGCCAATTTCAGAAAAACAGCCTTAGCGAAAGGCTTCTTGAAGGGAAAGATGTAACTCTGTGAGATGAATTAACAGAACACAAAGCAGTTTCTCAGAAAGTTTCTTTCCAGTTTTGATCGGAAGATATTTCCATTTTCACCATAGCCCTCTATTGGCTTCCAAATATCCCTTTACCAATTCCACAAGAACACCCTTAGCGAAAGGCTTCTTGAAGGGAAAGATGTAACTCTGTGAGATGAATTAACAGAACACAGAGCAGTTTCTCAGAAAGCTTCTTTCCAGTTTTGAACGGAAGATATTTCCTTTTTCACCATAGCCCTCTACGGGCTTCCAAATATCCCTTTGCCAATTCCACAAGAACAGCCTTAGCGAAAGGCTTCTTGAAGGGAAACATGTAACTCTGTGAGATGAATTAACAGAACACAGAGCAGTTTCTCAGAAAGGTTCTTTCCAGTTTTGAACGGAAGATATTTCCTTTTACACCATAGCCCTCTATGGGCTTCCAAATATCCCTTTGCCAATTTCAGAAGAACAGCCTTAGCGAAAGGCTTCTTGAAGGGAAAGATGTAACTCTGTGAGATGAATTAACAGAACACAGAGCAGTTTCTCAGAAAGCTTCTTTCTAGTTTTGAACGGAAGATATTTCCTTTTTCACCATAGCCCTCTATGGGCTTCCAAATATCCCTTTACCAATTCCACAAGAACAGCCTTAGCGAAAGGCTTCTTGAAGGGAAAGATGTAACTCTGTGAGATGAATTAACAGAACACAAAGCTGTTTCTCAGAAAGTTTCTTTCCAGTTTTGATCGGAAGATATTTCCTTTTTCACCATAGCCCTCTATTGGCTTCCAAATATCCCTTTACCAATTCCACAAGAACACCTTTAGCGAAAGGCTTCTTGAAGGGAAAGATGTAACTCTGTGAGATGAATTAACAGAACACAGACCAGTTTCTCAGAAAGCTTCTTTCCAGTTTTGAACGGAAGATATTTCCTTTTTCACCATAGCCCTCTACGGGCTTCCAACTATCCCTTTGCCAATTCCACAAGAACAGACGTAGCGAAAGGTTTCTTAAAGGGAAAGATGTAACTCTGTGAGATGAATTAACGGAACACAGAGCAGTTTCTCAGAAAGTTTCTTTCTAGTTTTCAACGGAAGATATTTCCTTTTTCACCATAGCCCTCTATGGGCTTCCAAATATCCCTTTGCCAATCCCACAAGAACAGCCTTAGAGAAAGACTTCTTGAAGGGAAAGATGTAACTCTGTGAGATGAATTAAGAGAACACAGAGAGGTTTCTCAGAAAGCTTCTTTACAGTTTTGAACGGAAGATATTTCCTTTTTCACCATAGCCCTCTATGGGCTTCCAAATATCCCTTTGCCAATTCCACAAGAACAGCTTTAGCGAAAGGCTTCTTGAAGGGAAAGATGTAACTCTGTGAGATGAATTAACGGAACACAGAGCAGTTTCTCAGAAAGCTTCTTTCCAGTTTTGAACGGAAGATATTTCCTTTTTCACCATAGCCCTCTATGGGCTTCCAAATATCCCTTTGCCAATGCCACAAGAACAGCCTTAGCGAAAGGCTTCTTGAAGGGAAAGATGTAACTCTGTGAGATGAATTCACAGAACACAGAGCAGTTTCTCAGAAAGCTTCTTTCCAGTTTTGAACGGAAGATATTTCCTTTTTCACCATAGCCCTCTATGGGCTTACAAATATCCCTTTGCCAATTAAACAAGAACAGCTTTAGCGAAAGGCTTCTTGAAGGGAAAGATGTAACTCTGTGAGATGAGTTAACAGAACACAGAGCAGTTTCTCAGAAAGCTTCTTTCCAGTTTTGAACGGAAGATGTTTCCTTTTTCACCTAGCCCTCTATGGGCTTCCAAATATCCCTTTGCCAATTCCCCAAGAACAGCCTTAGGAAAGGCTTCTTGAAGGGAAATATGTAACTCTGTGAGATGAATTAACAGAACACAGAGCAGTTTCTCAGAAAGCTTCCTTCTAGTTTTCAACGGAAAATATTTCCTTTTTCACCATAGCCCTCTATGGGCTTCCAAATATCCCTTTGCCAATTCCACAAGAACAGCCTTAGCGAAAGGCTTCTTAAAGGGAAACATGTAACTCTGTGAGATGAATTAACAAAACACAGAGCAGTTTCTCAGAAAGCTTCTTTCCAGTTTTAAACGGAAGATATTTCCTTTTTCACCATAGCCCTCTATGGGCTTCCAAATATCCCTTTGCCAATTCCACAAGAACAGCCTTAGCGAAAGGCTTCTTAAAGGGAAAGATGTAACTCTGTGAGATGAATTAACAGAACACAGAGCAGTTTCTCAGAAAGCTTCTTTCCAGTTTTGAACGGAAGATATTTCCTTTTTCACCATAGCCCTCTATGGGCTTCCAAATATCCCTTTGCCAATTCCCCAAGGAAAGCCTTAGCGAAAGGCTTCTTGAAGGGAAAGATGTAACTCTCTGAGATGAATTAACAGAACACAGAGCAGTTTCTCAGAAACCTTCTTTCCAGTTTTGAATGGAAGATATTTCCTTTTTCTCAATAGCCTTCTATGGGCTTCAAAATATCCCTTTGCCAATTCCACAAGAACAGCCTTAACGAAAGGCTTCTTGAAGGGAAAGATGTAACTCTGTGAGATGAATTAACAGAACACAGAGCAGTTTCTCAGAAAGCTTCTTTCCAGTTTTGAACGGAAGATATTTCCTTTTTCACCATAGCCCTCTATGGGCTTCCAAATATCCCTTTGCCAATTCCACAAGAACAGCCTTAGCGAAAGGCTTCTTGAATGGAAAGATGTAACTCTGTGAGATGAATTAAGAGAACACAGAGCAGTTTCTCAGAATGCTTCTTTCCAGTTTTCAATGGAAGATATTTCCTTTTTCACCATAGCCCTCTATGGGCTTCCAAATATCGCTTTGCCAATTCCACTAGAACAGCCTTAGCGAAAGGCTTCTTGTAGGGAAAGATGTAACTCTGTGAGATGAATTAAGAGAAAACAGAGCAGTTTCTCAGAAAGCTTCTTTCCAGTTTTGAACGGAAGATATTTCCTTTTTCACCATAGCCCTCCAAGGGCTTCCAAATATCCCTTTGCCAATTCCCCAAGAACAGCCTTAGCGAAAGGCTTCTTGAAGGGAAAGATGTAACTCTGTGAGATGAATTAACAGAACACAGAGCAGTTTCTCAGAAAGCTTCTTTCCAGTTTTGAACGGAAGATATTTCCTTTTTCACCATAGCCCTCTATGGGCTTCCAAATATCCTTTTGCCAATTCCACAAGAACAGCCTTGGCGAAAGACTTCTTGAAGGGAAATATGTAACTCTGTGAGATGAATTAACAGAACACAGAGCAGTTTCTCAGAAAGCTTCTTTCCAGTTTTGAACGGAAGATATTTCCTTTTTCACCATAGCCCTCTATGGGCTTCCAAATATCCCTTTGCCAATTCCACAAGAACAGCCTTAGCGAAAGGCTTCTTGAAGGGAAAGATGTAACTCTGTGAGATGAATTAACAGAACACAGAGCAGTTTCTCAGAAAGCTTCTTTCCAGTTTTGAAGGGAAGATATTTCCTTTTTCACCATAGCCCTCTATGGACTTCCAAATATCCCTTCGCCAATTCCAGAAGAACAGCCTTAGCGAAAGACTTCTTGAAGGGAAAGATGTAACTCTGTGAGACGAATTAACAGAACACAGAGCAGTTTCTCAGAAAGCTTCTTTCCAGTTTTGAACGGAAGATATTTCCTTTTTCACCATAGCCCTCTATGGGCTTCCAAATATCCCTTTGCCAATTCCACAAGAACAGCCTTAGCGAAAGGCTTCTTGAAGGGAAAGATGTAACTCTGTGAGATGAATTAACAGAACACAGAGCAGTTTCTCAGAAAGCTTCTTTCCAGTTTTGAACGGAAGATATTTCCTTTTTCACCATAGCCCTCTATGAGCTTCCAAATATCCCTTTGCCAATTCCACAAGAACAGCCTTAGCGAAAGGCTTCTTGAAGGGAAAGATGTAACTCTGTGAGATGAATTAACAGAACACAGAGCAGTTTCTCAGAAAGCTTCTTTCCAGTTTTGAACGGAAGATATTTCCTTTTTCACCATAGCCCTCTACGGGCTTCCAAATATCCCTTTGCCAATTCCACAAGGACAGCCTTAGCGAAAGGCTTCTTGAAGGGAAAGATGTAACTCTGTGAGATGAATTAACAGAACACAGAGCAGTTTCTCAGAAAGCTTCTTTCCAGTTTTGAACGGAAGATATTTCCTTTTTCACCATAGCCCTCTATGGGCTTCCAAATATCCCTTTGCCAATTCCACAAGAACAGCCTTAGCGAAAGGCTTCTTGAAGGGTACGATGTAACTCTGTGAGATGAATTAACAGAACACAGAGCAGTTTCTCAGAAAGCTTCTTTCCAGTTTTGAATGGAAGATATTTCGTTTTTCACCATAGCCTTCTATGGGCTTCCAATTATCCCTTTGCCAATTCCACAAGAAAGCCTTAGCGAAAGGCTTCTTGAAGGGAAAGATGTAACTCTGTGAGATGAATTAACAGAACACAGAGCAGTTTCTCAGAAAGCTTCTTTCCAGTTTTGAACGGAAGATATTTCCTTTTTCACCATAGCCCTCTATGGGCTTCCAAATATCCCTTTGCCAATTCCACAAGAACAGCCTTAGCGAAAGGCTTCTTGAAGGGAAAGATGTAACTCTGTGAGATGAATTAACAGAACACATAGCAGTTTCTCAGAATGCTTCTTTCCAGTTTTGAACGGAAGATATTTCCTTTTTCACCATAGGCCTCCACGGGCTTCCAAATATCCCTTTGCCAATTCCACAAGAACAGCCTTATCGAAAGGCTTCTTGAAGGGAAAGATGTAACTCTGTGAGATGAATTAAGAGAACACAGAGCAGTTTCTCAGAAAGCTTCTTTCCAGTTTTGAACGGAAGATATTTCCTTTTTCACCATAGCCCTCCAAGGGCTTCGAAATATCCCTTTGCCAATTCCCCAAGAACAGCCTTAGCGAAAGGCTTCTTGAAGGGAAAGATGTAACTCTGTGAGATGAATTAACAGAACACAGAGCAGTTTCTCAGAAAACTTCTTTCCCGTTTTGAACGGAAGATATTTCCATTTTCACCATAGCCCTCTAGGGGCTTCCTAATATCCCTTTGCCAATTCCACAAGAACAGCCTTAGCGAAAGACTTCTTGAAGGGAAAGATGTAACTCTGTGAGATGAATTAAGAGAACACAGAGCAGTTTCTCAGAAAGCTTCTTTCCAGTTTTGAACGGAAGATATTTCCTTTTTCACCATAGCCCTCCAAGGGCTTCCAAATATCCCTTTGACAATTCCCCAAGAACAGCCTTAGCGAAAGGCTTCTTGAAGGGAAAGATGTAACTCTGTGAGATGAATTAACAGAACACAGAGCAGTTTCTCAGAAAACTTCTTTCCAGTTTTGAACGGAAGATATTTCCTTTTTCACCATAGCCCTCTATGGGCTTCCAAATATCCCTTTGCCAATTCCACAAGAACAGCCTTAGCGAAAGGCTTCTTGAAGGGAAAGATGTAACTCTGTGAGGTGAATTAACAGAACACAGAGCAGTTTCTCAGAAAGCTTCTTTCTAGTTTTCAACGGAAGATATTTCCTTTTTCACCATAGCCCTCTATGGGCTTCCAAATATCCCTTTGCCAATCCCACAAGAACAGCCTTAGAGAAAGACTTCTTGAAGGGAAAGATGTAACTCTGTGAGATGAATTAAGAGAACACAGAGAGGTTTCTCAGAAAGCTTCTTTACAGTTTGAACGGAAGATATTTCCTTTTTCACCATAGCCCTCTATGGGCTTCCAAATATCCCTTTGCCAATTCCACAAGAACAGCCTTAGCGAAAGGCTTCTTGAAGGGAAAGATGTAACTCTGTGAGATGAATTAACGGAACACAGAGCAGTTTCTCAGAAAGCTTCTTTCCAGTTTTGAACGGAAGATATTTCCTTTTTCACCATAGCCCTCTATGGGCTTCCAAATATCCCTTTGCCAATGCCACAAGAACAGCCTTAGCGAAAGGCTTCTTGAAGGGAAAGATGTAACTCTGTGAGATGAATTCACAGAACACAGAGCAGTTTCTCAGAAAGCTTCTTTCCAGTTTTGAACGGAAGATATTTCCTTTTTCACCATAGCCCTCTATGGGCTTACAAATATCCCTTTGCCAATTAAACAAGAACAGGTTTAGCGAAAGGCTTCTTGAAGGGAAAGATGTAACTCTGTGAGATGAGTTAACAGAACACAGAGCAGTTTCTCAGAAAGCTTCTTTCCAGTTTTGAACGGAAGATGTTTCCTTTTTCACCTAGCCCTCTATGGGCTTCCAAATATCCCTTTGCCAATTCCCCAAGAACAGCCTTAGCGAAAGGCGTCTTGAAGGGAAAGATGTAACTCTGTGAGATGAATTAAGAGAACACAGAGCAGTTTCTCAGAATGCTTCTTTCCAGTTTTCAATGGAAGATATTTCCTTTTTCACCATAGCCCTCTATGGGCTTCCAAATATCGCTTTGACAATTCCACTAGAACAGCCTTAGCGAAAGGCTTCTTGTAGGGAAAGATGTAACTCTGTGAGATGAATTAAGAGAAAACAGAGCAGTTTCTCAGAAAGCTTCTTTCCAGTTTTGAACGGAAGATATTTCCTTTTTCACCATAGCCCTCCAAGGGCTTCCAAATATCCCTTTGCCAATTCCCCAAGAACAGCCTTAGCGAAAGGCTTCTTGAAGGGAAAGATGTAACTCTGTGAGATGAATTAACAGAACACAGAGCAGTTTCTCAGAAAGCTTCTTTCCAGTTTTGAACGGAAGATATTTCCTTTTTCACCATAGCCCTCTATGGGCTTCCAAATATCCTTTTGCCAATTCCACAAGAACAGCCTTGGCGAAAGACTTCTTGAAGGGAAATATGTAACTCTGTGAGATGAATTAACAGAACACAGAGCAGTTTCTCAGAAAGCTTCTTTCCAGTTTTGAACGGAAGATATTTCCTTTTTCACCATAGCCCTCTATGGGCTTCCAAATATCCCTTTGCCAATTCCACAAGAACAGCCTTAGCGAAAGGCTTCTTGAAGGGAAAGATGTAACTCTGTGAGATGAATTAACAGAACACAGAGCAGTTTCTCAGAAAGGTTCTTTCCAGTTTTGAACGGAAGATATTTCCTTTTTCACCATAGCCCTCTATGGGCTTCCAAATATCCCTTTGCCAATTTCAGAAAAACAGCCTTAGCGAAAGGCTTCTTGAAGGGAAAGATGTAACTCTGTGAGATGAATTAACAGAACACAGAGCAGTTTCTCAGAAAGCTTCTTTCCAGTTTTGAACGGAAGATATTTCCTTTTTCACCATAGCCCTCTATGGGCTTCCAAATATCCCTTTGCCAATTCCACAAGAATAGCCTTAGCGAAAGGCTTCTTGAAGGGAACGATGTAACTCTGTGAGATGAATTAACAGAACACAGAGCAGTTTCTCAGAAAGGTTCTTTCCAGTTTTGAAGGGAAGATATTTCCTTTTTCACCATAGCCCTCTATGGGCTTCCAAATATCCCTTTGCCAATTCCACAAGAACAGCCTTAGCGAAAGGCTTCTTGAAGGGAAAGATGTAACTCTGTGAGATGAATTAACAGAACACAGAGCAGTTTCTCAGAAAGCTTCTTTCCAGTTTTGAACGGAAGATAATTCCTTTTTCACCATAGCCCTCTAAAGGCTTCCAAATATCCCTTTGCCAATTCCCCAAGAACAGCCTTAGCGAAAGGCTTCTTGAAGGGAAATATGTAACTCTGTGAGAGGAATTAACAGAACACAGAGCAGTTTCTCAGAAAGCTTCTTTCCAGTTTTGAACGGAAGATATTTCCTTTTTCACCATAGCCCTCTATGGGCTTCCAAATATCCCTTTGCCAATTCCAAAAGAACAGCCATAGCGAAAGGCTTCTTGAAGGGAAACATGTAACTCTGTGAGATGTATTAACAGAACACAGAGCAGTTTCTCAGAAAGCTTCTTTCCAGTTTTGAACGGAAGATATTTCCTTTTTCACCATAGTCCTCTATGGGCTTCCAAATATCCCTTTGCCAATTCCCCAAGAACAGCCTTAGCGAAAGGCTTTTTGAAGGGAAAGATGTAACTCTGTGAGATGAATTAACAGAAAATAGAGCAGTTTCTCAGAAAGCTTCTTTCCAGTTTTGAACGCAAGATATTTCCTTTTTCACCATAGCCCTCTATGGGCTTCCAAATATCCCTTTGCCAATTCCCCAAGAACAGCCTTAGCGAAAGGCTTCTTGAAGGTAAAGATGTTACTCTGTGAGATGAATTAACAGAACACAGAGCAGTTTCTCAGAAAGCTTCTTTCCAGTTTTGAACGGAAGATATTTCCTTTTTCACCATAGCCCTCTATGGGCTTCCAAATATCCCTTTGCCGATTCCACAAGAACAGCCTTAGCGAAAGAATTCTTGAAGGGAAAGATGTAACTCTGTGATATGAATTAACAGAACACACAGCAGTTTCTCAGAAAGCTTCTTTCCAGTTTTGAACGGAAGATATTTCCTTTTTCACCATAGCCCTCTATGGGCTTCCAAATATCCCTTTGCCAATTCCACAAGAACAGCCTTAGCGAAAGGCTTCTTGAAGGGAAACATGTAACTCTGTGAGATGAATTAACAGAACACAGAGCAGTTTCTCAGAAAGCTTCTTTCCAGTTTTGAACGGAAGATATTTCCTTTTTCACCATAGCCCTCTATGGGCTTCCAAATATCCCTTTGCCAATTCCACAAGAACAGCCTTAGCGAAAGGCTTCTTGAAGGGAAAGATGTAACTCTGTGAGATGAATTAACAGAACACAGAGCAGTTTCTCAGAAAGCTTCTTTCCAGTTTTGAACTAAAGATATTTCCTTTTTCACCATAGCCCTCAATGGGTTTCCAAATATCCCTTTGCCAATTCCACAAGAACAGCCTTAGCGAAAGGCTTCTTGAAGGGAAAGATGTAACTCTGTGAGATGAATTAACAGAACACAGAGCAGTTTCTCAGAAAGCTTCTTTCCAGTTTTGAACGGAAGATATTTCCTTTTTCACCATAGCCCTCTATGGGCTTCCAAATATCAATTGCCAATTTCAGAAAAACAGCCTTAGCGAAAGGCTTCTTGAAGGGAAAGATGTAACTCTGTGAGATGAATTAACAAAACACAGAGCAGTTTCTCAGAAAGTTTCTTTCCAGTTTTGAACGGAAGATAATTCCTTTTTCACCGTAGCCCTCTATGGGCTTCCAAATATCCCTTTGCCAATTCCACAAGAACAGCCTTAGCGAAAGGCTTCTTGAAGGGAAAGATGTAACTCTGTGAGATGAATTAACAGAACACAGAGCAGTTTCTCAGAAAGGTTCTTTCCAGTTTTGAACGGAAGATATTTCCTTTTTCACCATAGCCCTCTATGGGCTTCCAAATATCCCTTTGCCAATTCCACAAGAACAGCCTTAGCGAAAGGCTTCTTGAAGGGAAAGATGTAACTCTGTGAGATGAATTAACAGAACACAGAGCAGTTTCTCAGAAAGCTTCTTTCCAGTTTTGAACGGAACATATTTCCTTTTTCACCATAGCCCTCTATGGGCTTCCAAATATGCCTTTGCCAATTCCAAAAGAACAGCCTTAGCGAAAGGCTTCTTGAAGGGAAAGATGTAACTCTGTGAGATGAATTAACAGAACACAGAGTAGTTTCTCAGAAAGCTTCTTTCCAGTTGAGAACGGAAGATATTTCCTTTTTCACCATAGCCCTCTAAGGGCTTCCAAATATCCCTTTGCCAATTCCACAAGAACAGCCTTAGCGAAAGACTTCTTGAAGGGAAAGATGTAACTCTGTGAGATGAATTAACAGAACACAGAGCAGTCTCTCAGAAAGGTTCTTTCCAGTTTTGAACGGAAGATATTTCCTTTTTCACCATAGCCCTCTATGGGCTTCCAAATATCCCTTTGCCAATTCCAAAAGACCAGCCTTAGCGAAAGGCTTCTTGAAGGGAAACAGGAAACTCTGTGAGAAGAATTAACAGAACACAGAGCAGTTTCTCAGAAAGCTTCTTTCCAGTTTGAACGGAAGATATTTCCTTTTTCACCATAGCCCTCTATGGGCTTCCAAATATCCCTTTGCCAATTCCAAAAGAACAGCCTTAGCGAAAGGCTTCTTGAAGGGAAAGATGTAACTCTGTGAGATGAATTAACAGAACACAGAGAAGTTTCTCAGAAAGCTTCTTTCCAGTTTTGAACGGAAGATATTTCCTTTTTCACCATAGCCCTCTATGGGCTTCAAAATATCCCTTTACCACTTGCACAGGAACAGCCTTAGCGAAAGGCTTCTTGAAGGGAAAGATGTAACTCTGTGAGATGAATTAACAGAACACAGAGCAGTTTCTCAGAAAGCTTCTTTCCAGTTTTGAACGGAAGATAATTCCTTTTTCACCATAGCCCTCTAAAGGCTTCCAAATATCCCTTTGCCAATTCCCCAAGAACAGCCTTAGCGAAAGGCTTCTTGAAGGGAAATATGTAACTCTGTGAGAGGAATTAACAGAACACAGAGCAGTTTCTCAGAAAGCTTCTTTCCAGTTTTGAACGGAAGATATTTCCTTTTTCACCATAGCCCTCTATGGGCTTCCAAATATCCCTTTGCCAATTCCAAAAGAACAGCCATAGCGAAAGGCTTCTTGAAGGGAAACATGTAACTCTGTGAGATGTATTAACAGAACACAGAGCAGTTTCTCAGAAAGCTTCTTTCCAGTTTTGAACGGAAGATATTTCCTTTCTCACCATAGCCCTCTATGGGCTTCCAAATATGCCTTTGCCAATTCCAAAAGAACAGCCTTAGCGAAAGGCTTCTTGAAGGGAAAGATGTAACTCTGTGAGATGAATTAACAGAACACAGAGTAGTTTCTCAGAAAGCTTCTTTCCAGTTGAGAACGGAAGATATTTCCTTTTTCACCATAGCCCTCTAAGGGCTTCCAAATATCCCTTTGCCAATTCCACAAGAACAGCCGTAGCGAACGACTTCTTGAAGGGAAAGATGTAACTCTGTGAGATGAATTAGCAGAACACAGAGCAGTTTCTCAGAAAGCTTCTTTCCAGTTTTGAACTGAAGATATTTCCTTTTTCACCATAGCCCTCTATGGGCTTCCAAATATCCCTTTGCCAATTCCACAAGAACAGCCTTAGCGAAAGGCTTCTTGAAGGGAAAGATGTAACTCTGTGAGATGAATTAACAGAACACAGAGCAGTTTCTCAGAAAGCTTCTTTCTAGTTTTCAACGGAAGCTATTTCCTTTTTCACCATAGCCCTCTATGGGCTTCCAAATATCCCTTTGCCAATTCCACAAGAACAGCCTTAGCGAAAGGCTTCTTGAAGGTAAAGATGTTACTCTGTGAGATGAATTAACAGAACACAGAGCAGTTTCTCAGAAAGCTTCTTTCCAGTTTTGAACGGAAGATATTTCCTTTTTCACCATAGCCCTCTATGGGCTTCCAAATATCCCTTTGCCAATTCCACAAGAACAGCCTTAGCGAAAGGCTTCTTGAAGGGAAAGATGTAACTCTGTGAGATGAATTAACAAAACACAGAGCAGTTTCTCAGAAAGCTTCTTTCCAGTTGTGAACGGAAGATGTTTCCTTTTTCACCATAGCCCTCTACGGGGTTCCAAATATCCCTTTGCCAATTCCACAAGAACAGCCTTAGCGAAAGGCTTCTTGAAGGGAAAGATGTAACTCTGTGAGATGAATTAACAGAACACAGAGCAGTTTCTCAGAAAGCTTCTTTCCTGTTTAACGGAAGGTATTTCCTTTTTCACCATAGCCATCTATGGGCTTCCAAATATCCCTTTGCCAATTCCACAAGAACAGACTTAGCGAAAGGCTTCTTGAAGGGAAAGATGTAACACTGTGAGATGAATTAACAGAAAATAGAGCAGTTTCTCAGAAAGCTTCTTTCCAGTTTTGAACGGAAGATATTTCCTTTTTCACCATAGCCCTCTATGGGCTTCCAAATATCCCTTTGCCAATTCCACAAGAACAGCCTTAGCGAAAGGCTTCTTGAAGGGAAAGATGTAACTCTGTGAGATGAATTAACAGAACACAGAGTAGTTTCTCAGAAAGCTTCTTTCCAGTTGAGAACGGTAGATATTTCCTTTTTCACCATAGCCCTCTAAGGGCTTCCAAATATCCCTTTGCCAATTCCACAAGAACAGCCTTAGCGAAAGACTCTTGAAGGGAAAGATGTAACTCTGTGAGATGAATTAACAGAACACAGAGCAGTCTCTCAGAAAGGTTCTTTCCAGTTTTGAACGGAAGATATTTCCTTTTTCACCATAGCCCTCTATGGGCTTCCAAATATCCCTTTGCCAATTCCAAAAGACCAGCCTTAGTGAAAGGCTTCTTGAAGGGAAACATGAAACTCTGTGAGAAGAATTAACAGAACACAGAGCAGTTTCTCAGAAAGCTTCTTTCCAGTTTGAACGGAAGATATTTCCTTTTTCACCATAGCCCTCTATGGGCTTCCAAATATCCCTTTGCCAATTCCAAAAGAACAGCCTTAGCGAAAGGCTTCTTGAAGGGAAAGATGTAACTCTGTGAGATGAATTAACAGAACACAGAGCAGTTTCTCAGAAAGCTTCTTTCTAGTTTTCAACGGAAGCTATTTCCTTTTTCACCATAGCCCTCTATGGGCTTCCAAATATCCCTTTGCCAATTCCACAAGAACAGCCTTAGCGAAAGTCTTCTTGAAGGTAAAGATGTTACTCTGTGAGATGAATTAACAGAACACAGAGCAGTTTCTCAGAAAGCTTCTTTCCAGTTTTGAACGGAAGATATTTCCTTTTTCACCATAGCCCTCTATGGGCTTCCAAATATCCCTTTGCCAATTCCACAAGAACAGCCTTAGCGAAAGGCTTCTTGAAGGGAAAGATGTAACTCTGTGAGATGAATTAACAAAACACAGAGCAGTTTCTCAGAAAGCTTCTTTCCAGTTGTGAACGGAAGATGTTTCCTTTTTCACCATAGCCCTCTACGGGGTTCCAAATATCCCTTTGCCAATTCCACAAGAACAGCCTTAGCGAAAGGCTTCTTGAAGGGAAAGATGTAACTCTGTGAGATGAATTAACAGAACACAGAGCAGTTTCTCAGAAAGCTTCTTTCCTGTTTAACGGAAGGTATTTCCTTTTTCACCATAGCCATCTATGGGCTTCCAAATATCCCTTTGCCAATTCCACAAGAACAGCCTTAGCGAAAGGCTTCTAGAAGGGAAAGATGTAACTCTGTGAGATGAATTAACAGAACACAGAGCAGTTTCTCAGAAAGCTTCTTTCCAATTCTGAACGGAAGATATTTCCTTTTTCACCATAGCTCTCTATGGGCTTCCAAATATCCCTTTGACAATTCCCCAACAACAGCCTTAGCGAAAGGCTTCTTGAAGGGAAAGATGTAACACTGTGAGATGAATTAACAGAAAATAGAGCAGTTTCTCAGAAAGCTTCTTTCCAGTTTTGAACGGAAGATATTTCCTTTTTCACCATAGCCCTCTATGGGCTTCCAAATATCCCTTTGCCAATTCCACAAGAACAGCCTTAGCGAAAAGCTTCTTGAAGGGAAAGATGTAACTCTGTGAGATGAATTAACAGAACACAGAGCAGTTTCTCAGAAAGGTTGTTTCCAGTTTTGAACGGAAGATATTTACTTTTTCACCATAGCCCTCTATGGGCTTCCAATTATCAATTGCCAATTTCAGAAAAACAGCCTTAGCGAAAGGCTTCTTGAAGGGAAAGATGTAACTCTGTGAGATGAATTAACAGAACACAGAGCAGTTTCTCAGAAAGCTTCTTTCCAGTTTTGAACGGAAGATATTTCCTTTTTCACCGTAGCCCTCTATGGGCTTCCAAATATCCCTTTGCCAATTCCACAAGAACAGCCTTAGCGAAAGGCTTCTTGAAGGGAAAGATGTAACTCTGTGAGATGAATTAACAGAACACAGAGCAGTTTCTCAGAAAGGTTCTTTCCAGTTTTGAACGGAAGATATTTCCTTTTTCACCATAGCCCTCTATGGGCTTCCAAATATCCCTTTGCCAATTCCCCAAGAACAGCCTTAGCGAAAGGCTTCTTGAAGGGAAAGATGTAACTCTGTGAGATGAATTAACAGAACACAGAGCAGTTTCTCAGAAAGCTTCTTTCCAGTTTTGAACGGAAGATATTTCGTTTTTCACCTTAGCCCTCTATGGGCTTCCAAATATCCCTTTGCCAATTCCACAAGAACAGCCTTAGCGAAAGGCTTCTTGAAGGGAAAGATGTAACTCTGTGAGATGAATTAAAGGAACACAGAGCAGTTTCTCAGAAAGCTTCTTTCCAGTTTTGAACGGAAGATTTGTCCTTTTTCACCATAGCCCTCCAAGGGCTTCCAAATATCCCTTTGCCAATTCCCCAAGAACAGCCTCAGCGAAAGGCTTCTTGAAGGTAAAGATGTAACTCTTTGAGATGAATTAACAGAACACAGAGCAGTTTCTCAGAAAGCTTCTTTCCAGTTTTGAACGGAAGATATTTCCTTTTTCACCATAGCCCTCTATGGGCTTCCAAATATGCCTTTGCCAATTCCACAAGAACAGCCTTAGCGAAAGGCTTCTTGAAGGTAAAGATGTAAATCTGTGAGATGAATTAACAGAACACAGAGTAGTTTCTCAGAATGCTTCTTTCCAGTTGAGAACGGAAGATATTTCCTTTTTCACCATAGCCCTCTAAGGGCTTCCAAATATCCCTTTGCCAATTCCACAAGAACAGCCTTAGCGAAAGACTTCTTGAAAGGAAAGATGTAACTCTGTGAGATGAATTAACAGAACACAGAGCAGTTTCTCAGAAAGCTTCTTTCCAGTTTTGAACGGAAGATATTTCCTTTTTCACCATAGCCCTCTATGGGCTTCCAAATATCCCTTTGCCAATTCCAAAAGACCAGCCTTAGCGAAAGGCTTCTTGAAGGGAAACATGAAACTCTGTGAGATGAATTAACAGAACACAGAGCAGTTTCTCAGAAAGCTTCTTTCCAGTTTTGAACGGAAGATATTTCCTTTTTCACCATAGCCCTCTATGGGCTTCCAAATATCCCTTTGCCAATTCCAAAAGAACAGCCTTAGCGAAAGGCTTCTTGAAGGGAAAGATGTAACTCTGTGAGATGAATTAACAGAACACAGAGAAGTTTCTCAGAAAGCTTCTTTCCAGTTTTGAACGGAAGATATTTCCTTTTTCACCATAGCCCTCTGTGGGCTTCCAAATATGCCTTTGCCACTTGCACAGGAACAGCCTTAGCGAAAGGCTTCTTGAAGGGAAAGATGTAACTCTGTGAGATGAATTAACAGAACACAGAGCAGTTTCTCAGAAAGCTTCTTTCCAGTTTTGAACGGAAGATTTGTCCTTTTTCACCATAGCCCTCCAAGGGCTTCCAAATATCCCTTTGCCAATTCCCCAAGAACAGCCTTAGCGAAAGGCTTCTTGAAGGGAAAGATGTAACTATGTGAGAGGAATTAACAGAACACAGAGCAGTTTCTCAGAAAGCTTCTTTCCAGTTTTGAACGGAAGATATTTCCTTTTTCACCATAGCCCTCTATGGGCTTCCAAATATCCCTTTGCCAATTCCAAAAGAACAGCCATAGCGAAAGGCTTCTTGAAGGGAAACATGTAACTCTGTGAGATGTATTAACAGAACACAGAGCAGTTTCTCAGAAAGCTTCTTTCCAGTTTTGAACGGAAGATATTTCCTTTTTCACCATAGCCCTCTATGGGCTTCCAAATATGCCTTTGCCAATTCCACAAGAACAGCCTTAGCGAAAGGCTTCTTGAAGGGAAAGATGTAACTCTGTGAGATGAATTAGCAGAACACAGAGCAGTTTCTCAGAAAGCTTCTTTCCAGTTTTGAACGGAAGATATTTCCTTTTTCACCATAGCCCTCTATGGGCTTCCAAATATCCCTTTGCCAATTCCAAAAGAACAGCCTTAGCGAAAGGCTTCTTGAAGGGAAACATGTAACTCTGTGAGATGAATTAACAGAACACAGAGCAGTTTCTCAGAAAGCTTCTTTCCACTTTTGAACGGAAGATATTTCCCTTTTCACCATAGCCCTCTATGGGCTTCCAAATATCCCTTTGCCAATTCCACAAGAACAGCCTTAGCGAAAGGCTTCTTGAAGGGAAAGATGTAACTCTGTGAGATGAATTAACAGAACACAGAGCAGTTTCTCAGAAAGCTTCTTTCCAGTTTTGAACGGAAGATATTTCCTTTTTCACCATAGCCCTCTATGGGCTTCCAAATATCCCTTTGCCAATTCCACAAGAACAGCCTTAGCGAAAGGCTTCTTGAAGGGAAACATGTAACTCTGTGAGATGAATTAACAGAACACAGAGCAGTTTCTCAGAAAGGTTCTTTCCAGTTTTGAACGGAAGATATTTCCTTTTTCACCATAGCCCTCTATGGGCTTCCAAATATCCCTTTGCCAATTTCAGAAGAACAGCCTTAGCGAAAGACTTCTTGAAGGGAAAGATGTAACTCTGTGAGATGAATTAACAGAACACAGAGCAGTTTCTCAGAAAGCTTCTTTCCAGTTTTGAACGGAAGATATTTCCTTTTTCACCATAGCCCTCTATGGGCTTCCAAATATCCCTTTGCCAATTCCACAAGAACTGCCTTAGCGAAAGGCTTCTTGAAGGGGAAGATGTAACTCTGTGAGACGAATTAACAGAACACAGAGCAGTTTCTCAGAAAGCTTCTTTCCAGTTTTGAACGAAAGATATTTCCTTTTTCACCATAGCCCTCAATGGGTTTCCAAATATCCCTTTGCCAATTCCACAAGAACAGCCTTAGCGAAAGGCTTCTTGAAGGGAAAGATGTAACTCTGTGAGATGAATTAACAGAACACAGAGCAGTTTCTCAGAAAGCTTCTTTCCAGTTTTGAACGGAAGATATTTCCTTTTTCACCATAGCCCTCTATGGGCTTCCAAATATCCCTTTGCCAATTCCACAAGAACAGCCTTAGCGAAAGGCTTCTTGAAGGGAAAGATGTAACTCTGTGAGATGAATTAACAGAACACAGAGCAGTTTCTCAGAAAGCTTCTTTCCAGTTTTGAACGGAAGATATTTCCTTTTTCACCATAGCCCTCTTTGGGCTTCCAAATATCCCTTTGCCAATTCCACAAGAACAGCCTAAGCGAAAGACTTCTTGAAGGGAAAGATGTAACTCTGTGAGATGAATTAACAGAACACAGAGCAGTTTCTCAGAAAGCTTCTTTCCAGTTTTGAACGGAAGATATTTCCTTTTTCACCATAGCCATCTATGGGCTTCCAAATATCCCTTTGCCAATTCCACAAGAACAGCCTTAGCGAAAGGCTTCATGAAGGGAAAGATGTAACTCTGTGAGATGAATTAACAGAACACAGAGCAGTTTCTCAGAAAGCTTCTTTCCAGTTTTGAACGGAAGATATTTCCTTTTTCACCATAGCCCTCTAAGGGCTTCCAAATATCCCTTTACCAATCCCACAAGAACAGCCTTAGAGAAAGACTTCTTGAAGGGAAAGATGTACCTCTGTGAGATGAATTAAGAGAACACAGAGAGGTTTCTCAGAAAGCTTCTTTCCAGTTTTGAACGGAAGATATTTCCTTTTTCACCATAGCCCTCTATGGGCTTCCAAATATCCCTTTGCCAATTCCACAAGAACAGCCTTAGCGAAAGGCTTCTAGAAGGGAAAGATGTAACTCTGTGAGATGAATTAACGGAACACAGAGCAGTTTCTCAGAAAGCTTCTTTCCAGTTTTGAACGGAAGATATTTCCTTTTTCACCATAGCCCTCTATGGGCTTCCAAATATCCCTTTGCCAATTCCAAAAGAACAGCCATAGCGAAAGGCTTCTTGAAGGGAAACATATAACTCTGTGAGATGTATTAACAGAACACAGAGCAGTTTCTCAGAAAGCTTCTTTCCAGTTTTGAACGGAAGATATTTCCTTTTTCACCATAGCCCTCTATGGGCTTCCAAATATGCCTTTGCCAATTCCACAAGAACAGCCTTAGCGAAAGGCTTCTTGAAGGGAAAGATGTACCTCTGTGAGATGAATTAGCAGAACACAGAGCAGTTTCTCAGAAAGCTTCTTTCCAGTTTTGAACGGAAGATATTTCCTTTTTCACCATAGCCCTCTATGGGCTTCCAAATATCCCTTTGCCAATTCCAAAAGAACAGCCTTAGCGAAAGGCTTCTTGAAGGGAAACATGTAACTCTGTGAGATGAATTAACAGAACACAGAGCAGTTTCTCAGAAAGCTTCTTTCCACTTTTGAACGGAAGATATTTCCCTTTTCACCATAGCCCTCTATGGGCTTCCAAATATCCCTTTGCCAATTCCACAAGAACAGCCTTAGCGAAAGGCTTCTTGAAGGGAAACATGTAACTCTGTGAGATGAATTAACAGAACACAGAGCAGTTTCTCAGAAAGCTTCTTTCCAGTTTTGAACGGAAGATATTTCCTTTTTCACCATAGCCCTCTATGGGCTTCCAAATATCCCTTTGCCAATTCCACAAGAACAGCCTTAGCGAAAGGCTTCTTGAAGGGAAACATGTAACTCTGTGAGATGAATTAACAGAACACAGAGCAGTTTCTCAGAAAGGTTCTTTCCAGTTTTGAACGGAAGATATTTCCTTTTTCACCATAGCCCTCTATGGGCTTCCAAATATCCCTTTGCCAATTTCAGAAGAACAGCCTTAGCGAAAGACTTCTTGAAGGGAAAGATGTAACTCTGTGAGATGAATTAACAGAACACAGAGCAGTTTCTCAGAAAGCTTCTTTCCAGTTTTGAACGGAAGATATTTCCTTTTTCACCATAGCCCTCTATGGGCTTCCAAATATCCCTTTGCCAATTCCACAAGAACTGCCTTAGCGAAAGGCTTCTTGAAGGGAAAGATGTAACTCTGTGAGACGAATTAACAGAACACAGAGCAGTTTCTCAGAAAGCTTCTTTCCAGTTTTGAACGAAAGATATTTCCTTTTTCACCATAGCCCTCAATGGGTTTCCAAATATCCCTTTGCCAATTCCACAAGAACAGCCTTAGCGAAAGGCTTCTTGAAGGGAAAGATGTAACTCTGTGAGATGAATTAACAGAACACAGAGCAGTTTCTCAGAAAGCTTCTTTCCAGTTTTGAACGGAAGATATTTCCTTTTTCACCATAGCCCTCTATGGGCTTCCAAATATCCCTTTGCCAATTCCACAAGAACAGCCTTAGCGAAAGGCTTCTTGAAGGGAAAGATGTAACTCTGTGAGATGAATTAACAGAACACAGAGCAGTTTCTCAGAAAGCTTCTTTCCAGTTTTGAACGGAAGATATTTCCTTTTTCACCATAGCCCTCTTTGGGCTTCCAAATATCCCTTTGCCAATTCCACAAGAACAGCCTAAGCGAAAGACTTCTTGAAGGGAAAGATGTAACTCTGTGAGATGAATTAACAGAACACAGAGCAGTTTCTCAGAAAGCTTCTTTCCAGTTTTGAACGGAAGATATTTCCTTTTTCACCATAGCCATCTATGGGCTTCCAAATATCCCTTTGCCAATTCCACAAGAACAGCCTTAGCGAAAGGCTTCATGAAGGGAAAGATGTAACTCTGTGAGATGAATTAACAGAACACAGAGCAGTTTCTCAGAAAGCTTCTTTCCAGTTTTGAACGGAAGATATTTCCTTTTTCACCATAGCCCTCTAAGGGCTTCCAAATATCCCTTTACCAATCCCACAAGAACAGCCTTAGAGAAAGACTTCTTGAAGGGAAAGATGTACCTCTGTGAGATGAATTAAGAGAACACAGAGAGGTTTCTCAGAAAGCTTCTTTCCAGTTTTGAACGGAAGATATTTCCTTTTTCACCATAGCCCTCTATGGGCTTCCAAATATCCCTTTGCCAATTCCACAAGAACAGCCTTAGCGAAAGGCTTCTAGAAGGGAAAGATGTAACTCTGTGAGATGAATTAACGGAACACAGAGCAGTTTCTCAGAAAGCTTCTTTCCAGTTTTGAACGGAAGATATTTCCTTTTTCACCATAGCCCTCTATGGGCTTCCAAATATCCCTTTGCCAATTCCAAAAGAACAGCCATAGCGAAAGGCTTCTTGAAGGGAAACATATAACTCTGTGAGATGTATTAACAGAACACAGAGCAGTTTCTCAGAAAGCTTCTTTCCAGTTTTGAACGGAAGATATTTCCTTTTTCACCATAGCCCTCTATGGGCTTCCAAATATGCCTTTGCCAATTCCACAAGAACAGCCTTAGCGAAAGGCTTCTTGAAGGGAAAGATGTACCTCTGTGAGATGAATTAGCAGAACACAGAGCAGTTTCTCAGAAAGCTTCTTTCCAGTTTTGAACGGAAGATATTTCCTTTTTCACCATAGCCCTCTATGGGCTTCCAAATATCCCTTTGCCAATTCCAAAAGAACAGCCTTAGCGAAAGGCTTCTTGAAGGGAAACATGTAACTCTGTGAGATGAATTAACAGAACACAGAGCAGTTTCTCAGAAAGCTTCTTTCCACTTTTGAACGGAAGATATTTCCCTTTTCACCATAGCCCTCTATGGGCTTCCAAATATCCCTTTGCCAATTCCACAAGAACAGCCTTAGCGAAAGGCTTCTTGAAGGGAAAGATGTAACTCTGTGAGATGAATTAACAGAACACAGAGCAGTTTCTCAGAAAGCTTCTTTCCAGTTTTGAACGGAAGATATTTCCTTTTTCACCATAGCCCTCTATGGGCTTCCAAATATCCCTTTGCCAATTCCACAAGAACAGCCTTAGCGAAAGGCTTCTTGAAGGGAAACATGTAACTCTGTGAGATGAATTAACAGAACACAGAGCAGTTTCTCAGAAAGGTTCTTTCCAGTTTTGAACGGAAGATATTTCCTTTTTCACCATAGCCCTCTATGGGCTTCCAAATATCCCTTTGCCAATTTCAGAAGAACAGCCTTAGCGAAAGACTTCTTGAAGGGAAAGATGTAACTCTGTGAGATGAATTAACAGAACACAGAGCAGTTTCTCAGAAAGCTTCTTTCCAGTTTTGAACGGAAGATATTTCCTTTTTCACCATAGCCCTCTATGGGCTTCCAAATATCCCTTTGCCAATTCCACAAGAACTGCCTTAGCGAAAGGCTTCTTGAAGGGAAAGATGTAACTCTGTGAGACGAATTAACAGAACACAGAGCAGTTTCTCAGAAAGCTTCTTTCCAGTTTTGAACGAAAGATATTTCCTTTTTCACCATAGCCCTCAATGGGTTTCCAAATATCCCTTTGCCAATTCCACAAGAACAGCCTTAGCGAAAGGCTTCTTGAAGGGAAAGATGTAACTCTGTGAGATGAATTAACAGAACACAGAGCAGTTTCTCAGAAAGCTTCTTTCCAGTTTTGAACGGAAGATATTTCCTTTTTCACCATAGCCCTCTATGGGCTTCCAAATATCCCTTTGCCAATTCCACAAGAACAGCCTTAGCGAAAGGCTTCTTGAAGGGAAAGATGTAACTCTGTGAGATGAATTAACAGAACACAGAGCAGTTTCTCAGAAAGCTTCTTTCCAGTTTTGAACGGAAGATATTTCCTTTTTCACCATAGCCCTCTTTGGGCTTCCAAATATCCCTTTGCCAATTCCACAAGAACAGCCTAAGCGAAAGACTTCTTGAAGGGAAAGATGTAACTCTGTGAGATGAATTAACAGAACACAGAGCAGTTTCTCAGAAGGCTTCTTTCCAGTTTTGAACGGAAGATATTTCCTTTTTCACCATAGCCATCTATGGGCTTCCAAATATCCCTTTGCCAATTCCACAAGAACAGCCTTAGCGAAAGGCTTCATGAAGGGAAAGATGTAACTCTGTGAGATGAATTAACAGAACACAGAGCAGTTTCTCAGAAAGCTTCTTTCCAGTTTTGAACGGAAGATATTTCCTTTTTCACCATAGCCCTCTATGGGCTTCCAAATATCCCTTTACCAATCCCACAAGAACAGCCTTAGAGAAAGACTTCTTGAAGGGAAAGATGTACCTCTGTGAGATGAATTAAGAGAACACAGAGAGGTTTCTCAGAAAGCTTCTTTCCAGTTTTGAACGGAAGATATTTCCTTTTTCACCATAGCCCTCTATGGGCTTCCAAATATCCCTTTGCCAATTCCACAAGAACAGCCTTAGCGAAAGGCTTCTAGAAGGGAAAGATGTAACTCTGTGAGATGAATTAACGGAACACAGAGCAGTTTCTCAGAAAGCTTCTTTCCAGTTTTGAACGGAATATATTTCCTTTTTCACCATAGCCCTCTATGGGCTTCCAAATATCCCTTTGCCAATGCCACAAGAACAGCCTTAGCGAAAGGCTTCTTGAAGGGAAAGATGTAACTCTTTGATATGAATTAACAGAACACAGAGCAGTTTCTCGGAAAGCTTCTTTCCAGTTTTGAACGAAAGATATTTCCTTTTTCACCATAGCCATCTATGGGCTTCCAAATATCCCTTTGCCAAATCCCCAAGAACAGCGTTAGCGAAAGGCTTCTTGAAGTGAAAGATGTAACTCGGTGAGATGAAATAACAGAACACACAGCAGTATCTCAGAAAGCTTCTTTCCAGTTTTGAACGGAAGGTATTTCCTTTTTCACCATAGCCCTCTATGGGCTTCCAAATATCCCTTTGCCAATTCCCCAATAACATCCTTAGCGAAAGGCTTCTTGAAGGGAAATATGTAACTCTGTGAGATGAATTAACAGAACACAGAGCAGTTTCTCAGAAAGCTTCTATCCAGTTTTGAACGGAACATATTTCCTTTTTCACCATAGCCCTCTATGGGCTTCCAAATATCCCTTTACCAATCCCACAAGAACAGCCTTAGAGAAAGACTTCTTGAAGGGAAAGATGTACCTCTGTGAGATGAATTAAGAGAACACAGAGAGGTTTCTCAGAAAGCTTCTTTCCAGTTTTGAACGGAAGATATTTCCTTTTTCACCATAGCCCTCTATGGGCTTCCAAATATCCCTTTGCCAATTCCACAAGAACAGCCTTAGCGAAAGGCTTCTTGAAGGGAAAGATGTAACTCTGTGAGATGAATTAACGGAACACAGAGCAGTTTCTCAGAAAGCTTCTTTCCAGTTTTGAACGGAAGATATTTCCTTTTTCACCATAGCCCTCTATGGGCTTCCAAATATCCCTTTGCCAATGCCACAAGAACAGCCTTAGCGAAAGGCTTCTTGAAGGGAAAGATGTAACTCTGTGAGATGAATTAACAGAACACAGAGCAGTTTCTCGGAAAGCTTCTTTCCAGTTTTGAACGAAAGATATTTCCTTTTTCACCATAGCCATCTATGGGCTTCCAAATATCCCTTTGCCAAATCCCCAAGAACAGCGTTAGCGAAAGGCTTCTTGAAGTGAAAGATGTAACTCGGTGAGATGAAATAACAGAACACACAGCAGTATCTCAGAAAGCTTCTTTCCAGTTTTGAACGGAAGGTATTTCCTTTTTCACCATAGCCCTCTATGGGCTTCCAAATATCCCTTTGCCAATTCCCCAAGAACATCCTTAGCGAAAGGCTTCTTGAAGGGAAAGATGTTACTCTGTGAGATGAATTAACAGAACACAGAGCAGTTTCTCAGAAAGCTTCTTTCCAGTTTTGAACGGAAGATATTTCCTTTTTCACCATAGCCCTCTATGGGCTTCCAAATATCCCTTTGCCAATTCCCCAATAACATCCTTAGCGAAAGGCTTCTTGAAGGGAAAGATGTAACTCTGTGAGATGAATTAACAGAACACAGAGCAGTTTCTCAGAAAGCTTCTTTCCAGTTTTGAACGGAAGATATTTCCTTTTTCACCATAGCCCTCTATGGGCTTCCAAATATCCCTTTGCCAATTCCACAAGAACAGCCTTAGTGAAAGGCTTCTTGAAGGGAAAGATGTAACTCTGTGAGATGAATTAACAGAACACAGAGCAGATTCTCAGAAAGCTTCTTTCCAGTTTTGAACGGAAGATATTTCCTTTTTCACCATAGCCCTCTACGGGGTTCCAAATATCCCTTTGCCAATTCCACAAGAACAGCCTTAGCGAAAGGCTTCTTGAATGGAAAGATGTAACTCTGTGAGATGAATTAACAGAACACAGAGCATTTTCTCAGAAAGCTTCTTTCCAGTCTAGAACGGAAGATATTTCCTTTTTCACCATAGCCCTCTATGGGCTTCCAAATATCCCTTTGCCAATTCCCCAAGAACAGCCTTAGCGAAAGGCTTCTTGAAGGGAAAGATGTAACTCTGTGAGATGAATTAACAGAACACAGAGCAGTTTCTCAGAAAGCTTCTTTCCAGTTTTGAACGGAAGATATTTCCTTTTTCACCATAGCCCTCTATGGGCTTCCAAATATCCCTTTGCCAATTCCAAAAGAACAGCCATAGCGAAAGGCTTCTTGAAGGTAAACATGTAACTATGTGAGATGTATTAACAGAACACAGAGCAGTTTCTCAGAAAGCTTCTTTCCAGTTTTGAACGGAAGATATTTCCTTTTTCACCATAGCCCTCTATGGGCTTCCAAATATGCCTTTGCCAATTCCAAAAGAACAGCCTTAGCGAAAGGCTTCTTGAAGGGAAAGATGTAACTCTGTGAGATGAATTAACAGAACACAGAGTAGTTTCTCAGAAAGCTTCTTTCCAGTTGAGAACGGAAGATATTTCCTTTTTCACCATAGCCCTCTAAGGGCTTCCAAATATCCCTTTGCCAATTCCACAAGAACAGCCTTAGCGAAAGACTTCTTGAAGGGAAAGATGTAACTCTGTGAGATGAATTAGCAGAACACAGAGCAGTTTCTCAGAAAGCTTCTTTCCAGTTTTGAACGGAAGATATTTCCTTTTTCACCATAGCCCTCTATGGGCTTCCAAATATCCCTTTGCCAATTCCAAAAGAACAGCCTTAGCGAAAGGCTTCTTGAAGGGAAACATGTAACTCTGTGAGATGAATTAACAGAACACAGAGCAGTTTCTCAGAAAGCTTCTTTCCAGTTTTGAACGGAAGATATTTCCTTTTTCACCATAGCCCTCTATGGGCTTCCAAATATCCCTTTGCCAATTCCACAAGAACAGCCTTAGCAAAAGGCTTCTTGAAGGGAAAGATGTAACTCTGTGAGATGAATTAACAGAACACAGAGCAGTTTCTCAGAAAGCTTCTTTCCAATTTTGAACGGAAGATATTTCCTTTTTCACCGTAGCCCTCTATGGGCTTCCAAATATCCCTTTGCCAATTCCACAAGAACAGCCTTAGCGAAAGGCTTCTTGAAGGGAAAGATGTAACTCTGTGAGATGAATTAACAGAACACAGAGCAGTTTCTGAGAAAGCTTCTTTCCAGTTTTGAACGGAAGATATTTCCTTTTTCACCATAGCCCTCTATGGGCTTCCAAATATCCCTTTGCCAATTCCAAAAGAACAGGTTTAGCGAAAGGCTTCTTGAAGGGAAAGATGTAACTCTGTGAGATGAATTAACAGAACACAGAGAAGTTTCTCAGAAATCTTCTTTCCAGTTTTGAACCGAAGTTATTTCCTTTTTCACCATAGCCCTCTATTTGCTTCCAAATATCCCTTTGCCAATTCCCCAAGAACAGCCTTAGCGAAAGGCTTCTTGAAGGGAAAGATGTAACTCTGTGAGATGAATTAACAGAACACAGAGCAGTTTCTCAGAAAGCTTCTTTCCAGTTTTGAACGGAAGATTTGTCCTTTTTCACCATAGCCCTCCAAGGGCTTCCAAATATCCCTTTGCCAATTCCCCAAGAACAGCCTTAGCGAAAGGCTTCTTGAAGGGAAAGATGTAACTATGTGAGAGGAATTAACAGAACACAGAGCAGTTTCTCAGAAAGCTTCTTTCCAGTTTTGAACGGAAGATATTTCCTTTTTCACCATAGCCCTCTATGGGCTTCCAAATATCCCTTTGCCAATTCCAAAAGAACAGCCATAGCGAAAGGCTTCTTGAAGGGAAACATGTAACTCTGTGACATGTATTAACAGAACACAGAGCAGTTTCTCAGAAAGCTTCTTTCCAGTTTTGAACGGAAGATATTTCCTTTTTCACCATAGCCCTCTATGGGCTTCCAAATATGCCTTTGCCAATTCCACAAGAACAGCCTTAGCGAAAGGCTTCTTGAAGGGAAAGATGTAACTCTGTGAGATGAATTAGCAGAACACAGAGCAGTTTCTCAGAAAGCTTCTTTCCAGTTTTGAACGGAAGATATTTCCTTTTTCACCATAGCCCTCTATGGGCTTCCAAATATCCCTTTGCCAATTCCAAAAGAACAGCCTTAGCGAAAGGCTTCTTGAAGGGAAACATGTAACTCTGTGAGATGAATTAACAGAACACAGAGCAGTTTCTCAGAAAGCTTCTTTCCACTTTTGAACGGAAGATATTTCCCTTTTCACCATAGCCCTCTATGGGCTTCCAAATATCCCTTTGCCAATTCCACAAGAACAGCCTTAGCGAAAGGCTTCTTGAAGGGAAACATGTAACTCTGTGAGATGAATTAACAGAACACAGAGCAGTTTCTCAGAAAGCTTCTTTCCAGTTTTGAACGGAAGATATTTCCTTTTTCACCATAGCCCTCTATGGGCTTCCAAATATCCCTTTGCCAATTCCACAAGAACAGCCTTAGCGAAAGGCTTCTTGAAGGGAAACATGTAACTCTGTGAGATGAATTAACAGAACACAGAGCAGTTTCTCAGAAAGGTTCTTTCCAGTTTTGAACGGAAGATATTTCCTTTTTCACCATAGCCCTCTATGGGCTTCCAAATATCCCTTTGCCAATTTCAGAAGAACAGCCTTAGCGAAAGACTTCTTGAAGGGAAAGATGTAACTCTGTGAGATGAATTAACAGAACACAGAGCAGTTTCTCAGAAAGCTTCTTTCCAGTTTTGAACGGAAGATATTTCCTTTTTCACCATAGCCCTCTATGGGCTTCCAAATATCCCTTTGCCAATTCCACAAGAACTGCCTTAGCGAAAGGCTTCTTGAAGGGAAAGATGTAACTCTGTGAGACGAATTAACAGAACACAGAGCAGTTTCTCAGAAAGCTTCTTTCCAGTTTTGAACGAAAGATATTTCCTTTTTCACCATAGCCCTCAATGGGTTTCCAAATATCCCTTTGCCAATTCCACAAGAACAGCCTTAGCGAAAGGCTTCTTGAAGGGAAAGATGTAACTCTGTGAGATGAATTAACAGAACACAGAGCAGTTTCTCAGAAAGCTTCTTTCCAGTTTTGAACGGAAGATATTTCCTTTTTCACCATAGCCCTCTATGGGCTTCCAAATATCCCTTTGCCAATTCCACAAGAACAGCCTTAGCGAAAGGCTTCTTGAAGGGAAAGATGTAACTCTGTGAGATGAATTAACAGAACACAGAGCAGTTTCTCAGAAAGCTTCTTTCCAGTTTTGAACGGAAGATATTTCCTTTTTCACCATAGCCCTCTTTGGGCTTCCAAATATCCCTTTGCCAATTCCACAAGAACAGCCTAAGCGAAAGACTTCTTGAAGGGAAAGATGTAACTCTGTGAGATGAATTAACAGAACACAGAGCAGTTTCTCAGAAAGCTTCTTTCCAGTTTTGAACGGAAGATATTTCCTTTTTCACCATAGCCATCTATGGGCTTCCAAATATCCCTTTGCCAATTCCACAAGAACAGCCTTAGCGAAAGGCTTCATGAAGGGAAAGATGTAACTCTGTGAGATGAATTAACAGAACACAGAGCAGTTTCTCAGAAAGCTTCTTTCCAGTTTTGAACGGAAGATATTTCCTTTTTCACCATAGCCCTCTAAGGGCTTCCAAATATCCCTTTACCAATCCCACAAGAACAGCCTTAGAGAAAGACTTCTTGAAGGGAAAGATGTACCTCTGTGAGATGAATTAAGAGAACACAGAGAGGTTTCTCAGAAAGCTTCTTTCCAGTTTTGAACGGAAGATATTTCCTTTTTCACCATAGCCCTCTATGGGCTTCCAAATATCCCTTTGCCAATTCCACAAGAACAGCCTTAGCGAAAGGCTTCTAGAAGGGAAAGATGTAACTCTGTGAGATGAATTAACGGAACACAGAGCAGTTTCTCAGAAAGCTTCTTTCCAGTTTTGAACGGAAGATATTTCCTTTTTCACCATAGCCCTCTATGGGCTTCCAAATATCCCTTTGCCAATTCCAAAAGAACAGCCATAGCGAAAGGCTTCTTGAAGGGAAACATATAACTCTGTGAGATGTATTAACAGAACACAGAGCAGTTTCTCAGAAAGCTTCTTTCCAGTTTTGAACGGAAGATATTTCCTTTTTCACCATAGCCCTCTATGGGCTTCCAAATATGCCTTTGCCAATTCCACAAGAACAGCCTTAGCGAAAGGCTTCTTGAAGGGAAAGATGTACCTCTGTGAGATGAATTAGCAGAACACAGAGCAGTTTCTCAGAAAGCTTCTTTCCAGTTTTGAACGGAAGATATTTCCTTTTTCACCATAGCCCTCTATGGGCTTCCAAATATCCCTTTGCCAATTCCAAAAGAACAGCCTTAGCGAAAGGCTTCTTGAAGGGAAACATGTAACTCTGTGAGATGAATTAACAGAACACAGAGCAGTTTCTCAGAAAGCTTCTTTCCACTTTTGAACGGAAGATATTTCCCTTTTCACCATAGCCCTCTATGGGCTTCCAAATATCCCTTTGCCAATTCCACAAGAACAGCCTTAGCGAAAGGCTTCTTGAAGGGAAAGATGTAACTCTGTGAGATGAATTAACAGAACACAGAGCAGTTTCTCAGAAAGCTTCTTTCCAGTTTTGAACGGAAGATATTTCCTTTTTCACCATAGCCCTCTATGGGCTTCCAAATATCCCTTTGCCAATTCCACAAGAACAGCCTTAGCGAAAGGCTTCTTGAAGGGAAACATGTAACTCTGTGAGATGAATTAACAGAACACAGAGCAGTTTCTCAGAAAGGTTCTTTCCAGTTTTGAACGGAAGATATTTCCTTTTTCACCATAGCCCTCTATGGGCTTCCAAATATCCCTTTGCCAATTTCAGAAGAACAGCCTTAGCGAAAGACTTCTTGAAGGGAAAGATGTAACTCTGTGAGATGAATTAACAGAACACAGAGCAGTTTCTCAGAAAGCTTCTTTCCAGTTTTGAACGGAAGATATTTCCTTTTTCACCATAGCCCTCTATGGGCTTCCAAATATCCCATTGCCAATTCCACAAGAACTGCCTTAGCGAAAGGCTTCTTGAAGGGAAAGATGTAACTCTGTGAGACGAATTAACAGAACACAGAGCAGTTTCTCAGAAAGCTTCTTTCCAGTTTTGAACGAAAGATATTTCCTTTTTCACCATAGCCCTCAATGGGTTTCCAAATATCCCTTTGCCAATTCCACAAGAACAGCCTTAGCGAAAGGCTTCTTGAAGGGAAAGATGTAACTCTGTGAGATGAATTAACAGAACACAGAGCAGTTTCTCAGAAAGCTTCTTTCCAGTTTTGAACGGAAGATATTTCCTTTTTCACCATAGCCCTCTATGGGCTTCCAAATATCCCTTTGCCAATTCCACAAGAACAGCCTTAGCGAAAGGCTTCTTGAAGGGAAAGATGTAACTCTGTGAGATGAATTAACAGAACACAGAGCAGTTTCTCAGAAAGCTTCTTTCCAGTTTTGAACGGAAGATATTTCCTTTTTCACCATAGCCCTCTTTGGGCTTCCAAATATCCCTTTGCCAATTCCACAAGAACAGCCTAAGCGAAAGACTTCTTGAAGGGAAAGATGTAACTCTGTGAGATGAATTAACAGAACACAGAGCAGTTTCTCAGAAGGCTTCTTTCCAGTTTTGAACGGAAGATATTTCCTTTTTCACCATAGCCATCTATGGGCTTCCAAATATCCCTTTGCCAATTCCACAAGAACAGCCTTAGCGAAAGGCTTCATGAAGGGAAAGATGTAACTCTGTGAGATGAATTAACAGAACACAGAGCAGTTTCTCAGAAAGCTTCTTTCCAGTTTTGAACGGAAGATATTTCCTTTTTCACCATAGCCCTCTATGGGCTTCCAAATATCCCTTTACCAATCCCACAAGAACAGCCTTAGAGAAAGACTTCTTGAAGGGAAAGATGTACCTCTGTGAGATGAATTAAGAGAACACAGAGAGGTTTCTCAGAAAGCTTCTTTCCAGTTTTGAACGGAAGATATTTCCTTTTTCACCATAGCCCTCTATGGGCTTCCAAATATCCCTTTGCCAATTCCACAAGAACAGCCTTAGCGAAAGGCTTCTAGAAGGGAAAGATGTAACTCTGTGAGATGAATTAACGGAACACAGAGCAGTTTCTCAGAAAGCTTCTTTCCAGTTTTGAACGGAATATATTTCCTTTTTCACCATAGCCCTCTATGGGCTTCCAAATATCCCTTTGCCAATGCCACAAGAACAGCCTTAGCGAAAGGCTTCTTGAAGGGAAAGATGTAACTCTGTGATATGAATTAACAGAACACAGAGCAGTTTCTCGGAAAGCTTCTTTCCAGTTTTGAACGAAAGATATTTCCTTTTTCACCATAGCCATCTATGGGCTTCCAAATATCCCTTTGCCAAATCCCCAAGAACAGCGTTAGCGAAAGGCTTCTTGAAGTGAAAGATGTAACTCGGTGAGATGAAATAACAGAACACACAGCAGTATCTCAGAAAGCTTCTTTCCAGTTTTGAACGGAAGGTATTTCCTTTTTCACCATAGCCCTCTATGGGCTTCCAAATATCCCTTTGCCAATTCCCCAATAACATCCTTAGCGAAAGGCTTCTTGAAGGGAAAGATGTAACTCTGTGAGATGAATTAACAGAACACAGAGCAGTTTCTCAGAAAGCTTCTATCCAGTTTTGAACGGAACATATTTCCTTTTTCACCATAGCCCTCTATGGGCTTCCAAATATCCCTTTACCAATCCCACAAGAACAGCCTTAGAGAAAGACTTCTTGAAGGGAAAGATGTACCTCTGTGAGATGAATTAAGAGAACACAGAGAGGTTTCTCAGAAAGCTTCTTTCCAGTTTTGAACGGAAGATATTTCCTTTTTCACCATAGCCCTCTATGGGCTTCCAAATATCCCTTTGCCAATTCCACAAGAACAGCCTTAGCGAAAGGCTTCTTGAAGGGAAAGATGTAACTCTGTGAGATGAATTAACGGAACACAGAGCAGTTTCTCAGAAAGCTTCTTTCCAGTTTTGAACGGAAGATATTTCCTTTTTCACCATAGCCCTCTATGGGCTTCCAAATATCCCTTTGCCAATGCCACAAGAACAGCCTTAGCGAAAGGCTTCTTGAAGGGAAAGATGTAACTCTGTGAGATGAATTAACAGAACACAGAGCAGTTTCTCGGAAAGCTTCTTTCCAGTTTTGAACGAAAGATATTTCCTTTTTCACCATAGCCATCTATGGGCTTCCAAATATCCCTTTGCCAAATCCCCAAGAACAGCGTTAGCGAAAGGCTTCTTGAAGTGAAAGATGTAACTCGGTGAGATGAAATAACAGAACACACAGCAGTATCTCAGAAAGCTTCTTTCCAGTTTTGAACGGAAGGTATTTCCTTTTTCACCATAGCCCTCTATGGGCTTCCAAATATCCCTTTGCCAATTCCCCAAGAACATCCTTAGCGAAAGGCTTCTTGAAGGGAAAGATGTTACTCTGTGAGATGAATTAACAGAACACAGAGCAGTTTCTCAGAAAGCTTCTTTCCAGTTTTGAACGGAAGATATTTCCTTTTTCACCATAGCCCTCTATGGGCTTCCAAATATCCCTTTGCCAATTCCCCAATAACATCCTTAGCGAAAGGCTTCTTGAAGGGAAAGATGTAACTCTGTGAGATGAATTAACAGAACACAGAGCAGTTTCTCAGAAAGCTTCTTTCCAGTTTTGAACGGAAGATATTTCCTTTTTCACCATAGCCCTCTATGGGCTTCCAAATATCCCTTTGCCAATTCCACAAGAACAGCCTTAGTGAAAGGCTTCTTGAAGGGAAAGATGTAACTCTGTGAGATGAATTAACAGAACACAGAGCAGATTCTCAGAAAGCTTCTTTCCAGTTTTGAACGGAAGATATTTCCTTTTTCACCATAGCCCTCTACGGGGTTCCAAATATCCCTTTGCCAATTCCACAAGAACAGCCTTAGCGAAAGGCTTCTTGAATGGAAAGATGTAACTCTGTGAGATGAATTAACAGAACACAGAGCATTTTCTCAGAAAGCTTCTTTCCAGTCTAGAACGGAAGATATTTCCTTTTTCACCATAGCCCTCTATGGGCTTCCAAATATCCCTTTGCCAATTCCCCAAGAACAGCCTTAGCGAAAGGCTTCTTGAAGGGAAAGATGTAACTCTGTGAGATGAATTAACAGAACACAGAGCAGTTTCTCAGAAAGCTTCTTTCCAGTTTTGAACGGAAGATATTTCCTTTTTCACCATAGCCCTCTATGGGCTTCCAAATATCCCTTTGCCAATTCCAAAAGAACAGCCATAGCGAAAGGCTTCTTGAAGGGAAACATGTAACTATGTGAGATGTATTAACAGAACACAGAGCAGTTTCTCAGAAAGCTTCTTTCCAGTTTTGAACGGAAGATATTTCCTTTTTCACCATAGCCCTCTATGGGCTTCCAAATATGCCTTTGCCAATTCCAAAAGAACAGCCTTAGCGAAAGGCTTCTTGAAGGGAAAGATGTAACTCTGTGAGATGAATTAACAGAACACAGAGTAGTTTCTCAGAAAGCTTCTTTCCAGTTGAGAACGGAAGATATTTCCTTTTTCACCATAGCCCTCTAAGGGCTTCCAAATATCCCTTTGCCAATTCCACAAGAACAGCCTTAGCGAAAGACTTCTTGAAGGGAAAGATGTAACTCTGTGAGATGAATTAGCAGAACACAGAGCAGTTTCTCAGAAAGCTTCTTTCCAGTTTTGAACGGAAGATATTTCCTTTTTCACCATAGCCCTCTATGGGCTTCCAAATATCCCTTTGCCAATTCCAAAAGAACAGCCTTAGCGAAAGGCTTCTTGAAGGGAAACATGTAACTCTGTGAGATGAATTAACAGAACACAGAGCAGTTTCTCAGAAAGCTTCTTTCCAGTTTTGAACGGAAGATATTTCCTTTTTCACCATAGCCCTCTATGGGCTTCCAAATATCCCTTTGCCAATTCCACAAGAACAGCCTTAGCAAAAGGCTTCTTGAAGGGAAAGATGTAACTCTGTGAGATGAATTAACAGAACACAGAGCAGTTTCTCAGAAAGCTT
Source organism: Chlorocebus sabaeus (assembly GCF_047675955.1). Lineage (NCBI taxonomy): Eukaryota > Metazoa > Chordata > Mammalia > Primates > Cercopithecidae > Chlorocebus > Chlorocebus sabaeus. Next base: position 35,357 of record NW_027327650.1, on the reverse strand, counting down.
CTTTCCAATTTTGAACGGAAGATATTTCCTTTTTCACCGTAGCCCTCTATGGGCTTCCAAATATCCCTTTGCCAATTCCACAAGAACAGCCTTAGCGAAAGGCTTCTTGAAGGGAAAGATGTAACTCTGTGAGATGAATTAACAGAACACAGAGCAGTTTCTGAGAAAGCTTCTTTCCAGTTTTGAACGGAAGATATTTCCTTTTTCACCATAGCCCTCTATGGGCTTCCAAATATCCCTTTGCCAATTCCAAAAGAACAGGTTTAGCGAAAGGCTTCTTGAAGGGAAAGATGTAACTCTGTGAGATGAATTAACAGAACACAGAGAAGTTTCTCAGAAATCTTCTTTCCAGTTTTGAACGGAAGTTATTTCCTTTTTCACCATAGCCCTCTATTTGCTTCCAAATATCCCTTTGCCAATTCCCCAAGAACAGCCTTAGCGAAAGGCTTCTTGAAGGGAAAGATGTAACTCTGTGAGATGAATTAACAGAACACAGAGCAGTTTCTCAGAAAGCTTCTTTCCAGTTTTGAACGGAAGATATTTCCTTTTTCACCATAGCCCTCTATGGGCTTCCAAATATCCCTTTGCCAATTCCACAAGAACAGCCTTAGCGAAAGGCTTCTTGAAGGGAAAGATGTAAATCTGTGAGATGAATTAACAGAACACAGAGCAGTTTCTCAGAAAGCTTCTTTCCAGTTTTGAACGGAAGATATTTCCTTTTTCACCATAGCCCTCTATGGGCTTCCAAATATCCCTTTGCCAATTCCACAAGAACAGCCTTAGCGAAAGGCTTCTTGAAGGGAAAGATGTAACTCTGTGAGATGAATTAACAGAACACAGGGCAGTTTCTCAGAAAGCTTCTTTCCAGTTTTGAACGGAAGATATTTCCTTTTTCACCATAGCCCTCTATGGGCTTCCAAATATCCCTTTGCCAATTCCACAAGAACAGCCTTAGCGAAAGGTTTCTTAAAGGGGAAGATGTAACTCTGTGAGATGAATTAACAGAACACAGAGCAGTTTCTCAGAAAGCTTCTTTCCAGTTTTGAACGGAAGATATTTCCTTTTTCACCATAGCCCTCTATGGGCTTCCAAATATCCCTTTGCCAATTCCCCAAGGACAGCCTTAGCGAAAGGCTTCTTGAAGGGAAAGATGTAACTCTGTGAGATGAATTAACAGAACACAGAGCAGTTTCTCAGAAAGCTTCTTTCCAGTTTTGAACGGAAGATATTTCCTTTTTCACCATAGCCCTCTATGGGCTTCCAAATATCCCTTTGCCAATTCCACAAGAACAGCCTTAGCGAAAGGCTTCTTGAAGGGAAAGATGTAACTCTGTGAGATGAATTAACAGAACACAGAGCAGTTTCTCAGAAAGCTTCTTTATAGTTTTGAACGGAAGATATTTCCTTTTTCACCATAGCCCTCTATGGGCTTCCAAATATCCCTTTGCCAATTCCACAAGAACAGCCTTAGCGAAAGGCTTCTTGAAGGGAAAGATGTAACTCTGTGAGATGAATTAAGAGAACACAAAGCAGTTTCTCAGAAAGCTTCTTTCCAGTTTTGAATGGAAGATATTTCCTTTTTCACCATAGCCTTCTATGGGCTTCCAAATATCCCTTTGCCAATTCCACAAGAACAGCCTTAGCGAAAGGCTTCTTGAAGGGAAAGATGTAACTCTGTGAGATGAATTAACAGAACACAGAGCAGTTTCTCAGAAAGCTTCTTTCCAGTTTTGAACGGAAGATATTTCCTTTTTCACCATAGCCCTCTATGGGCTTCCAAATATCCCTTTGCCAATTCCACAAGAACAGCCTTAGCGAAAGGCTTCTTGAAGGGAAAGATGTAACTCTGTGAGATGAATTAACAGAACACAGAGCAGTTTCTCAGAATGCTTCTTTCAAGTTTTGAACGGAAGATATTTCCTTTTTCACCATAGCCCTCTATGGGCTTCCAAATATCCCTTTGCCAATTCCACAAGAACAGCCTTAGCGAAAGGCTTCTTGAAGGGAAAGATGTAACTCTGTGAGATGAATTAAGAGAACACAGAGCAGTTTCTCAGAAAGCTTCTTTCCACTTTTGAAAGGAAGATATTTCCTTTTTCACCATAGCCTTCCAAGGGCTTCCAAATATCCCTTTGCCAATTCCCCAAGAACAGCCTTAGCGAAAGGCTTCTTGAAGGGAAAGATGTAACTCTGTGAGATGAATTAAGAGAACACAGAGCAGTTTCTGAGAAAGCTTCTTTCCAGTTTTGAACGGAAGATATTTCCTTTTTCACCATAGCCCTCTATGGGCTTCCAAATATGCCTTTGCCAATTCCACAAGAACAGCCTTAGCGAAAGGCTTCTTGAAGGGAAAGATGTAAATCTGTGAGATGAATTAACAGAACACAGAGTAGTTTCTCAGAATGCTTCTTTCCAGTTGAGAACGGAAGATATTTCCTTTTTCACCATAGCCCTCTAAGGGCTTCCAAATATCCCTTTGCCAATTCCACAAGAACAGCCTTAGCGAAAGACTTCTTGAAGGGAAAGATGTAACTCTGTGAGATGAATTAACAGAACACAGAGCAGTTTCTCAGAAAGCTTCTTTCCAGTTTTGAACGGAAGATATTTCCTTTTTCACCATAGCCCTCTATGGGCTTCCAAATATCCCTTTGCCAATTCCAAAAGACCAGCCTTAGCGAAAGGCTTCTTGAAGGGAAACATGAAACTCTGTGAGATGAATTAACAGAACACAGAGCAGTTTCTCAGAAAGCTTCTTTCCAGTTTTGAACGGAAGATATTTCCTTTTTCACCATAGCCCTCTATGGGCTTCCAAATATCCCTTTGCCAATTCCAAAAGAACAGCCTTAGCGAAAGGCTTCTTGAAGGGAAAGATGTAACTCTGTGAGATGAATTAACAGAACACAGAGAAGTTTCTCAGAAAGCTTCTTTCCAGTTTTGAACGGAAGATATTTCCTTTTTCACCATAGCCCTCTGTGGGCTTCCAAATATGCCTTTGCCACTTGCACAGGAACAGCCTTAGCGAAAGGCTTCTTGAAGGGAAAGATGTAACTCTGTGAGATGAATTAACAGAACACAGAGCAGTTTCTCAGAAAGCTTCTTTCCAGTTTTGAACGGAAGATTTGTCCTTTTTCACCATAGCCCTCCAAGGGCTTCCAAATATCCCTTTGCCAATTCCCCAAGAACAGCCTTAGCGAAAGGCTTCTTGAAGGGAAAGATGTAACTATGTGAGAGGAATTAACAGAACACAGAGCAGTTTCTCAGAAAGCTTCTTTCCAGTTTTGAACGGAAGATATTTCCTTTTTCACCATAGCCCTCTATGGGCTTCCAAATATCCCTTTGCCAATTCCAAAAGAACAGCCATAGCGAAAGGCTTCTTGAAGGGAAACATGTAACTCTGTGAGATGTATTAACAGAACACAGAGCAGTTTCTCAGAAAGCTTCTTTCCAGTTTTGAACGGAAGATATTTCCTTTTTCACCATAGCCCTCTATGGGCTTCCAAATATGCCTTTGCCAATTCCACAAGAACAGCCTTAGCGAAAGGCTTCTTGAAGGGAAAGATGTAACTCTGTGAGATGAATTAGCAGAACACAGAGCAGTTTCTCAGAAAGCTTCTTTCCAGTTTTGAACGGAAGATATTTCCTTTTTCACCATAGCCCTCTATGGGCTTCCAAATATCCCTTTGCCAATTCCAAAAGAACAGCCTTAGCGAAAGGCTTCTTGAAGGGAAACATGTAACTCTGTGAGATGAATTAACAGAACACAGAGCAGTTTCTCAGAAAGCTTCTTTCCACTTTTGAACGGAAGATATTTCCCTTTTCACCATAGCCCTCTATGGGCTTCCAAATATCCCTTTGCCAATTCCACAAGAACAGCCTTAGCGAAAGGCTTCTTGAAGGGAAAGATGTAACTCTGTGAGATGAATTAACAGAACACAGAGCAGTTTCTCAGAAAGCTTCTTTCCAGTTTTGAACGGAAGATATTTCCTTTTTCACCATAGCCCTCTATGGGCTTCCAAATATCCCTTTGCCAATTCCACAAGAACAGCCTTAGCGAAAGGCTTCTTGAAGGGAAACATGTAACTCTGTGAGATGAATTAACAGAACACAGAGCAGTTTCTCAGAAAGGTTCTTTCCAGTTTTGAACGGAAGATATTTCCTTTTTCACCATAGCCCTCTATGGGCTTCCAAATATCCCTTTGCCAATTTCAGAAGAACAGCCTTAGCGAAAGACTTCTTGAAGGGAAAGATGTAACTCTGTGAGATGAATTAACAGAACACAGAGCAGTTTCTCAGAAAGCTTCTTTCCAGTTTTGAACGGAAGATATTTCCTTTTTCACCATAGCCCTCTATGGGCTTCCAAATATCCCTTTGCCAATTCCACAAGAACTGCCTTAGCGAAAGGCTTCTTGAAGGGAAAGATGTAACTCTGTGAGACGAATTAACAGAACACAGAGCAGTTTCTCAGAAAGCTTCTTTCCAGTTTTGAACGAAAGATATTTCCTTTTTCACCATAGCCCTCAATGGGTTTCCAAATATCCCTTTGCCAATTCCACAAGAACAGCCTTAGCGAAAGGCTTCTTGAAGGGAAAGATGTAACTCTGTGAGATGAATTAACACAACACAGAGCAGTTTCTCAGAAAGCTTCTTTCCAGTTTTGAACGGAAGATATTTCCTTTTTCACCATAGCCCTCTATGGGCTTCCAAATATCCCTTTGCCAATTCCACAAGAACAGCCTTAGCGAAAGGCTTCTTGAAGGGAAAGATGTAACTCTGTGAGATGAATTAACAGAACACAGAGCAGTTTCTCAGAAAGCTTCTTTCCAGTTTTGAACGGAAGATATTTCCTTTTTCACCATAGCCCTCTTTGGGCTTCCAAATATCCCTTTGCCAATTCCACAAGAACAGCCTAAGCGAAAGACTTCTTGAAGGGAAAGATGTAACTCTGTGAGATGAATTAACAGAACACAGAGCAGTTTCTCAGAAAGCTTCTTTCCAGTTTTGAACGGAAGATATTTCCTTTTTCACCATAGCCATCTATGGGCTTCCAAATATCCCTTTGCGAATTCCACAAGAACAGCCTTAGCGAAAGGCTTCATGAAGGGAAAGATGTAACTCTGTGAGATGAATTAACAGAACACAGAGCAGTTTCTCAGAAAGCTTCTTTCCAGTTTTGAACGGAAGATATTTCCTTTTTCACCATAGCCCTCTATGGGCTTCCAAATATCCCTTTACCAATCCCACAAGAACAGCCTTAGAGAAAGACTTCTTGAAGGGAAAGATGTACCTCTGTGAGATGAATTAAGAGAACACAGAGAGGTTTCTCAGAAAGCTTCTTTCCAGTTTTGAACGGAAGATATTTCCTTTTTCACCATAGCCCTCTATGGGCTTCCAAATATCCCTTTGCCAATTCCACAAGAACAGCCTTAGCGAAAGGCTTCTAGAAGGGAAAGATGTAACTCTGTGAGATGAATTAACGGAACACAGAGCAGTTTCTCAGAAAGCTTCTTTCCAGTTTTGAACGGAAGATATTTCCTTTTTCACCATAGCCCTCTATGGGCTTCCAAATATCCCTTTGCCAATTCCAAAAGAACAGCCATAGCGAAAGGCTTCTTGAAGGGAAACATATAACTCTGTGAGATGTATTAACAGAACACAGAGCAGTTTCTCAGAAAGCTTCTTTCCAGTTTTGAACGGAAGATATTTCCTTTTTCACCATAGCCCTCTATGGGCTTCCAAATATGCCTTTGCCAATTCCACAAGAACAGCCTTAGCGAAAGGCTTCTTGAAGGGAAAGATGTACCTCTGTGAGATGAATTAGCAGAACACAGAGCAGTTTCTCAGAAAGCTTCTTTCCAGTTTTGAACGGAAGATATTTCCTTTTTCACCATAGCCCTCTATGGGCTTCCAAATATCCCTTTGCCAATTCCAAAAGAACAGCCTTAGCGAAAGGCTTCTTGAAGGGAAACATGTAACTCTGTGAGATGAATTAACAGAACACAGAGCAGTTTCTCAGAAAGCTTCTTTCCACTTTTGAACGGAAGATATTTCCCTTTTCACCATAGCCCTCTATGGGCTTCCAAATATCCCTTTGCCAATTCCACAAGAACAGCCTTAGCGAAAGGCTTCTTGAAGGGAAAGATGTAACTCTGTGAGATGAATTAACAGAACACAGAGCAGTTTCTCAGAAAGCTTCTTTCCAGTTTTGAACGGAAGATATTTCCTTTTTCACCATAGCCCTCTTTGGGCTTCCAAATATCCCTTTGCCAATTCCACAAGAACAGCCTAAGCGAAAGACTTCTTGAAGGGAAAGATGTAACTCTGTGAGATGAATTAACAGAACACAGAGCAGTTTCTCAGAAGGCTTCTTTCCAGTTTTGAACGGAAGATATTTCCTTTTTCACCATAGCCATCTATGGGCTTCCAAATATCCCTTTGCCAATTCCACAAGAACAGCCTTAGCGAAAGGCTTCATGAAGGGAAAGATGTAACTCTGTGAGATGAATTAACAGAACACAGAGCAGTTTCTCAGAAAGCTTCTTTCCAGTTTTGAACGGAAGATATTTCCTTTTTCACCATAGCCCTCTATGGGCTTCCAAATATCCCTTTACCAATCCCACAAGAACAGCCTTAGAGAAAGACTTCTTGAAGGGAAAGATGTACCTCTGTGAGATGAATTAAGAGAACACAGAGAGGTTTCTCAGAAAGCTTCTTTCCAGTTTTGAACGGAAGATATTTCCTTTTTCACCATAGCCCTCTATGGGCTTCCAAATATCCCTTTGCCAATTCCACAAGAACAGCCTTAGCGAAAGGCTTCTAGAAGGGAAAGATGTAACTCTGTGAGATGAATTAACGGAACACAGAGCAGTTTCTCAGAAAGCTTCTTTCCAGTTTTGAACGGAATATATTTCCTTTTTCACCATAGCCCTCTATGGGCTTCCAAATATCCCTTTGCCAATGCCACAAGAACAGCCTTAGCGAAAGGCTTCTTGAAGGGAAAGATGTAACTCTGTGATATGAATTAACAGAACACAGAGCAGTTTCTCGGAAAGCTTCTTTCCAGTTTTGAACGAAAGATATTTCCTTTTTCACCATAGCCATCTATGGGCTTCCAAATATCCCTTTGCCAAATCCCCAAGAACAGCGTTAGCGAAAGGCTTCTTGAAGTGAAAGATGTAACTCGGTGAGATGAAATAACAGAACACACAGCAGTATCTCAGAAAGCTTCTTTCCAGTTTTGAACGGAAGGTATTTCCTTTTTCACCATAGCCCTCTATGGGCTTCCAAATATCCCTTTGCCAATTCCCCAATAACATCCTTAGCGAAAGGCTTCTTGAAGGGAAAGATGTAACTCTGTGAGATGAATTAACAGAACACAGAGCAGTTTCTCAGAAAGCTTCTATCCAGTTTTGAACGGAACATATTTCCTTTTTCACCATAGCCCTCTATGGGCTTCCAAATATCCCTTTACCAATCCCACAAGAACAGCCTTAGAGAAAGACTTCTTGAAGGGAAAGATGTACCTCTGTGAGATGAATTAAGAGAACACAGAGAGGTTTCTCAGAAAGCTTCTTTCCAGTTTTGAACGGAAGATATTTCCTTTTTCACCATAGCCCTCTATGGGCTTCCAAATATCCCTTTGCCAATTCCACAAGAACAGCCTTAGCGAAAGGCTTCTTGAAGGGAAAGATGTAACTCTGTGAGATGAATTAACGGAACACAGAGCAGTTTCTCAGAAAGCTTCTTTCCAGTTTTGAACGGAAGATATTTCCTTTTTCACCATAGCCCTCTATGGGCTTCCAAATATCCCTTTGCCAATGCCACAAGAACAGCCTTAGCGAAAGGCTTCTTGAAGGGAAAGATGTAACTCTGTGAGATGAATTAACAGAACACAGAGCAGTTTCTCGGAAAGCTTCTTTCCAGTTTTGAACGAAAGATATTTCCTTTTTCACCATAGCCATCTATGGGCTTCCAAATATCCCTTTGCCAAATCCCCAAGAACAGCGTTAGCGAAAGGCTTCTTGAAGTGAAAGATGTAACTCGGTGAGATGAAATAACAGAACACACAGCAGTATCTCAGAAAGCTTCTTTCCAGTTTTGAACGGAAGGTATTTCCTTTTTCACCATAGCCCTCTATGGGCTTCCAAATATCCCTTTGCCAATTCCCCAAGAACATCCTTAGCGAAAGGCTTCTTGAAGGGAAAGATGTTACTCTGTGAGATGAATTAACAGAACACAGAGCAGTTTCTCAGAAAGCTTCTTTCCAGTTTTGAACGGAAGATATTTCCTTTTTCACCATAGCCCTCTATGGGCTTCCAAATATCCCTTTGCCAATTCCCCAATAACATCCTTAGCGAAAGGCTTCTTGAAGGGAAAGATGTAACTCTGTGAGATGAATTAACAGAACACAGAGCAGTTTCTCAGAAAGCTTCTTTCCAGTTTTGAACGGAAGATATTTCCTTTTTCACCATAGCCCTCTATGGGCTTCCAAATATCCCTTTGCCAATTCCACAAGAACAGCCTTAGTGAAAGGCTTCTTGAAGGGAAAGATGTAACTCTGTGAGATGAATTAACAGAACACAGAGCAGATTCTCAGAAAGCTTCTTTCCAGTTTTGAACGGAAGATATTTCCTTTTTCACCATAGCCCTCTACGGGGTTCCAAATATCCCTTTGCCAATTCCACAAGAACAGCCTTAGCGAAAGGCTTCTTGAATGGAAAGATGTAACTCTGTGAGATGAATTAACAGAACACAGAGCATTTTCTCAGAAAGCTTCTTTCCAGTCTAGAACGGAAGATATTTCCTTTTTCACCATAGCCCTCTATGTGCTTCCAAATATCCCTTTGCCAATTCCCCAAGAACAGCCTTAGCGAAAGGCTTCTTGAAGGGAAAGATGTAACTCTGTGAGATGAATTAACAGAACACAGAGCAGTTTCTCAGAAAGCTTCTTTCCAGTTTTGAACGGAAGATATTTCCTTTTTCACCATAGCCCTCTATGGGCTTCCAAATATCCCTTTGCCAATTCCAAAAGAACAGCCATAGCGAAAGGCTTCTTGAAGGGAAACATGTAACTATGTGAGATGTATTAACAGAACACAGAGCAGTTTCTCAGAAAGCTTCTTTCCAGTTTTGAACGGAAGATATTTCCTTTTTCACCATAGCCCTCTATGGGCTTCCAAATATGCCTTTGCCAATTCCAAAAGAACAGCCTTAGCGAAAGGCTTCTTGAAGGGAAAGATGTAACTCTGTGAGATAAATTAACAGAACACAGAGTAGTTTCTCAGAAAGCTTCTTTCCAGTTGAGAACGGAAGATATTTCCTTTTTCACCATAGCCCTCTAAGGGCTTCCAAATATCCCTTTGCCAATTCCACAAGAACAGCCTTAGCGAAAGACTTCTTGAAGGGAAAGATGTAACTCTGTGAGATGAATTAGCAGAACACAGAGCAGTTTCTCAGAAAGCTTCTTTCCAGTTTTGAACGGAAGATATTTCCTTTTTCACCATAGCCCTCTATGGGCTTCCAAATATCCCTTTGCCAATTCCAAAAGAACAGCCTTAGCGAAAGGCTTCTTGAAGGGAATCATGTAACTCTGTGAGATGAATTAACAGAACACAGAGCAGTTTCTCAGAAAGCTTCTTTCCAGTTTTGAACGGAAGATATTTCCTTTTTCACCATAGCCCTCTATGGGCTTCCAAATATCCCTTTGCCAATTCCACAAGAACAGCCTTAGCAAAAGGCTTCTTGAAGGGAAAGATGTAACTCTGTGAGATGAATTAACAGAACACAGAGCAGTTTCTCAGAAAGCTTCTTTCCAATTTTGAACGGAAGATATTTCCTTTTTCACCGTAGCCCTCTATGGGCTTCCAAATATCCCTTTGCCAATTCCACAAGAACAGCCTTAGCGAAAGGCTTCTTGAAGGGAAAGATGTAACTCTGTGAGATGAATTAACAGAACACAGAGCAGTTTCTGAGAAAGCTTCTTTCCAGTTTTGAACGGAAGATATTTCCTTTTTCACCATAGCCCTCTATGGGCTTCCAAATATCCCTTTGCCAATTCCAAAAGAACAGGTTTAGCGAAAGGCTTCTTGAAGGGAAAGATGTAACTCTGTGAGATGAATTAACAGAACACAGAGAAGTTTCTCAGAAATCTTCTTTCCAGTTTTGAACGGAAGTTATTTCCTTTTTCACCATAGCCCTCTATTTGCTTCCAAATATCCCTTTGCCAATTCCCCAAGAACAGCCTTAGCGAAAGGCTTCTTGAAGGGAAAGATGTAACTCTGTGAGATGAATTAACAGAACACAGAGCAGTTTCTCAGAAAGCTTCTTTCCAGTTTTGAACGGAAGATATTTCCTTTTTCACCGTAGCCCTCTATGGGCTTCCAAATATCCCTTTGCCAATTCCACAAGAACAGCCTTAGCGAAAGGCTTCTTGAAGGGAAAGATGTAAATCTGTGAGATGAATTAACAGAACACAGAGCAGTTTCTCAGAAAGCTTCTTTCCAGTTTTGAACGGAAGATATTTCCTTTTTCACCATAGCCCTCTATGGGCTTCCAAATATCCCTTTGCCAATTCCACAAGAACAGCCTTAGCGAAAGGCTTCTTGAAGGGAAAGATGTAACTCTGTGAGATGAATTAACAGAACACAGAGCAGTTTCTCAGAAAGCTTCTTTCCAGTTTTGAACGGAAGATATTTCCTTTTTCACCATAGCCCTCTATGGGCTTCCAAATATCCCTTTGCCAATTCCACAAGAACAGCCTTAGCGAAAGGTTTCTTAAAGGGGAAGATGTAACTCTGTGAGATGAATTAACAGAACACAGAGCAGTTTCTCAGAAAGCTTCTTTCCAGTTTTGAACGGAAGATATTTCCTTTTTCACCATAGCCCTCTATGGGCTTCCAAATATCCCTTTGCCAATTCCCCAAGGACAGCCTTAGCGAAAGGCTTCTTGAAGGGAAAGATGTAACTCTGTGAGATGAATTAACAGAACACAGAGCAGTTTCTCAGAAAGCTTCTTTCCAGTTTTGAACGGAAGATATTTCCTTTTTCACCATAGCCCTCTATGGGCTTCCAAATATCCCTTTGCCAATTCCACAAGAACAGCCTTAGCGAAAGGCTTCTTGAAGGGAAAGATGTAACTCTGTGAGATGAATTAACAGAACACAGAGCAGTTTCTCAGAAAGCTTCTTTATAGTTTTGAACGGAAGATATTTCCTTTTTCACCATAGCCCTCTATGGGCTTCCAAATATCCCTTTGCCAATTCCACAAGAACAGCCTTAGCGAAAGGCTTCTTGAAGGGAAAGATGTAACTCTGTGAGATGAATTAAGAGAACACAAAGCAGTTTCTCAGAAAGCTTCTTTCCAGTTTTGAATGGAAGATATTTCCTTTTTCACCATAGCCTTCTATGGGCTTCCAAATATCCCTTTGCCAATTCCACAAGAACAGCCTTAGCGAAAGGCTTCTTGAAGGGAAAGATGTAACTCTGTGAGATGAATTAACAGAACACAGAGCAGTTTCTCAGAAAGCTTCTTTCCAGTTTTGAACGGAAGATATTTCCTTTTTCACCATAGCCCTCTATGGGCTTCCAAATATCCCTTTGCCAATTCCCCAAGAACAGCCTTAGCGAAAGACTTCTTGAAGGGAAAGATGTAACTCTGTGAGATGAATTAAGAGAACACAGAGCAGTTTCTGAGAAAGCTTCTTTCCAGTTTTGAAGGGAAGATATTTCTTTTTTCACCATAGCCCTCTATGGGCTTCCAAATATCCCTTTGCCAATTCCACAAGAACAGCCTTAGCGAAAGACTTCTTGAAGGGAAAGATGTAACTCTGTGAGATGAATTAACAGAACACAGAGCATTTTCTAAGAAAGCTTCTTTCCAGTCTAGAACGGAAGATATTTCCTTTTTCACAATAGCCCTCTATGGGCTTCCAAATATCCCTTTGCCAATTCCCCAAGAACAGCCTTAGCGAAAGGCTTCTTGAAGGGAAAGATGTAACTCTGTGAGATGAATTAACAGAACACAGAGCAGTTTCTCAGAAAGCTTCTTTCCAGTTTTGAACGGAAGATATTTCCTTTTTCACCATAGCCCTCTATGGGCTTCCAAATATGCCTTTGCCAATTCCAAAAGAACAGCCTTAGCGAAAGGCTTCTTGAAGGGAAAGATGTAACTCTGTGAGATGAATTAACAGAACACAGAGCAGTTTCTGAGAAAGCTTCTTTCCAGTTTTGAACGGAAGATATTTCCTTTTTCACCATAGCCCTCTATGGGCTTCCAAATATCCCTTTGCCAATTCCACAAGAACAGGTTTACCGAAAGGCTTCTTGAAGGGAAAGATGTAACTCTGTGAGATGAATTAACAGAACACAGAGAAGTTTCTCAGAAATCTTCTTTCCAGTTTTGAACGGAAGTTATTTCCTTTTTCACCATAGCCCTCTATTTGCTTCCAAATATCCCTTTGCCAATTCCCCAAGAACAGCCTTAGCGAAAGGCTTCTTGAAGGGAAAGATGTAACTCTGTGAGATGAATTAACAGAACACAGAGCAGTTTCTCAGAAAGCTTCTTTCCAGTTTTGAAGGGAAGATATTTCCTTTTTCACCATAGCCCTCTATGGGCTTCCAAATATCCCTTTGCCAATTCCACAAGAACAGCCTTAGAGAAAGACTTCTTGAAAGGAAAGATGTAACTCTGTGAGATGAATTAACAGAACACAGAGCAGTTTCTCAGAAAGCTTCTTTATAGTTTTGAACGGAAGATATTTCCTTTTTCACCATAGCCCTCTATGGGCTTCCAAATATCCCTTTGCCAATTCCACAAGAACAGCCTTAGCGAAAGGCTTCTTGAAGGGAAAGATGTAACTCTGTGAGATGAATTAACAGAACACAAAGCAGTTTCTCAGAAAGTTTCTTTCCAGTTTTGAACGAAAGATATTTCCTTTTTCACCATAGCCCTCTATGGGCTTCCAAATATCCCTTTGCCAATTCCACAAGAACAGCCTTAGCGAAAGGCTTCTTGAAGGGAAAGATGTAACTCTGTGAGATGAATTAAGAGAACACAGAGCAGTTTCTCAGAAAGCTTCTTTCCAGTTTTGAAAGGAAGATATTTCCTTTTTCACCATAGCCTTCCAAGGGCTTCCAAATATCCCTTTGCCAATTCCCCAAGAACAGCCTTAGCGAAAGGCTTCTTGAAGGGAAAGATGTAACTCTGTGAGATGAATTAACAGAACACAGAGCAGTTTCTCAGAAAGCTTCTTTCCAGTTTTGAAGGGAAGATATTTCCTTTTTCACCATAGCCCTCTATGGGCTTCCAAATATCCCTTTGCCAATTCCACAAGAACAGGTTTAGCGAAAGGCTTCTTGAAGGGAAAGATGTAACTCTGTGAGATGAATTAACAGAACACAGAGAAGTTTCTCAGAAAGCTTCTTTCCAGTTTTGAACGGAAGTTATTTCCTTTTTCACCATAGCCCTCTATGCGCTTCCAAATATCCCTTTGCTAATTCCCAAAGAACAGCCTTAGCGAAAGACTTCTTGAAGGGAAAGATGTAACACTGTGAAATGAATTAACAGAACACAGAGCAGTTTCTCAGAAAGCTTCTTTCCAGTTTTGAACGGAAGATATTTCCTTTTTCACCATAGCCCTCTATGGGCTTCCAAATATCCCTTTGCCAATTCCACAAGAACAGCCTTAGCGAAACGCTTCTTGAAGGGAAAGACGTAACTCTGTGAGATGAATTAACAGAACACAAAGCAGTTTCTCAGAAAGTTTCTTTCCAGTTTTGAACGGAAGATATTTCCTTTTTCACCATAGCCCTCTATGGGCTTCCAAATATCCCTTTGCCAATTCCACAAGAACAGCCTTAGCGAAAGGCTTCTTGAAGGGAAAGATGTAACTCTGTGAGATGAATTAACAGAACACAGAGCAGTTTCTCAGAAAGCTTCTTTCCAGTTTTGAACGGAGGATATTTCCTTTTTCACCATAGCCCTCTATGGGCTTCCAAATATCCCTTTGCCAATTCCACAAGAACAGCCTTAGCGAAAGGTTTCTTAAAGGGCAAGATGTAACTCTGTGAGATGAATTAAGAGAACACAAAGCAGTTTCTCAGAAAGCTTCTTTCCAGTTTTGAACGGAAGATATTTCCTTTTTCATCATAGCCCTCTATGGGCTTCCAAATATCCCTTTGCCAATTCCCCAAGGACAGCCTTAGCGAAAGGCTTCTTGAAGGGAAAGATGTACCTCTGTGAGATGAATTAACAGAACACAGAGCAGTTTCTCAGAAAGCTTCTTTCCAGTTTTGAACGGAAGATATTTCCTTTTTCACCATAGCCCTCCATGGGCTTCCAAATATCCCTTTGCCAATTCCACAAGAACAGCCTTAGCGAAAGGCTTCTTGAAGGGAAAGATGTAACTCTGTGAGATGAATTAATAAAACACAGAGCAGTTTCTCAGAAAGCTTCTTTCCAGTTTTGAACGGAAGATATTTCCTTTTTCACCATAGCCCTCTATGGGCTTCCAAATATCCTTTTGCCAATTCCACAAGAACAGCCTTAGCGAAAGACTTCTTGAAGGGAAAGATGTAACTCTGTGAGATGAATTAACAGAACACAGAGCAGTTTCTCAGAAAGCTTCTTTCCAGTTTTGAACGGAAGATATTTCCTTTTTCACCATAGCCCTCTATGGGCTTCCAAATATCCCTTTGCCAATTCCACAAGAACAGCCTTAGCGAAAGGCTTCTTGAAGGGAAAGATGTAACTCTGTGAGATAATTAACAGAACACAGAGCAGTTTCTCAGAAAGCTTCTTTCCAGTTTTGAAGGGAAGATATTTCCTTTTTCACCATAGCCCTCTATGGGCTTCCAAATATCACTTTGCCAATTCCACAAGAACAGCCTTAGCGAAAGGCTTCTTGAAGGGAAAGATGTAACTCTGTGAGATGAATTAACAGAACACAGAGCAGTTTCTCAGAAAGCTTCTTTCAAGTTTTGAACGGAAGATATTTCCTTTTTCACCATAGCCCTCTATGGGCTTCCAAATATCGCTTTTCCAATTCCACAAGAACAGCCTTAGCGAAAGGCTTCTTGAAGGGAAAGATGTAACTCTGTGAGATGAATTAAGAGAACACAGAGCAGTTTCTCAGAAAGCTTCTTTCCAGTTTTGAAAGGAAGATATTTCCTTTTTCACCATAGCCTTCCAAGGGCTTCCAAATATCCCTTTGCCAATTCCCCAAGAACAGCCTTAGCGAAAGGCTTCTTGAAGGGAAAGATGTAACTCTGTGAGATGAATTAACAGAACACAGAGCAGTTTCTCAGAAAGCTTCTTTCCAGTTTTGAAGGGAAGATATTTCTTTTTTCACCATAGCCCTCTAGGGGCTTCCAAATATCCCTTTGCCAATTCCACAAGAACAGCCTTAGCGAAAGACTTCTTGAAGGGAAAGATGTAACTCTGTGAGATGAATTAACAGAACACAGAGCATTTTCTAAGAAAGCTTCTTTCCAGTCTAGAACGGAAGATATTTCCTTTTTCACCATAGCCCTCTATGGGCTTCCAAATATCCCTTTGCCAATTCCCCAAGAACAGCCTTAGCGAAAGGCTTCTTGAAGGGAAAGATGTAACTCTGTGAGATGAATTAACAGAACACAGAGCAGTTTCTCAGAAAGCTTCTTTCCAGTTTTGAACGGAAGATATTTCCTTTTTCACCATAGCCCTCTATGGGCTTCCAAATATCCCTTTGCCAATTCTAAAAGAACAGCCATAGCGAAAGGCTTCTTGAAGGGAAACATGTAACTATGTGAGATGTATTAACAGAACACAGAGCAGTTTCTCAGAAAGCTTCTTTCCAGTTTTGAACGGAAGATATTTCCTTTTTCACCATAGCCCTCTATGGGCTTCCAAATATGCCTTTGCCAATTCCAAAAGAACAGCCTTAGCGAAAGGCTTCTTGAAGGGAAAGATGTAACTCTGTGAGATGAATTAACAGAACACAGAGCAGTTTCTGAGAAAGCTTCTTTCCAGTTTTGAACGGAAGATATTTCCTTTTTCACCATAGCCCTCTATGGGCTTCCAAATATCCCTTTGCCAATTCCACAAGAACAGGTTTACCGAAAGGCTTCTTGAAGGGAAAGATGTAACTCTGTGAGATGAATTAACAGAACACAGAGAAGTTTCTCAGAAATCTTCTTTCCAGTTTTGAACGGAAGTTATTTCCTTTTTCACCATAGCCCTCTATTTGCTTCCAAATATCCCTTTGCCAATTCCCCAAGAACAGCCTTAGCGAAAGGCTTCTTGAAGGGAAAGATGTAACTCTGTGAGATGAATTAACAGAACACAGAGCAGTTTCTCAGAAAGCTTCTTTCCAGTTTTGAAGGGAAGATATTTCCTTTTTCACCATAGCCCTCTATGGGCTTCCAAATATCCCTTTGCCAATTCCACAAGAACAGCCTTAGAGAAAGACTTCTTGAAAGGAAAGATGTAACTCTGTGAGATGAATTAACAGAACACAGAGCAGTTTCTCAGAAAGCTTCTTTATAGTTTTGAAGGGAAGATATTTCCTTTTTCACCATAGCCCTCTATGGGCTTCCAAATATCCCTTTGCCAATTCCACAAGAACAGCCTTAGCGAAAGGCTTCTTGAAGGGAAAGATGTAACTCTGTGAGATGAATTAACAGAACACAAAGCAGTTTCTCAGAAAGTTTCTTTCCAGTTTTGAACGAAAGATATTTCCTTTTTCACCATAGCCCTCTATGGGCTTCCAAATATCCCTTTGCCAATTCCACAAGAACAGCCTTAGCGAAAGGCTTCTTGAAGGGAAAGATGTAACTCTGTGAGATGAATTAAGAGAACACAGAGCAGTTTCTCAGAAAGCTTCTTTCCAGTTTTGAAAGGAAGATATTTCCTTTTTCACCATAGCCTTCCAAGGGCTTCCAAATATCCCTTTGCCAATTCCCCAAGAACAGCCTTAGCGAAAGGCTTCTTGAAGGGAAAGATGTAACTCTGTGAGATGAATTAACAGAACACAGAGCAGTTTCTCAGAAAGCTTCTTTCCAGTTTTGAAGGGAAGATATTTCCTTTTTCACCATAGCCCTCTATGGGCTTCCAAATATCCCTTTGCCAATTCCACAAGAACAGGTTTAGCGAAAGGCTTCTTGAAGGGAAAGATGTAACTCTGTGAGATGAATTAACAGAACACAGAGAAGTTTCTCAGAAAGCTTCTTTCCAGTTTTGAACGGAAGTTATTTCCTTTTTCACCATAGCCCTCTATGCGCTTCCAAATATCCCTTTGCTAATTCCCAAAGAACAGCCTTAGCGAAAGACTTCTTGAAGGGAAAGATGTAACACTGTGAAATGAATTAACAGAACACAGAGCAGTTTCTCAGAAAGCTTCTTTCCAGTTTTGAACGGAAGATATTTCCTTTTTCACCATAGCCCTCTATGGGCTTCCAAATATCCCTTTGCCAATTCCACAAGAACAGCCTTAGCGAAAGGCTTCTTGAAGGGAAAGACGTAACTCTGTGAGATGAATTAACAGAACACAAAGCAGTTTCTCAGAAAGTTTCTTTCCAGTTTTGAACGGAAGATATTTCCTTTTTCACCATAGCCCTCTATGGGCTTCCAAATATCCCTTTGCCAATTCCACAAGAACAGCCTTAGCGAAAGGCTTCTTGAAGGGAAAGATGTAACTCTGTGAGATGAATTAACAGAACACAGAGCAGTTTCTCAGAAAGCTTCTTTCCAGTTTTGAACGGAGGATATTTCCTTTTTCACCATAGCCCTCTATGGGCTTCCAAATATCCCTTTGCCAATTCCACAAGAACAGCCTTAGCGAAAGGTTTCTTAAAGGGCAAGATGTAACTCTGTGAGATGAATTAAGAGAAAACAAAGCAGTTTCTCAGAAAGCTTCTTTCCAGTTTTGAACGGAAGATATTTCCTTTTTCATCATAGCCCTCTATGGGCTTCCAAATATCCCTTTGCCAATTCCCCAAGGACAGCCTTAGCGAAAGGCTTCTTGAAGGGAAAGATGTACCTCTGTGAGATGAATTAACAGAACACAGAGCAGTTTCTCAGAAAGCTTCTTTCCAGTTTTGAACGGAAGATATTTCCTTTTTCACCATAGCCCTCTATGGGCTTCCAAATATCCTTTTGCCAATTCCACAAGAACAGGTTTAGCGAAAAGCTTCTTGAAGGGAAAGATGTAACTCTGTGAGATGAATTAACAGAACACTGAGAAGTTTCTCAGAAAGCTTCTTTCCAGTTTTGATCGGAAGTTATTTCCTTTTTCACCATAGCCCTCTATGGGCTTCCAAATATCCCTTTGCCAATTCCCAAAGAACAGCCTTAGCGAAAGACTTCTTGAAGGGAAAGATGTAACTCTGTGAAATGAATTAACAGAACACAGAGCAGTTTCTCAGAAAGCTTCTTTCCAGTTTTGAACGGAAGATATTTCCTTTTTCACCATAGCCCTCTATGGGCTTCCAAATATCCCTTTGCCAATTCCACAAGAACAGCCTTAGCGAAAGGCTTCTTGAAGGGAAAGATGTAACTCTGTGATATGAATTAACAGAACACAAAGGAGTTTCTCAGAAAGTTTCTTTCCAGTTTTGAACGGAAGATATTTCCTTTTTCACCATAGCCCTCTATTGGCTTCCAAATATCCCTTTGCCAATTCCACAAGAACAGCCTTAGCGAAAGGCTTCTTGAAGGGAAAGATGTAACTCTGTGAGATGAATTAACAGAACACAGAGCAGTTTCTCAGAAAGCTTCTTTCCAGTTTTGAACGGAAGATATTTCCTTTTTCACCATAGCCCTCTATGGGCTTCCAAATATCCCTTTGCCAATTCCACAAGAACAGCCTTAGCGAAAGGTTTCTTAAAGGGGAAGATGTAACTCTGTGAGATGAATTAAGAGAACACAGAGCAGTTTCTCAGAAAGCTTCTTTCCAGTTTTGAACGGAAGATATTTCCTTTTTCACCATAGCCCTCTATGGGCTTCCAAATATCCCTTTGCCAATTCCCCAAGGACAGCCTTAGCGAAAGGCTTCTTGAAGGGAAAGATGTAACTCTGTGAGATGAATTAACAGAACACAGAGCAGTTTCTCAGAAAGCTTCTTTCCAGTTTTGAACGGAAGATATTTCCTTTTTCACCATAGACCTCTATGGGCTTCCAAATATCCCTTTGCCAATTCCACAAGAACAGCCTTAGTGAAAGGCTTCTTGAAGGGAAAGATGTAACTCTGTGAGATGAATTAACAGAACACAGAGCAGTTTCTCAGAAAGCTTCTTTCCGGTTTTGAACGGAAGATATTTCCTTTTTCACCATAGCAATCTATAGGCTTCCAAATATCCCTTTGCCAATTCCACAAGAACAGGTTTAGCGAAAGGCTTCTTGAAGGGAAAGATGTAACTCTGTGAGATGAATTAACAGAACACTGAGAAGTTTCTCAGAAAGCTTCTTTCCAGTTTTGATCGGAAGTTATTTCGTTTTTCACCATAGCCCTCTATGGGCTTCCAAATATCCCTTTGCCAATTCCCAAAGAACAGGCTTAGCGAAAGACTTCTTGAAGGGAAAGATGTAACTCTGTGAAATGAATTAACAGAACACAGAGCAGTTTCTCAGAAAGCTTCTTTCCAGTTTTGAACGGAAGATATTTCCTTTTTCACCATAGCCCTCTATGGGCTTCCAAATATCCCTTTGCCAATTCCACAAGAACAGCCTTAGCGAAAGGCTTCTTGAAGGGAAAGATGTAACTCTGTGATATGAATTAACAGAACACAAAGGAGTTTCTCAGAAAGTTTCTTTCCAGTTTTGAACGGAAGATATTTCCTTTTTCACCATAGCCCTCTATTGGCTTCCAAATATCCCTTTGCCAATTCCGCAAGAACAGCCTTAGCGAAAGGCTTCTTGAAGGGAAAGATGTAACTCTGTGAGATGAATTAACAGAACACAGAGCAGTTTCTCAGAAAGCTTCTTTCCAGTTTTGAACGGAAGATATTTCCTTTTTCACGATATCCCTCTATGGGCTTCCAAATATCCCTTTGCCAATTCCACAAGAACAGCTTTAGCGAACGGCTTCTTGAAGGGAAAGATGTAACTCTGTGAGATGTATTAACAGAACACAGAGCAGTTTCTCAGAAAGCTTCTTTCCAGTTTTGAACGGATGTTATTTCCTTTTTCACCGTAGCCCTCTATGGGCTTCCAAATATCCCTTTGCCAATTCCCCAAGAACAGCCTTAGCGAAAGACTTCTTGAAGGGAAAGATGTAACTCTGTGAGATGAATTAACAGAACACAGAGCAGTTTCTCAGAAAGCTTCTTTCCAGTTTTGAACGGAAGATATTTCCTTTTTCACCATAGATCTCTATGGGCTTCCAAATATCCCTTTGCCAATGCCACAAGAACAGTCTTAGCGAAAGGCTTCTTGAAGGGAAAGATGTAACTATGTGAGATGAATTAACAGAACACAAAGCAGTTTCTCAGAAAGTTTCTTTCCAGTTTTGAACGGAAGATATTTCCTTTTTCACCATAGCCCTCTATGGGCTTCCAAATATCCCTTTGCCAATTCCACAAGAACAGCCTTAGCGAAAGGTTTCTTAAAGGGCAAGATGTAACTCTGTGAGATGAATTAAGAGAACACAAAGCAGTTTCTCAGAAAGCTTCTTTCCAGTTTTGAACGGAAGATATTTCCTTTTTCATCATAGCCCTCTATGGGCTTCCAAATATCCCTTTGCCAATTCCCCAAGGACAGCCTTAGCGAAAGGCTTCTTGAAGGGAAAGATGTACCTCTGTGAGATGAATTAACAGAACACAGAGCAGTTTCTCAGAAAGCTTCTTTCCAGTTTTGAACGGAAGATATTTCCTTTTTCACCATAGCCCTCCATGGGCTTCCAAATATCCCTTTGCCAATTCCACAAGAACAGCCTTAGCGAAAGGCTTCTTGAAGGGAAAGATGTAACTCTGTGAGATGAATTAATAAAACACAGAGCAGTTTCTCAGAAAGCTTCTTTCCAGTTTTGAACGGAAGATATTTCCTTTTTCACCATAGCCCTCTATGGGCTTCCAAATATCCTTTTGCCAATTCCACAAGAACAGCCTTAGCGAAAGACTTCTTGAAGGGAAAGATGTAACTCTGTGAGATGAATTAACAGAACACAGAGCAGTTTCTCAGAAAGCTTCTTTCCAGTTTTGAACGGAAGATATTTCCTTTTTCACCATAGCCCTCTATGGGCTTCCAAATATCCCTTTGCCAATTCCACAAGAACAGCCTTAGCGAAAGGCTTCTTGAAGGGAAAGATGTAACTCTGTGAGATAATTAACAGAACACAGAGCAGTTTCTCAGAAAGCTTCTTTCCAGTTTTGAAGGGAAGATATTTCCTTTTTCACCATAGCCCTCTATGGGCTTCCAAATATCACTTTGCCAATTCCACAAGAACAGCCTTAGCGAAAGGCTTCTTGAAGGGAAAGATGTAACTCTGTGAGATGAATTAACAGAACACAGAGCAGTTTCTCAGAAAGCTTCTTTCAAGTTTTGAACGGAAGATATTTCCTTTTTCACCATAGCCCTCTATGGGCTTCCAAATATCGCTTTTCCAATTCCACAAGAACAGCCTTAGCGAAAGGCTTCTTGAAGGGAAAGATGTAACTCTGTGAGATGAATTAAGAGAACACAGAGCAGTTTCTCAGAAAGCTTCTTTCCAGTTTTGAAAGGAAGATATTTCCTTTTTCACCATAGCCTTCCAAGGGCTTCCAAATATCCCTTTGCCAATTCCCCAAGAACAGCCTTAGCGAAAGGCTTCTTGAAGGGAAAGATGTAACTCTGTGAGATGAATTAACAGAACACAGAGCAGTTTCTCAGAAAGCTTCTTTCCAGTTTTGAAGGGAAGATATTTCTTTTTTCACCATAGCCCTCTAGGGGCTTCCAAATATCCCTTTGCCAATTCCACAAGAACAGCCTTAGCGAAAGACTTCTTGAAGGGAAAGATGTAACTCTGTGAGATGAATTAACAGAACACAGAGCATTTTCTAAGAAAGCTTCTTTCCAGTCTAGAACGGAAGATATTTCCTTTTTCACCATAGCCCTCTATGGGCTTCCAAATATCCCTTTGCCAATTCCCCAAGAACAGCCTTAGCGAAAGGCTTCTTGAAGGGAAAGATGTAACTCTGTGAGATGAATTAACAGAACACAGAGCAGTTTCTCAGAAAGCTTCTTTCCAGTTTTGAACGGAAGATATTTCCTTTTTCACCATAGCCCTCTATGGGCTTCCAAATATCCCTTTGCCAATTCTAAAAGAACAGCCATAGCGAAAGGCTTCTTGAAGGGAAACATGTAACTATGTGAGATGTATTAACAGAACACAGAGCAGTTTCTCAGAAAGCTTCTTTCCAGTTTTGAACGGAAGATATTTCCTTTTTCACCATAGCCCTCTATGAGCTTCCAAATATGCCTTTGCCAATTCCAAAAGAACAGCCTTAGCGAAAGGCTTCTTGAAGGGAAAGATGTAACTCTGTGAGATGAATTAACAGAACACAGAGCAGTTTCTGAGAAAGCTTCTTTCCAGTTTTGAACGGAAGATATTTCCTTTTTCACCATAGCCCTCTATGGGCTTCCAAATATCCCTTTGCCAATTCCACAAGAACAGGTTTACCGAAAGGCTTCTTGAAGGGAAAGATGTAACTCTGTGAGATGAATTAACAGAACACAGAGAAGTTTCTCAGAAATCTTCTTTCCAGTTTTGAACGGAAGTTATTTCCTTTTTCACCATAGCCCTCTATTTGCTTCCAAATATCCCTTTGCCAATTCCCCAAGAACAGCCTTAGCGAAAGGCTTCTTGAAGGGAAAGATGTAACTCTGTGAGATGAATTAACAGAACACAGAGCAGTTTCTCAGAAAGCTTCTTTCCAGTTTTGAAGGGAAGATATTTCCTTTTTCACCATAGCCCTCTATGGGCTTCCAAATATCCCTTTGCCAATTCCACAAGAACAGCCTTAGAGAAAGACTTCTTGAAAGGAAAGATGTAACTCTGTGAGATGAATTAACAGAACACAGAGCAGTTTCTCAGAAAGCTTCTTTATAGTTTTGAAGGGAAGATATTTCCTTTTTCACCATAGCCCTCTATGGGCTTCCAAATATCCCTTTGCCAATTCCACAAGAACAGCCTTAGCGAAAGGCTTCTTGAAGGGAAAGATGTAACTCTGTGAGATGAATTAACAGAACACAAAGCAGTTTCTCAGAAAGTTTCTTTCCAGTTTTGAACGAAAGATATTTCCTTTTTCACCATAGCCCTCTATGGGCTTCCAAATATCCCTTTGCCAATTCCACAAGAACAGCCTTAGCGAAAGGCTTCTTGAAGGGAAAGATGTAACTCTGTGAGATGAATTAAGAGAACACAGAGCAGTTTCTCAGAAAGCTTCTTTCCAGTTTTGAAAGGAAGATATTTCCTTTTTCACCATAGCCTTCCAAGGGCTTCCAAATATCCCTTTGCCAATTCCCCAAGAACAGCCTTAGCGAAAGGCTTCTTGAAGGGAAAGATGTAACTCTGTGAGATGAATTAACAGAACACAGAGCAGTTTCTCAGAAAGCTTCTTTCCAGTTTTGAAGGGAAGATATTTCCTTTTTCACCATAGCCCTCTATGGGCTTCCAAATATCCCTTTGCCAATTCCACAAGAACAGGTTTAGCGAAAGGCTTCTTGAAGGGAAAGATGTAACTCTGTGAGATGAATTAACAGAACACAGAGAAGTTTCTCAGAAAGCTTCTTTCCAGTTTTGAACGGAAGTTATTTCCTTTTTCACCATAGCCCTCTATGCGCTTCCAAATATCCCTTTGCTAATTCCCAAAGAACAGCCTTAGCGAAAGACTTCTTGAAGGGAAAGATGTAACACTGTGAAATGAATTAACAGAACACAGAGCAGTTTCTCAGAAAGCTTCTTTCCAGTTTTGAACGGAAGATATTTCCTTTTTCACCATAGCCCTCTATGGGCTTCCAAATATCCCTTTGCCAATTCCACAAGAACAGCCTTAGCGAAAGGCTTCTTGAAGGGAAAGACGTAACTCTGTGAGATGAATTAACAGAACACAAAGCAGTTTCTCAGAAAGTTTCTTTCCAGTTTTGAACGGAAGATATTTCCTTTTTCACCATAGCCCTCTATGGGCTTCCAAATATCCCTTTGCCAATTCCACAAGAACAGCCTTAGCGAAAGGCTTCTTGAAGGGAAAGATGTAACTCTGTGAGATGAATTAACAGAACACAGAGCAGTTTCTCAGAAAGCTTCTTTCCAGTTTTGAACGGAGGATATTTCCTTTTTCACCATAGCCCTCTATGGGCTTCCAAATATCCCTTTGCCAATTCCACAAGAACAGCCTTAGCGAAAGGTTTCTTAAAGGGCAAGATGTAACTCTGTGAGATGAATTAAGAGAAAACAAAGCAGTTTCTCAGAAAGCTTCTTTCCAGTTTTGAACGGAAGATATTTCCTTTTTCATCATAGCCCTCTATGGGCTTCCAAATATCCCTTTGCCAATTCCCCAAGGACAGCCTTAGCGAAAGGCTTCTTGAAGGGAAAGATGTACCTCTGTGAGATGAATTAACAGAACACAGAGCAGTTTCTCAGAAAGCTTCTTTCCAGTTTTGAACGGAAGATATTTCCTTTTTCACCATAGCCCTCCATGGGCTTCCAAATATCCCTTTGCCAATTCCACAAGAACAGCCTTAGCGAAAGGCTTCTTGAAGGGAAAGATGTAACTCTGTGAGATGAATTAATAAAACACAGAGCAGTTTCTCAGAAAGCTTCTTTCCAGTTTTGAACGGAAGATATTTCCTTTTTCACCATAGCCCTCTATGGGCTTCCAAATATCCTTTTGCCAATTCCACAAGAACAGCCTTAGCGAAAGACTTCTTGAAGGGAAAGATGTAACTCTGTGAGATGAATTAACAGAACACAGAGCAGTTTCTCAGAAAGCTTCTTTCCAGTTTTGAACGGAAGATATTTCCTTTTTCACCATAGCCCTCTATGGGCTTCCAAATATCCCTTTGCCAATTCCACAAGAACAGCCTTAGCGAAAGGCTTCTTGAAGGGAAAGATGTAACTCTGTGAGATAATTAACAGAACACAGAGCAGTTTCTCAGAAAGCTTCTTTCCAGTTTTGAAGGGAAGATATTTCCTTTTTCACCATAGCCCTCTATGGGCTTCCAAATATCCCTTTGCCAATTCCACAAGAACAGCCTTAGCGAAAGGCTTCTTGAAGGGAAAGATGTAACTCTGTGAGATGAATTAACAGAACACAGAGAAGTTTCTCAGAAAGCTTCTTTCCAGTTTTGAACGGAAGTTATTTCCTTTTTCACCATAGCCCTCTATGCGCTTCCAAATATCCCTTTGCCAATTCCCAAAGAACAGCCTTAGCGAAAGACTTCTTGAAGGGAAAGATGTAACACTGTGAAATGAATTAACAGAACACAGAGCAGTTTCTCAGAAAGCTTCTTTCCAGTTTTGAACGGAAGATATTTCCTTTTTCACCATAGCCCTCTATGGGCTTCCAAATATCCCTTTGCCAATTCCACAAGAACAGCCTTAGCGAAAGGCTTCTTGAAGGGAAAGACGTAACTCTGTGAGATGAATTAACAGAACACAAAGCAGTTTCTCAGAAAGTTTCTTTCCAGTTTTGAACGGAAGATATTTCCTTTTTCACCATAGCCCTCTATTGGCTTCCAAATATCCCTTTGCCAATTCCACAAGAACAGCTTTAGCGAACGGCTTCTTGAAGGGAAAGATGTAACTCTGTGAGATGTATTAACAGAACACAGAGCAGTTTCTCAGAAAGCTTCTTTCCAGTTTTGAACGGAAGTTATTTCCTTTTTCACCGTAGCCCTCTATGGGCTTCCAAATATCCCTTTGCCAATTCCCCAAGAACAGCCTTAGCGAAAGACTACTTGAAGGGAAAGATGTAACTCTGTGAGATGAATTAACAGAACACAGAGCAGTTTCTCAGAAAGCTTCTTTCCAGTTTTGAACGGAAGATATTTCCTTTTTCACCATAGCCCTCTATGGGCTTCCAAATATCCCTTTGCCAATGCCACAAGAACAGTCTTAGCGAAAGGCTTCTTGAAGGGAAAGATGTAACTATGTGAGATGAATTAACAGAACACAAAGCAGTTTCTCAGAAAGTTTCTTTCCAGTTTTGAACGGAAGATATTTCCTTTTTCACCATAGCCCTCTATGGGCTTCCAAATATCCCTTTGCCAATTCCACAAGAACAGCCTTAGCGAAAGGTTTCTTAAAGGGGAAGATGTAACTCTGTGAGATGAATTAACAGAACACAGAGCAGTTTCTCAGAAAGCTTCTTTCCAGTTTTGAACGGAAGATATTTCCTTTTTCACCATAGCCCTCTATGGGCTTCCAAATATCCCTTTGCCAATTCCCCAAGGACAGCCTTAGCGAAAGGCTTCTTGAAGGGAAAGGTGTAACTCTGTGAGATGAATTAACAGAACACAGAGCAGTTTCTCAGAAAGCTTCTTTCCAGTTTTGAACGGAAGATATTTCCTTTTTCACCATAGCCCTCTATGGGCTTCCAAATATCCCTTTGCCAATTCCCCAAGGACAGCCTTAGCGAAAGGCTTCTTGAAGGGAAAGATGTAACTCTGTGAGATGAATTAACAGAACACAGAGCAGTTTCTCAGAATGCTTCTTTCCACTTTTGAACGGAAGATATTTCCTTTTTCACCATAGCCCTCTATGGGCTTCCAAATATCGCTTTGCCAATTCCACAAGAACAGCCTTAGCGAAAGGCTTCTTGAAGGGAAAGATGTAACTCTGTGAGATGAATTAAGAGAACACAGAGCAGTTTCTCAGAAAGCTTCTTTCCAGTTTTGAAAGGAAGATATTTCCTTTTTCACCATAGCCTTCCAAGGGCTTCCAAATATCCCTTTGCCAATTCCCCAAGAACAGCCTTAGCGAAAGGCTTCTTGAAGGGAAAGATGTAACTCTGTGAGATGAATTAACAGAACACAGAGCAGTTTCTCAGAAAGCTTCTTTCCAGTTTTGAAGGGAAGATATTTCCTTTTTCACCATAGCCCTCTATGGGCTTCCAAATATCCCTTTGCCAATTCCACAAGAACAGCCTTAGAGAAAGACTTCTTGAAAGGAAAGATGTAACTCTGTGAGATGAATTAACAGAACACAGAGCAGTTTCTCAGAAAGCTTCTTTCCAGTTTTGAACGGAAGATATTTCCTTTTTCACCATAGCCCTCTATGGGCTTCCAAATATCCCTTTGCCAATTCCACAAGAACAGCCTTAGCCAAAGGCTTCTTGAAGGGAAAGATGTAACTCTGTGAGATGAATTAACAGAACACAGAGCAGTTTCTCAGAAAGCTTCTTTCTAGTTTTCAACGGAAGCTATTTCCTTTTTCACCATAGCCCTCTATGGGCTTCCAAATATCCCTTTGCCAATTCCACAAGAACAGCCTTAGCGAAAGGCTTCTTGAAGGGAAAGATGTAACTCTGTGAGATGAATTAACAGAACACAGAGCAGTTTCTCAGAAAGCTTCTTTCCAGTTTTGAACGGAAGATATTTCCTTTTTCACCATAGCCCTCTATGGGCTTCCAAATATCCCTTTGCCAATTCCACAAGAACAGCCTTAGCGAAAGGCTTCTTGAAGGGAAAGATGTAACTCTGTGAGGTGAATTAACAGAACACAGAGCAGTTTCTCAGAATGCTTCTTTCCAGTTTTGAACGGAAGATATTTCCTTTTTCACCATAGCCCTCTATGGGCTTCCAAATATCGCTTTGCCAATTCCACAAGAACAGCCTTAGCGAAAGGCTTCTTGAAGGGAAAGATGTAACTCTGTGAGATGAATTAAGAGAACACAGAGCAGTTTCCCAGAAAGCTTCTTTCCAGTTTTGAACGGAAGATATTTCCTTTTTCACCATAGCCCTCCAAGGGCTTCCAAATATCCCTTTGCCAATTCCCCAAGAACAGCCTTAGCGAAAGGCTTCTTGAAGGGAAAGATGTAACTCTGTGAGATGAATTAACAGAACACAGAGCAGTTTCTCAGAAAGCTTCTTTCCAGTTTTGAACGGAAGATATTTCCTTTTTCACCATAGCCCTCTATGGGCTTCCAAATATCCTTTTGCCAATTCCACAAGAACAGCCTTAGCGAAAGACTTCTTGAAGGGAAAGATGTAACTCTGTGAGATGAATTAACAGAACACAGAGCAGTTTCTCAGAAAGCTTCTTTCCAGTTTTGAACGGAAGATATTTCCTTTTTCACCATAGCCCTCTATGGGCTTCCAAATATCCCTTTGCCAATTCCGCAAGAACAGCCTTAGCGAAAGGCTTCTTGAAGGGAAAGATGTAACTCTGTGAGATGAATTAACAGAACACAGAGCAGTTTCTCAGAAAGCTTCTTTCAAGTTTTGAAGGGAAGATATTTCCTTTTTCACCATAGCCCTCTATGGGCTTCCAAATATCCCTTTGCCAATTCCACAAGAACAGCCTTAGCGAAAGACTTCTTGAAGGGAAAGATGTAACTCTGTGAGATGAATTAACAGAACACAGAGCAGTTTCTCAGAAAGCTTCTTTCCAGTTTTGAACGGAAGATATTTCCTTTTTCACCATAGCCCTCTATGGGCTTCCAAATATCCCTTTGCCAATACCACAAGAACAGCCTTAGCGAAAGGCTTCTTGGAGGGAAAGATGTAACTCTGTGAGATGAATTAACAGAACACAGAGCAGTTTCTCAGAAAGCTTCTTTCCAGTTTTGAACGGAAGATATTTCCTTCTTCACCATAGCCCTCTATGGGCTTCCAAATATCCCTTTGCCAATTCCACAAGAACAGCCTTAGCGAAAGGCTTTTTGAAGGGAAAGATGTAACTCTGTGAGATGAATTAACAGAACACAGAGCAGTTTCTCAGAAAGCTTCTTTCCAGTTTTGAACGGAAGATATTTCCTTTTTCACCATAGCCCTCTATGGGCTTCCAAATATCCTTTTGCCAATTCCACAAGAACAGGTTTAGCGAAAAGCTTCTTGAAGGGAAAGATGTAACTCTGTGAGATGAATTAACAGAACACTGAGAAGTTTCTCAGAAAGCTTCTTTCCAGTTTTGATCGGAAGTTATTTCCTTTTTCACCATAGCCCTCTATGGGCTTCCAAATATCCCTTTGCCAATTCCCAAAGAACAGCCTTAGCGAAAGACTTCTTGAAGGGAAAGATGTAACTCTGTGAAATGAATTAACAGAACACAGAGCAGTTTCTCAGAAAGCTTCTTTCCAGTTTTGAACGGAAGATATTTCCTTTTTCACCATAGCCCTCTATGGGCTTCCAAATATCCCTTTGCCAATTCCACAAGAACAGCCTTAGCGAAAGGCTTCTTGAAGGGAAAGATGTAACTCTGTGATATGAATTAACAGAACACAAAGGAGTTTCTCAGAAAGTTTCTTTCCAGTTTTGAACGGAAGATATTTCCTTTTTCACCATAGCCCTCTATTGGCTTCCAAATATCCCTTTGCCAATTCCACAAGAACAGCCTTAGCGAAAGGCTTCTTGAAGGGAAAGATGTAACTCTGTGAGATGAATTAACAGAACACAGAGCAGTTTCTCAGAAAGCTTCTTTCCAGTTTTGAACGGAAGATATTTCCTTTTTCACCATAGCCCTCTATGGGCTTCCAAATATCCCTTTGCCAATTCCACAAGAACAGCCTTAGCGAAAGGTTTCTTAAAGGGGAAGATGTAACTCTGTGAGATGAATTAAGAGAACACAGAGCAGTTTCTCAGAAAGCTTCTTTCCAGTTTTGAACGGAAGATATTTCCTTTTTCACCATAGCCCTCTATGGGCTTCCAAATATCCCTTTGCCAATTCCCCAAGGACAGCCTTAGCGAAAGGCTTCTTGAAGGGAAAGATGTAACTCTGTGAGATGAATTAACAGAACACAGAGCAGTTTCTCAGAAAGCTTCTTTCCAGTTTTGAACGGAAGATATTTCCTTTTTCACCATAGACCTCTATGGGCTTCCAAATATCCCTTTGCCAATTCCACAAGAACAGCCTTAGTGAAAGGCTTCTTGAAGGGAAAGATGTAACTCTGTGAGATGAATTAACAGAACACAGAGCAGTTTCTCAGAAAGCTTCTTTCCGGTTTTGAACGGAAGATATTTCCTTTTTCACCATAGCAATCTATAGGCTTCCAAATATCCCTTTGCCAATTCCACAAGAACAGGTTTAGCGAAAGGCTTCTTGAAGGGAAAGATGTAACTCTGTGAGATGAATTAACAGAACACTGAGAAGTTTCTCAGAAAGCTTCTTTCCAGTTTTGATCGGAAGTTATTTCGTTTTTCACCATAGCCCTCTATGGGCTTCCAAATATCCCTTTGCCAATTCCCAAAGAACAGGCTTAGCGAAAGACTTCTTGAAGGGAAAGATGTAACTCTGTGAAATGAATTAACAGAACACAGAGCAGTTTCTCAGAAAGCTTCTTTCCAGTTTTGAACGGAAGATATTTCCTTTTTCACCATAGCCCTCTAAGGGCTTCCAAATATCCCTTTGCCAATTCCACAAGAACAGCCTTAGCGAAAGGCTTCTTGAAGGGAAAGATGTAACTCTGTGATATGAATTAACAGAACACAAAGGAGTTTCTCAGAAAGTTTCTTTCCAGTTTTGAACGGAAGATATTTCCTTTTTCACCATAGCCCTCTATTGGCTTCCAAATATCCCTTTGCCAATTCCGCAAGAACAGCCTTAGCGAAAGGCTTCTTGAAGGGAAAGATGTAACTCTGTGAGATGAATTAACAGAACACAGAGCAGTTTCTCAGAAAGCTTCTTTCCAGTTTTGAACGGAAGATATTTCCTTTTTCACGATATCCCTCTATGGGCTTCCAAATATCCCTTTGCCAATTCCACAAGAACAGCTTTAGCGAACGGCTTCTTGAAGGGAAAGATGTAACTCTGTGAGATGTATTAACAGAACACAGAGCAGTTTCTCAGAAAGCTTCTTTCCAGTTTTGAACGGATGTTATTTCCTTTTTCACCGTAGCCCTCTATGGGCTTCCAAATATCCCTTTGCCAATTCCCCAAGAACAGCCTTAGCGAAAGACTTCTTGAAGGGAAAGATGTAACTCTGTGAGATGAATTAACAGAACACAGAGCAGTTTCTCAGAAAGCTTCTTTCCAGTTTTGAACGGAAGATATTTCCTTTTTCACCATAGATCTCTATGGGCTTCCAAATATCCCTTTGCCAATGCCACAAGAACAGTCTTAGCGAAAGGCTTCTTGAAGGGAAAGATGTAACTATGTGAGATGAATTAACAGAACACAAAGCAGTTTCTCAGAAAGTTTCTTTCCAGTTTTGAACGGAAGATATTTCCTTTTTCACCATAGCCCTCTATGGGCTTCCAAATATCCCTTTGCCAATTCCACAAGAACAGCCTTAGCGAAAGGTTTCTTAAAGGGGAAGATGTAACTCTGTGAGATGAATTAACAGAACACAGAGCAGTTTCTCAGAAAGCTTCTTTCCAGTTTTGAACGGAAGATATTTCCTTTTTCACCATAGCCCTCTATGGGCTTCCAAATATCCCTTTGCCAATTCCCCAAGGACAGCCTTAGCGAAAGGCTTCTTGAAGGGAAAGGTGTAACTCTGTGAGATGAATTAACAGAACACAGAGCAGTTTCTCAGAAAGCTTCTTTCCAGTTTTGAACGGAAGATATTTCCTTTTTCACCATAGCCCTCTATGGGCTTCCAAATATCCCTTTGCCAATTCCCCAAGGACAGCCTTAGCGAAAGGCTTCTTGAAGGGAAAGATGTAACTCTGTGAGATGAATTAACAGAACACAGAGCAGTTTCTCAGAATGCTTCTTTCCAGTTTTGAACGGAAGATATTTCCTTTTTCACCATAGCCCTCTATGGGCTTCCAAATATCGCTCTGCCAATTCCACAAGAACAGCCTTAGCGAAAGGCTTCTTGAAGGGAAAGATGTAACTCTGTGAGATGAATTAAGAGAACACAGAGCAGTTTCTCAGAAAGCTTCTTTCCAGTTTTGAAAGGAAGATATTTCCTTTTTCACCATAGCCTTCCAAGGGCTTCCAAATATCCCTTTGCCAATTCCCCAAGAACAGCCTTAGCGAAAGGCTTCTTGAAGGGAAAGATGTAACTCTGTGAGATGAATTAACAGAACACAGAGCAGTTTCTCAGAAAGCTTCTTTCCAGTTTTGAAGGGAAGATATTTCCTTTTTCACCATAGCCCTCTATGGGCTTCCAAATATCCCTTTGCCAATTCCACAAGAACAGCCTTAGAGAAAGACTTCTTGAAAGGAAAGATGTAACTCTGTGAGATGAATTAACAGAACACAGAGCAGTTTCTCAGAAAGCTTCTTTCCAGTTTTGAACGGAAGATATTTCCTTTTTCACCATAGCCCTCTATGGGCTTCCAAATATCCCTTTGCCAATTCCACAAGAACAGCCTTAGCCAAAGGCTTCTTGAAGGGAAAGATGTAACTCTGTGAGATGAATTAACAGAACACAGAGCAGTTTCTCAGAAAGCTTCTTTCTAGTTTTCAACGGAAGCTATTTCCTTTTTCACCATAGCCCTCTATGGGCTTCCAAATATCCCTTTGCCAATTCCACAAGAACAGCCTTAGCGAAAGGCTTCTTGAAGGGAAAGATGTAACTCTGTGAGATGAATTAACAGAACACAGAGCAGTTTCTCAGAAAGCTTCTTTCCAGTTTTGAACGGAAGATATTTCCTTTTTCACCATAGCCCTCTATGGGCTTCCAAATATCCCTTTGCCAATTCCACAAGAACAGCCTTAGCGAAAGGCTTCTTGAAGGGAAAGATGTAACTCTGTGAGGTGAATTAACAGAACACAGAGCAGTTTCTCAGAATGCTTCTTTCCAGTTTTGAACGGAAGATATTTCCTTTTTCACCATAGCCCTCTATGGGCTTCCAAATATCGCTTTGCCAATTCCACAAGAACAGCCTTAGCGAAAGGCTTCTTGAAGGGAAAGATGTAACTCTGTGAGATGAATTAAGAGAACACAGAGCAGTTTCCCAGAAAGCTTCTTTCCAGTTTTGAACGGAAGATATTTCCTTTTTCACCATAGCCCTCCAAGGGCTTCCAAATATCCCTTTGCCAATTCCCCAAGAACAGCCTTAGCGAAAGGCTTCTTGAAGGGAAAGATGTAACTCTGTGAGATGAATTAACAGAACACAGAGCAGTTTCTCAGAAAGCTTCTTTCCAGTTTTGAACGGAAGATATTTCCTTTTTCACCATAGCCCTCTATGGGCTTCCAAATATCCTTTTGCCAATTCCACAAGAACAGCCTTAGCGAAAGACTTCTTGAAGGGAAAGATGTAACTCTGTGAGATGAATTAACAGAACACAGAGCAGTTTCTCAGAAAGCTTCTTTCCAGTTTTGAACGGAAGATATTTCCTTTTTCACCATAGCCCTCTATGGGCTTCCAAATATCCCTTTGCCAATTCCGCAAGAACAGCCTTAGCGAAAGGCTTCTTGAAGGGAAAGATGTAACTCTGTGAGATGAATTAACAGAACACAGAGCAGTTTCTCAGAAAGCTTCTTTCAAGTTTTGAAGGGAAGATATTTCCTTTTTCACCATAGCCCTCTATGGGCTTCCAAATATCCCTTTGCCAATTCCACAAGAACAGCCTTAGCGAAAGACTTCTTGAAGGGAAATATGTAACTCTGTGAGATGAATTAACAGAACACAGAGCAGTTTCTCAGAAAGCTTCTTTCCAGTTTTGAACGGAAGATATTTCCTTTTTCACCATAGCCCTCTATGGGCTTCCAAATATCCCTTTGCCAATACCACAAGAACAGCCTTAGCGAAAGGCTTCTTGGAGGGAAAGATGTAACTCTGTGAGATGAATTAACAGAACACAGAGCAGTTTCTCAGAAAGCTTCTTTCCAGTTTTGAACGGAAGATATTTCCTTCTTCACCATAGCCCTCTATGGGCTTCCAAATATCCCTTTGCCAATTCCACAAGAACAGCCTTAGCGAAAGGCTTTTTGAAGGGAAAGATGTAACTCTGTGAGATGAATTAACAGAACACAGAGCAGTTTCTCAGAAAGCTTCTTTCCAGTTTTGAACGGAAGATATTTCCTTTTTCACCATAGCCCTCTATGGGCTTCCAAATATCCTTTTGCCAATTCCACAAGAACAGGTTTAGCGAAAAGCTTCTTGAAGGGAAAGATGTAACTCTGTGAGATGAATTAACAGAACACTGAGAAGTTTCTCAGAAAGCTTCTTTCCAGTTTTGATCGGAAGTTATTTCCTTTTTCACCATAGCCCTCTATGGGCTTCCAAATATCCCTTTGCCAATTCCCAAAGAACAGCCTTAGCGAAAGACTTCTTGAAGGGAAAGATGTAACTCTGTGAAATGAATTAACAGAACACAGAGCAGTTTCTCAGAAAGCTTCTTTCCAGTTTTGAACGGAAGATATTTCCTTTTTCACCATAGCCCTCTATGGGCTTCCAAATATCCCTTTGCCAATTCCACAAGAACAGCCTTAGCGAAAGGCTTCTTGAAGGGAAAGATGTAACTCTGTGATATGAATTAACA
Organism: Chlorocebus sabaeus; assembly: GCF_047675955.1. NCBI lineage: Eukaryota > Metazoa > Chordata > Mammalia > Primates > Cercopithecidae > Chlorocebus > Chlorocebus sabaeus. The sequence goes on along the minus strand of NW_027327650.1, from coordinate 816 downwards.
GAACACAAAGGAGTTTCTCAGAAAGTTTCTTTCCAGTTTTGAACGGAAGATATTTCCTTTTTCACCATAGCCCTCTATTGGCTTCCAAATATCCCTTTGCCAATTCCACAAGAACAGCCTTAGCGAAAGGCTTCTTGAAGGGAAAGATGTAACTCTGTGAGATGAATTAACAGAACACAGAGCAGTTTCTCAGAAAGCTTCTTTCCAGTTTTGAACGGAAGATATTTCCTTTTTCACCATAGCCCTCTATGGGCTTCCAAATATCCCTTTGCCAATTCCACAAGAACAGCCTTAGCGAAAGGTTTCTTAAAGGGGAAGATGTAACTCTGTGAGATGAATTAAGAGAACACAGAGCAGTTTCTCAGAAAGCTTCTTTCCAGTTTTGAACGGAAGATATTTCCTTTTTCACCATAGCCCTCTATGGGCTTCCAAATATCCCTTTGCCAATTCCCCAAGGACAGCCTTAGCGAAAGGCTTCTTGAAGGGAAAGATGTAACTCTGTGAGATGAATTAACAGAACACAGAGCAGTTTCTCAGAAAGCTTCTTTCCAGTTTTGAACGGAAGATATTTCCTTTTTCACCATAGACCTCTATGGGCTTCCAAATATCCCTTTGCCAATTCCACAAGAACAGCCTTAGTGAAAGGCTTCTTGAAGGGAAAGATGTAACTCTGTGAGATGAATTAACAGAACACAGAGCAGTTTCTCAGAAAGCTTCTTTCCGGTTTTGAACGGAAGATATTTCCTTTTTCACCATAGCAATCTATAGGCTTCCAAATATCCCTTTGCCAATTCCACAAGAACAGGTTTAGCGAAA